>NC_080190.1:58460000-58760000 GCF_030028045.1 Hippopotamus amphibius kiboko | reverse complement strand
GTGCCTGAGGCAGGGAGTGCAGGAGGCGGGCTGGGGAGAAGTCGAGCTGCGATGCAGGCTTGGTGAGGGTCCTGACAGTCCCAGAATCCTCTGAGCGCAGATGCCCACCAGTGTCATCCTCATGGGCTCAACCAGCCGCCTCTGTACCTTACCTCCGTCAGTCATTGGTACTGGGCATCCTGGGAGGGTTGTGAGGGTGGGCAAGGCAGCTCCCTGAAGCTCAGGCAGCCCCGAGTGGGCTGACAGCTGAGGGCTGCACCCCCAGCAGCTGGGACAGAGTCCTTCCTTGCAGGGAGATGGAGGTAGCACACCTTCAAGTGTGATGAATGTCATCATGAGATTGGAAAATGGGTCCTGGTTCTGAAATGAAATTGAAAGGGGTGGGGCTTGCCTTTAGTTCAAACAAGATTCCAAACAGCAACCAGAGGGCTAAGGTCAGCTCTCCAGGGAAGGGCAAGGCGTAGCAAGGACTAAGTGGGGTTCCAGGTGAGCTGGATGGGATTCTGGGGAGGGCTGGGGGTGGGGGGGAGCAAGGAGAGCTAAGATTTACTATTCCCTCTATGTGGTTGGTCCAAGGGCTGCAAATCAAGGAACAGGACCCAGACTGGGCAGATGGCTGATTGTTGGGGGGTCTGGGATGACTCCAGACCCCTCTTTGGGGGATGATGGCATCGGGGTGTGGTTCAGATACTCCCGGCTACTGGCCTTGGCCATGATAGAGATTTGCTGTAAGGGCTCAAATGAGTTAAAGCACGGACAGTGCTTAGCCCTCAGTAAGCATCTCAGTGCTGGTGGTTACAATTATTACCATTATTCCATGCGGTGGAGTGGACTGGGCGGGCCAGGGATTGACACCTCAGGAGGAGTATTCGTTCGTTATCTTCCTGAAGATGCTGATTGAGCTTCCAAGACATTTGGGGAAGGTGCACCCTACGGGTAGAGGGTAGAGCAAGGATAGCTATGATCTTATCTCCATTGGTAAAAAGGCCTCTGTCTCACTCTTCCCTCCTTCCTTACTACCCCAAGCATTCACTCATTTATTTATTCCACAGCATTTATCAAGCACATTGTATGTGCCAGTGACTCTTCTGGTGCAAGAGAAAACAGCAGTGACAAAATAGACCTGTTTCCATTGGGCTTATGTTTTAATATGGGGAAAGACAATCAACAAACCGCCAGTACATAAGCCGGCATTAAATGCCATGAAGAAAAAGAAAGCAAAGAAGGGGAGTAGGGAGTACCATGTGGGGCTGGGTTTGCAGTTTTCTATAGTGTGGACAGGGAAGGATGCTGGGAGAAAATGACATCTGAGCAGCAACGTGAAGGCAGGGAGGGAGGAAGCCCTGCAGATGTCTGGGAGGAAAGCATTAGAGACAGATAAAAGGACAGGTGCAGTGACCGTGGGTGGGGAGTGAGTCTGGCCCATCCCTGTCCAAGGAATGGGAAGGGGTGGGGGAGGGAGCCAGGCAGGGCTGTGGCTCCTGGTCTGAGGGAGCTGAGGAGGCCATTGGGGGTCTGGGTGGTAGAAGCACAGCATCTGGCTTCTGTTCTAAAACTATCCTCTGGCTCAGAGTGGAGGATGGATCACAGGCCGAGGGGGGAGCAGGGGGATGAGGCTGGAGGCTGTTGCAGTAACCCTGGGAATGATGGTGGGAGCATGGACAGAGGAGAGGAAGGAAGGCATCAAGGCGTGGATTCTGGCTCTGTTTTTAAGGTGCACCCACAGGATTTGGATGGAATGTGGGCTTTGAGAGAACCAGAGGAGCCAGGGTGGTTCTGAAGTCTTTAGAAGAGTTCTTTGGGCATCCTTTGTGTTTGAAATGTCTTTGAGGCACCCAAATGGATCCAAGAATGTGGAGTTTGAGGGAGAGGTCCAGACTGGTGAAAAAATCCCTGAGTCCTGGTAGTACCAAGGGCATTCATGCTATGAGGATGGAGCAGATCCCCTAGGGCTGCACTGTCCAGTATGGTGGCTACTAGCCACATCTGGCCATGGAGCCCATGAAAGGTAGCTGGTTCTAACCGAGATGTGCCAAAAGCGTTACATACACACTGGATTTGGAAGACTTGGAACAAAAAATGTGAAATATCCCACTGATAATTTCTAGATTGCTTACATGTTGGACGGACAGTATTTTGGCTGTATTGGATTAGATAAAATCTATTATTATGATTAATCTCACCTCTTTTTTCTCGTTACTCCTTTAGTGTAGCTACTAGACAATTTAAAATTGTGTCTGTGGCTTGTGTTATATTTCCACTGGACAGCGCTGACCCAGGCAGCGAGGAGAACTGCTCTGGAGCCAGGGTGGGGGTGGGAAAACCTGATCAGAGTGGCTTTAAGAGAGAATGAGGGTAGCATAGCTGGGGACAGGGCAGACAGACGCCTCTTTGTAGGACCTTTGCTATGAATGGATAGCAGGAAAGTTGGGGTAATAGCTGGAGGGGAGATGGGGTAAAGAGCAGTTTTATTTATTTTTATTTTTTATTTTTTTAAGCTCTTTATTGGAATACAATTGCTTTACACAGTTGTGCCAGTCTTTGCTGTACAACACAGTGAATCAGCTGTATTTATACATATATCCCCATATCCCCTCCCTCCTGTGACTCCTTCCCACCCTCTCTATCCCAGCCCTCTAAGTCATCACCCATCCTCGAGTTGAGCTCCCTGTGTTATGCAGCAGCTTCCCACAAGCTCTCTATTTTACGTTTGGTAGTGTGTGTCAGTGCTACTCTCTAACTTCTTCCCGGCTTCCCCACCTCCCCGCCCCGTGTCCTCAAGTCCGTTCTCTGCATCTAAGAGCAGTTTTAGTTTTGACATAATGCGGATGGTGAGCCTCCACCACCGGTGGAACACTTTCCATGGATGAACATTGCTCTAAGTGCCTCATACATATTAACTCACTTAATCCACCATCAGCCCTGTGAGGTAGTCCCTGTTTTCCCTCATCAACTTGCTGATGGGGAAGCCAAGGTAAGAGAGGTTAAGTAACTCGCCTAAGGTCACACGACAATTTTGTGGCACAGCCAGGATTTGAACCTCGGCTGTATGGCCCTGAGGCTGTACTTTAACCACCTTGTTCCTCTTTCCACCTGATAGGAATTCAAGGAGAGAGAGGAACACTGATGACACAGGCTAATGCGGGGAGGCTTGCTGGAGTGTTGTCCTTGAGAAGTGCAAGATGGATGGGGCTGGGTGGGCAAGTGGAGGAGTTGTCCTAGCTGGGAGCAGTCACAAGGTAGGATGGCGTAGGCTGGAGGGCAAGTTCCCTCGATCAGCGCAGCCCTCCCCTGAGTGAGGAGGGGGAGGGGTGCTGGCGGTTTGCAGGGGAGAGTCTCCGTGAGCCAGGAGGGAGACACTGGGGCGTTACCAGGCAGTACAGGGCCCACTTAAGACTCGAGGCCATGAGTTCAACGTCTAGATTGCTCTTCTCTTGCTTCTCCTTAGTGTCTGGAGACCTGGGGCCTATCCTGTGCCCCCTGGGGCTCACTCACGGCACACGCTGGCCACAGAGGGTGCTCGGCAGGCTGGATGACGCAGAAGCAGGGCTGCACTGTGGGCCACAGGCATCTGTGGTGCAGGACAGTCTGCGGCCAGCTGAGGATGCTCGCCTGGGGAAGAGCCTGGCAGCCTGGTCTCCTGACAGATTGAGGGCTGCAGAGGGAGGCGGGGCGGGAGCCAACATCAATGAGCGGGGCCTCCCGGGGCTTTGAAGGGGCCCACGGCGGGCCTTTGAATTGCTCCATCTGGGGTCGGGGCTCTGAGTGGCTGGGCCCGGCGCTCGCCAATAAATTGTGGGGGACGGCCTTCAATTATAGAAGCGTAGCCAACCAAATCAGCTTTCAGATAAATTATTTATGCCGGGCCTGCAAGAGAGGGAGCTGGGCTGCAGCAACAACGTGTTCATTTTAATAAAACGCCTGCAAAGTTGCAGTGCACTGGGAGGGGGGAGTATGGGGCGGGGGAGGAGAAAGATAATTAGGTTAGAAGAGGCCTGCTGTAAATAACGCACAAGAAGGGCATTTTGTTTCTTTGTAGATTGTCTTTTGTATCATGTACAACATCTATGAAATGTTAATGAGGGTTATTCTCTATTTACCTAGGTTGGGGGTTTGAAGAAAGGGCTGAGCTGGGAGGGAGGGGGGTGTGGAAGTTTTGATTCCATGCAAATGCAGACATCAGGGAGTCTGGAAGGCTCTGGAACAGGAGCTGGACCGGAGGCATGTTGTGCCCTGACGGAGGGGAAGGAAAGCAACAAATCCCAGGGGCTGGGATGGTGTTTTCTGTCTTGCCCAGAAGCGAGCTGGTGAGCCTGGATGGGAGGGAGGGGTCTTGGGGGAATGCAGGTTGGGTGACTGGGAGAGTCCCTCCGCCGTGAAACCTGGAGGAGAATGACAAGCCAGATGTGACATCTTTGCCCCCGACAGGTCACCACCCCTCCCCCCCAACCATGGGGAAAACAGGCAGAAATGAGAAGAATGCAGCCTGGTGCTCTGGGGAATTAGCTCCTGTCTAGGTGGCGAGTACAGGCACTGCAGCCAGAATTGATGAGTGCTTGGGTTATGGTGGCGCAGGTGACAGGGAGGCCTTCCCTGTCACTCTGGAGGTGTAGACAAGAGCACAGCTGTCCCTCCCTAGCTCAGGGCAGCGCTCTGGGGCGTCGGGAGGCCCTCTGCAGATCATCCCATGAGAGTGCTCAGAACCTGTTCCTCCTACCTCCGCCCTGCTGTGAGAAAGTGCTAGAAAAATAGGCTGCATTAGCTGGCTCGGATTTCAGGTGCCCAGGCCGTTTCTTCATCCTTGATGTACTTTTCCTCCCCTCTGTTTTCCTCTGTGGTCACCACTTTGTGATCCGTGAGGCAATCAGGCAAGGCTTCTTGGAGGAGGTGGCGGTTGTGTTGGGCTTTGAAGGGTGGGAAGGATTCCACAGGGAGAGGAGGAAGGTGGTTGTCATCCAGAGAGTGGTGGGGACAGTGGGTGTGAGTGAGACATGGATGCTTCTGGGTTGTGGGCTGATTTATATCTTCTTGTATCCCGAAGACCCCAGGTTTCTGCACTGTGTCACCCCAGGGTGCCACCACGTGAAAGGGAACCGCTCGAGGAGTTGTGTAGTGCACAAACTGAAGGGCTGCACATGGCAGCCTTACCTGTACAGGTCACATGTATGTGATATGTGCCTAATATATCTTCTTCTGAATGACTAAATGAATAACGTGTGAAGAATAATTTGTTTAATAGCAAAAGAATCTGTACAGGTTTCAGCTGTTAATTCTCTGAAGTGCAAATGACAGAATCCTAGTTCAAACTGGCTTCAGGAACAAGATAATTTATTACTGCCGGTAACTAAAAACTTCAGGCCCCAGAGGTACAGTCAAACTTCAGGGGTGGCTGGGAGTGGGGACCCATAGGATGTTGATAGAAATCTGTTTCACTCCATCTCTAGGCTCTGTTTGCCTTTGTGATGGTTTCATTTCCAGACAAGCTCTCCCTAAGAGGTGGCAGAGACAGCCTCCAGCAGCTCCCATTTCGGGAACCCATGCAGTAAGCGAACCTCTTTCCTAATAATCCCAGCACAAGTGCTGGCTTTAGTCTCATTGGACCACTGATCATCTGCCCACCTGTAAGCCAATCACAGAGGTGGGTGTCGGATGGTGTTAGAGATGTAATACGTTGACTGGCAGGGCCAGAAGCTTGGGGCTTGGAGTGCCCCTGAACCACATGGGTTGAGTGTGTTCCCCAAAGAAAATGGAAGTTCTGTTACCAGAAGCAGGGAGGATGAATGTTGGACAGGAAAAACAACAGATGTCCCCTTCTGCCGCAGAACCCTTTGGTCAAATAAAATCTTACTGGCAAGCCAGACATGCAAACCAAATAAAAAATGGGGCTGCTCTGGGGATGCCAGCTTGTAGGAGGATATGTTCAGGGGAATCCTTACTCCCTGAACAGAGCCTGTGCATTTTTAATGCTGCATTTTTGCAAACACCGAACCCTCATTTGGTAATATATGACCTCCTCTTAGTCACCTGTCCCAGCACCATCAATTAAGTACAGAATTTAAAGGCCACCTTCCCACATAGCTAGTCCTGCTTTCTTCCTCCTCAGAGGACCCACAGCAGTGTTTTCTAAAGGGAATTCCATATTGTTCTTTTGAATTCCTCTGAAAAACCGCACGTTTAGAAAATATCGCACATTATCCTTGTCTTGGAGGGCTGTGAGGCACATTGGCATTTTAGAGGCTCTGAAAAGTCCTACAGCCACCTGTTTAGCTTTATTCAGCTAAGGATTTCCCTAAGCCAATTGTCCACAGAATCTGCATTTCTCTTTACCTAACACTGGAAGACTGGATATTTCCATGGCATGTACTCTTGGTGATGCTGCCAGGGGACCTTGAAACTGGCTTGCTGTTCCATGCTCACTGGTTCTGTGGCTCTCTGACACAGCATTTCCTCCATCCAGGTTAGGCTTTCTGCTGGGCATCCACATCCTTACTGGGTCTTGGTGAACAGGCTTTCAGTTGGACGAATGATCACTGAGAGTGGTAGCGACGCTTCGCCCCTCTGAGATGAAGGGAGGGCTTCGGATGGGGATTCACGCCTCTTCAGCCCCCATTGGTGCCTTGCCCTGGCTGACCAGGAGTATTTTCCTGCTTGATAGAAGAGCCAGTTCATGGGTGACTCCGAGGAGCGGCTTTTTTCCAAACAGGGGCAAGTTGTTGTGAAGCTTGTGATGTTCTCAGCAGAATAAGGTACAGGGGTCTGGGGCGGTATCCAACATCCGGCCCATCGTTCCTACAATGGGCTACGCGCTTGGCACCGGGGCTCGTGGTGGGAATAGCCGTATCTCTCAGGGAGGTCCCTGCTTGGAAAGGGCAGCTCCTGGGCCGTGGCTGCTGTCAGGGGTAACTCTATAGGGTGCGGTAGAAGCAGTGAGTGGGCATGGTTCTTCTCCTTGAGAAGGAAGTTCGGAGGGGGCTGTATGACCCAGGGAGGACCCCCAAAGAGGTGGGCAGGGCAGTGGGTTGAAAGGGGAGGAGGATGTGAATGGGTTTGGAGAAGCCAGGCTTCACTTATCACTTTCCGGCTGTGCACATGGCCTAACCTCTCTGGTCTCGGCAGCCTCATCCATGAAATGGAGTTATTGCATCTTCTGTCACCCGGCTTTTTGAGGGTTCAGTGAGAATGTGTGTGCAAGTGGTTTGCACACGTGAAGAGTTACACAAACAGGAGCTACAGTTACAGAGCTCTGAGCTCCATTTTCTGGGAGGTGAGGGTGAGGGAGGGGACAGAGGTAGGGACCCATCAGAGATTGTCTGCCCCAAGGAAGCGGAAGCCTTGGTGAACAGTTCCTGGGGGAGATGATTCCCCAGGAATGGGCTTGGCAAGTCACTGCCTTGGTTCTACATGGACTGGAGGTACGTGTTACCGATACTGCTGTGGGCAGGAGAGGTTGGCCAGCGGTGGGGACACACAGTTCAACCTGCTGGGGTCTCAGTTTTGACTGCTGGCTCCAAAAGGAGTTGTCACCCATTCTGTTGTGCCTCAGTTTCCTCATCTGTGCAATGGTGGAGACTCTTATCAGAGTACAAGGAAGCTCATGGAATTCTTCATGGCAATGTGATCTGTAATGCTCAGATGAAGGGCGGGCCAGTGTCTCTCTTACAGAATGTGGGGATTTCTGTCAGGTGGGAAGAATATGGGCTTGCAGTCGACAGGCCTGGTTTACATCCCTCCTTACCCAGTGATGAGCTGTGTCACTTCAGGCAGCTTACTGACTCACTCTGAACTGTATTTGTTCTCATCTTCAAAACTGGGATAATAACGTGTTATTGTCAGAGTTGAAGGAGAGCCAGCAAGTAACACAGCTAATGGATCCGTGGACACATGCCAGGTGTGAACAGGTATAGTCATTGGATCGCATGCCATGCACTGTTGTTTTCCCCACCAGCCTGTCTGCCTTGAGTAAGCCCAGCCCACCATGGGAAATTGTAATTGGCCACTGGTTCAGTCCAGGTCAGATGCTTTGATAACACACTCTCATATGAAGCTACCCATGGGCAAAGAGCCTTCCGAGTGGGGACCACTTCTAGCCGCATCCTCTATAAAACCACACAGTTGCAGCCAAACACAGGCACTTCCTTAGCCCCCTGCAGGGAGCATGGGGTTCTGGCTCCACAAGATTGCAGAAGGGTGGGCAGGCCATCAAGAGGGCTTGGACATGGCTCTTGCCCTGTCTGGGCCTTAGTTACCCATCTGCAAACCCAGGGCATTGAACATGATGACCTTCTGCTTTCCTTTCATTTCTGGGATCTGATGTTGCTTCTGTGGCTCCAGGAGAGGGCAGAGAGGAGCAGCTTGATGGACACTGGCCGTCTGAAGGCCTGGGGCTCTGACCCTAGCTCTGTGACCTTGGGCATGTGGTCATTAATTCACTGCTGTGCTAGTGCTGGGGATATTACAGAGGACAAGACAGGAGCCATCGCTCCGGCATCTTCTAATCCGGTGGGGGCACCAGATGTACACATGACCGTCCTGCAGTGTGAGGGCACTGTCAGAAGGCGAGGAAGGGCCACGCGGGCACACGAGCCTGAGCCCGGGATATCAGGCAAGGCTTTGTAGAGGGGACCTCGGGGGGCGGAGTCCTGGAGGGGGAGGAGGAGGGAGAGAGGCGGGCGCCAGAGGAGGGCGCTCCAGGCGGAGGGCAGAGGGATGCGGAAGAGCCCAGCGTGTATGGTTACCCCTCTGCTCATAGGACCCTGGGAACCCCTTCGTGGTCTCATGTTCTGTGGCAGAAGCACCGTGGGGGAGAATTGGGCAGAGGCAGGAGGCTGCTCCCCAGCCCTGTGCTGCCAAAGGTGTGGAGCCGTGGTGCAGGTGGGGGTTCTGGAACCAGGGTGCCTGGGCCCGGGCCGAGTCCCAGCCCTGCAAGTTACTAGCTGCCAGACCCTGAGCACATCACTCCACCTCACTGTGCCTTAGTTTCCTCCCCTGTCCAGTAGGGGTGACTGGCATCCAATTTATGGGATTAAATGTAGTAATGCATGTAGAGCGTGTAGGACAGTATCTGGCTCAGTAAATACCAGCTTCTATTTTAAAGACGAAAAAAAATGATGGTCAGAGGGAGTCAGTGAGTTGTCTCAAGTCGTATCATCCATGGGGCTGGAAGTCCAGCCTTTTCCCCCCTCCTCTCCCTGCTTTCCCTTCTTTTCCCCCTTCTTTCCCTCCACTCTGCCTTCCTTTCTTCCTCTTTTCCTCCTCCTCCCTACTCTTCTTCCCTCCCACTTGTCCTCTCTGTCTCCCGGCGCTGATAACCTGGTGCTCCCCCTGAGCTGACCCTGGGAAGCCCTCCTGGTGCCTGGGCCTGAGTGCAATTCTCATTGCTCTGATCAGACGGAGGGCATCGCTGGGGGCCTGGCACCTTGAGTAAACCTGCTGGACTGTGGCCTGTGCCGAGCTCTGGGGCAGAGCCTGGGCCTCCCATTTGTCCCTCTCTCCTCCCATCACCTCCTTCCCTCCCCACACACTCAGAGCCACCTCTGGCTCGTTCAGGAGGGAAGGCAGAGCCTGGGATGTGTCTCCTGAGACAAGCAACTTCCAGGCCTTCATACAGGGCAGACTGAGGCCTGTCCCCTCCCGCTGACATCCATCACCAAAACAAATGCCTCTTGAACAGCCAAGAGTCGCCCCAGCACCCCAGTGACTGTGAGCTTACCGCCCATCCATCGGAGACAACTCAGGGCCAGTTTCTGAGCCCGGTAATGACCAGCCTCCTCTCCCTTCTGCATGGAGAGCAGAGAACAATAGTCCACTTTGAGCCTCGGAGCCAGACTTGAGGCCCTCGCTAATGAGCGAGCAGCTTTTGCAGCCCTTGGAAATCAGGTGCTGGCTTCTGGGCCCACAGCAGCAGCTTGATTGAAAACCAAGTGGGGCTCCCAGCCCTCCCCCCAGCCCCTACTCTGTTTTTTTTGGGGGGGTGATGTCTGCATCACTGCCCAGACCAAACTATCGCTTCATGCTGAATTTTTCTAAAGCCAAATTGGAAAAAATTGAAAGTCGTCTGCACGCTATTCCTCCTGGGCTTCCAAATAGGTCTCACAGGGGAACAGAATATGCTGTTTTAATTTATAATAATAATAATAATTATTATTATTACATTAGCCACAACAATACCAATACCAATAATCCCACACACGGGAGGCTGATTTACAGTGGGTGCACAATGTGTTTTTCCAGCTGTGATTTCATTTGAGCCCTTGTCTGTAATCTGAGGAGGTCAAAGGCCCAGTGACTCCCAGCTGGGGTGGGGGTGGGGGGGCGGGGTCAGCCCGGGAGTCCCAGGTTCTGCTTTTCCCATGTCCTCAAGAAAGGATCACATTAGCAACACATTTTTTCAGCGGATGTGGCCGGGCACTTGCTGGGGGCAGGCTCTGGGCAATGTCAGAGGGAGAAGAAGGCCTTTTTGCATTCACCAGGCCCCAGTCAGAGGGTGGAGACAGGACTTTAGCCAGCTCATCTCATCTCCAGGCAGTGAAGGCTGGGCGGCCCTCCACTTGAAAATCGAGGTCAGTTTGGGGAAGGTCTCAAATGCCATTTTGATGAGTTTGGATTTTATTGCAGATATCACAGTCTCTCTCACCTGTGTGTTGAAGTGTGTGCATATAGCGTAAGGATACAGCTCGATGAATTTTCTCACACTGAACACAGCCATGCAGCCAGCCCCCAGATTAAGAAACAAGAGTCCCCCGTACCTCCTTCCCCCTCCGCAGGGTGACCACTACCTTGACCTCTAACAACATGGACTAGTACTGCCATTTTTGCAGTTTATGAGTATGGAATCATCCACACGTTTGTGTCTGGCCCCTTCCTCTCAGTGTTACGCATGACACTCATCAATATCATGTACGCAACTGCTGCCGGCCTTCACTCGTGCACGACATACCACTGCATGGAGATGCTGCTGTTTACGTATCCATTCGTCACAGAGGAACATTTGGGCAGTTTCAGGTTGTGGGCTGTCGTGAATAAAGCTGCTATGGACGTTCTTGTACTTGCTGTTTTTTGTGTCTGTGTACACATTTCTGATGGTGATGAACCTCAGAGTGGAGGCATCTCATCTACGTATGCCCGGCTTTAGGAGCTATTGCTAGGCGGTTTCCCAAAGTGGTTGCACTGATTTGTGTCACTAGTTTTTGGGAGACTCAGATCTCTGTAGGGGCGCCTTCAGTTCCATGAATCTATGTCAGCGGTCCTGGGCTTTTTGATATTATAGACCTTTTGATAATCTGATGGAAGCTGAAGAATTTTCCCCCAGAAATAAACTCACAATTTTGCATCTGATTTCATTAGCTTCATAGACCCTGTGAAACTCAGCCAGGCCCAAGAATCCTGATAAGAACTCCTGTTCTGAGCTCTAAATTCTAAGATATGTCATGCACAGTTTGATTCTAGGTTTTAAACTCTTTGACTAAATAGAAGAGTTAGAACTTAACAGGGCCCCAGCAAAGCAGGGGCACCAAAACCCAAACAAACAAATTTAGAAAAATATAAAGGCGTTTTGGGAAAACTTTGATGTTTGTTAACTTCACAGAAACATTGATGTAATCTTTACATGAAAAATCATAACATTGTTGGACAGCCTTGCATATACTTCAGAGATTAGAACTAACTTCATGTTATATGATGTATGGAGGAAAGTAATCTTTTCAGGGCACAGGGCTTCTAAATGCCTTCAACCTGCCCCGATGGGATCAGTGATGCAGCAGTGACTTCTCATCTTTCCCTCTGTATAAGGTGGGCAAGCCCAGGCTGCATGGGGCATGCATCGGATGTGGGTTCCCTGGCTGTGAAGGTCTCATGGACTTGCTGTCTCACTGGCTTCTCACCACACAGCCTGCTAGGTGGCCTGGCTGTGAGCCATCACAGCCCACTGTAAGGAAAGGGGTGGATGAGTGGGCCAGTCACCGCTGCAGGTGAGGAGTCTGCCCTTCCTGTACTAGGTAGGTGGCCACAGGAACTGGGCTCCAGTCTGTGAGCAGAGGTGTGGTGCGGGTAGGAGTGGAGACCTGCCTCTACATTTCTGCAATGTGACTCTGGTGAAGAAGCCCACCGAAGGGGAGCGCTGGGATGGATGGATAGAACCTCAGTAAAGATGGGTTTCTGTTTGACATGAGAAAGAACATCCAAGTTATAACTGTGTAATGAAGGAAGCCAGGTGCTTGAGAGGTAGTGAGCTCCTTGTCCCTGGAGGCATGTAAGCTGGTGCTGGAGAACCACTTGACAGGGATGTTGATGGACTGAATTATCTAGGTTTCTTTCAACCCTGAAATCACTGGCCTCAGAGTCTCAGTCTCCTGACCCCTGCTCAGTGCTCTTTGCACCTCACGGGTGACCTGATGTAGCTCAGTTCTCACACTGCACTGACCTGGCCTGTGCAATGGGCAGGATCCTGCATAAAAGAACCCGAGTTGCAATAGGATTGACAGAACAGAAAGTATCCAAGATTTCCCAGCATCTGTGACTCATACAAGCAGGTCTCTGTGAATTCAGGCAAACATTTTCCATTTCATAAAACATGGCACAGTATTACCTCTGTTTTTCTTGCAAAGCCGGTGTGGAGGAGGAAGTATTACTTTGACGGCCCCATCCTCTGAGCACCAGCAGCTGTCAGCCTTGGCAATTTCCTCACACTGTGTTGAGGCCTCGCACCCTGCTAGACCCCACTCCTGGAGAGAGAGCTGGGAAAGCCATGGCTCTGGCTGAGGAGTCCAGGAGCCACTGGGATACCTGAAAAGGGAGCTTTTCAGTGCAGTGCAGGACCTCAGCTGGATCCCCTGGGGCTGAAAAAGTACCCTGTCCAGCTCCTCGGCCCAGTCCTTCCTCAAATTTCCACTCCCAAGTCTGTGTCTGCTGTATCACCTCTGCCACCCCCTCCCTCCATCCCCTCTCTCCCCTCATCCTTAGCAAAGGCCCTTATCCTTGCTCTCTTGGACTGGTGCAGTAGACACCCTTCCAGCTCATCTCCTCGAGTCTTTCCTTACTCTGAGCCAAGAATGCTCCCTGCCTGGCACAGGTCCCACTGCACCCTCTTTCTTGCCACTACAGACCTCACTCTCCAGTGAGTTTAGTTCAGTCTCAGGATTCCTCAGACAGCCTCTAATAAATAAGTTCACCCAAGTGGGCAGTGACAGGGAAATTGATTTGCCAGATGTACCTCTGTGCTTCCCACATGGCTCCCTCTCAAAGGTTAGAACACAACGCTCATTAAAGCTTCCCCTTCCTGCCTCCCCACCTCCCACTTCCCACCACACACACAAACGCATACACACACACACGTAGCTTTGCATATTTCTCCCAGTGCTTTACAGTGAAGGCTGAACTTGCCCTGTGATGCTTGAAGCCTGCCTCAATTTGATCCAGTTTTGAAATTCCCTTTTCTGCACTGCCTCATGTGCATGCTTCGCTTTCATGTGAACAGAACACCTGCTGACCCCATCCAACTGGTCTGCCCCTCAGGTCCCAGGGCATTCTGTGTGTCCCATCTCTAAGCGACTGTCCAGGTTGTTCCCATGGTCTGAAGTGTCCCTCCCACATGTTTCAGGGTCCAAGGATGTTGGCATGATGGTGGACAGATGCACAGAACCACTGAGCTTGGAAGGGTCTTAGTGGACTGTGGATAGAGCCCCTGGTGGCCCCCCAGACCCATCACTCATGGCCCAGGACGGCTTCTCAGCACAGGTGAAACTTTGTTTTCCTCAGACTGCTCACACTATCTTAGTGGCAGCTGGTCACCAGGGGCAAGAAACACTGGACTTGGCATCAGAGGGATCTGGTTCAAATTGTGTGTGTGTGTGTGTGTCTGTGTGGACACTTACTGGCTTTATGACCTTGAGCAAAACACCAAGCTTTAGATTCTGTCCTTCTATGGGGATGACATAAGAGGGGCAGTGTGACAATGTGACAGCACCAGGCACATCCCAGAGAATCTGACCCAGGCTAGCTGAATCTGCATCCTATTTATGATGTCTGCATGAGACCCTCCCTGCCACCAGACTATGACCCCCAAAGGGGAGCGGTAAGCTCCCATGAACACTTTTATCCTCATCCAGGTCTAGGCTTGTGAGTTGCATCGAGTAGGTATTCAATACATAACTGTTGAGAAAATTAATTCAACAAGAATGGATAAAGTGTCTCCTTGCTGGGGGGCCCCGTCCCGAGTTTTGGGGATTTGATGATGATGCAGGGCTCACACGTTAGTGGGGCAGGCAACCAACCACCAAGTAGACAACTCGATAACCGTGATGATTTGGTTCTATAAAGACAGCAAAACAGACAGATACAGCGGGAGCCACTTTCACCTGGGGCATTAAGGAAAGTCACTGAGCATGTGGAGGTTGACCTTAGAATTAAATGACTTCTAGAGCCAGATGTTCGAATGCCCCTAAGAGAGAGCATTCTCAGTGGAGGGAGCAGCTAGTGCACAGCGGATGCACTGCTTTCTGTGTGCACACCCACCATGCCCAGGCCCCATCCCTTCAGCAAGCCTTTGGGCGGAAGTGTTGGGCTCTGCACGCCCTTTCCAGCTCACCCCCTTGTTTGCTGCACGGACCTCGTTGGTCTTGAAGTAGGCTTCTGAGCTTCAGGGTTTATGAGGAGTGTCCAATTCCCTGGCCTGATGAGAAGGGCTCTGAAGTTCAGGAGTCCAGGGAGCCCCTTAGAGCACGCCCCTTCTCTCCCAATCCAGGCTCAGTTGCCAAGTCCTGGTAACACTAAGTCCCTTACCTGGGAGTCCCCAGGTGATTCGGGTGCACATTACATTGAGAAGCACCAGAGAGTACCATGCCTGGCAATGTGCACTATTGCATGCAATGCCAACTCTTCCAGAAGAGTCTTCTAAGCCCTGCAAACTCCCCATGTTAGAGGCATCCAATAAGCCATCAGGCTCTGCACAGAGATATCTTCTGTAGAGCTATTGCACAGACCAGTTTTTATTTCTTTCAGGTTGTACGTATCTAAGGTCAAAACTGTCAGGACCTTTGGAGCTAATGTAGTCCCACCTGCTCATCTTGTAGATGGAGGAACTGAAGCCCAGAGAAGGCAAGCGGCTTCTCTAAGGTCATGCAGAGGTGTCACAGAGAAATCAGCACAACAGCGGCGGGGGTGTCAGCTGCATGTGCTACTTGGCATTGAGAAAAGCACAAAGCTCGTGTGGGAGGACCTGGGGCTGATGGCCCACCTTTGCCAAACGTGATGAATCTTTATTATTATCCCAATCCTGCCTGAGGAGCTGATACAGGTCACCATAGTTACCGTTTATTGGGTACTCACCATGTACCAGGCACTTTTCTAAGTGTTTGCGTGTGTTATTTCATTGGGTCTTTATAGCAATTCTGTGATGTAGGCGCTGTTGCTACCGCCTCTTCAAAGATGACCACACTGTGGCCAGTGAAGTTCAGGAGCTTGCCTAACATCTGACACAGACAGTGGCCCGCGGAGCCAGCACTCAGGTCTGGGCATCCGGCTCCACGGCCCATGCCCTTCCCTTCTCCTGCACACTGTCTGTGTAGAGAATTTGCACATAAAGGGGTTCCCTGGACATCGGAGGGCTGCACCAGGCAAGAGGAAAGCTGTTGTGGACACTCAGTTACCTGTAGATCAGTTCCTGTGATGGCTACCTGTGTGGATTGCCACTCCAGACATCCCACTTGGAAGGAAAGAATTGCAAAGTCACTCACTTTAGAACACACAGGGCTACAGTGAATAATGCCGTATTACGTGTGTGAAAGTTGCTAGGAGAGTAGATCTTAGAAGTTCGCATCACAAGAAAAAGAACTTTGTAACTGTGTATGATGTCAGATGTTAACTAGATTTCTGGTGTTGATCATTTTGTAATATATATATAAATATAGGATCATTATGTTGTAGACCTGAAACTAATATAATGTTATCTGTTAATTATATCTCAATTTAAAAATTAGTGAGAAAAACACAGTACCTGAAGTATCATACAGACTCATTGGCTTTAGAACTGAAGAGAAAGTGTGGTGGGGTGAAAAGAAGGCTTATTATCTTAATACCCAATGCAGGAATTCCTCTCATGGAGACGACTCTCTTGGTTTAATAAAATAGTAGTAGCTTGTTTGGTTGAAGAAGGTAAAACTCTAACAGTATGAGTTGGAAAGAGAGGAAGAAAGAAAGAGAAGCTAAACCACTGCATGGCAAAAAAGATTATCAGGAATATTGGTTGTAGGGAGAGAGGAAAAGAGAAAGAAAGGGGGAGAGGAGGCCAGCCTACTAATACATTGCCAGAAATGACCGTGAACTCCTTTAAAAGATAAATCTAAAATTTGCTTTTATTTTTTTCTTTACTACTGTGATATGATGTCATCCCAAATCCTTCTTTTTACTTTCAGTCATGCCTGCCTTGTGAGTGAGTGAGTGTGTGTGTGTGTGTGTGTACATGTATGTGTACCAAAAGAAGGAGATGTGTTTCCCTCTGGGTGGGGGTGTAAGAGTATCCATATACAACCTAATTCAAGGAAAGCAAAATCTTTCAGGCAGATGTGACTAGCAAAATTATCAGCCACCCGTGGGGAGTGTTGATTGCTTTTGCCTGCCTAACCATTGACTCATTCTTTCAAGAAATAGTTAGTGAGTAACTACTATGCAGAAGGTAATAGATGAGGTCAGCGCAGCAACAGAGGTTGTTAAGCAGATAGGGTCTCTACATCATCTTTTGTGCTTTCATTAGGACTTTGTTCTGAGTGAAATGAGGAACCACTGCAGGGTTTTGAGCAGAGAAAGGAGCTGCTCTTGCAGTTCTGGGTCTGTCTGGATGCTAGCATGATAAGAGATTGTGAGGGACATAAGGGTGGAAGCAGATGGAACAATTCGGAAGCTACTGCTTCCTGCAACCTGGGTAGGCTAATTGGAAGGCAGTAACATGAGGCAGGATTATAGATTATTATCATGGAATATCAAGGAGGCAATGAGTATGGAGGTCTGGAATTCGGGAGATAAGTCCAGAGTGTAGACTTGTATCTGGGAATCATCAGCTTATAGATGGAATTTAAAAACCCTGACATGAGGGCTTTCCTCAATCCTGTCTCTGAGATTTCCAAGGTAGTGAGAGTAAACTGAAAACAAAAGAGAATTAGAGACTGAGCTCTGGAGGATCTCATTCAGCCTTTCAAATCACTTTGTCAAGGTCACCAGTGCCCTTGCGAAATCCAAGGTCCTTTCCTAAGCCTCATAGTATTTGACCTTTGTTTGAGTTATATTTCTTTCACATGCAATCCAAGGAGTCACTATTAATACACTCCTCTGAAATTCCTAGAGATACCAAGAAGGAGGCAGGGATCCCTATATGTGGAAAGGAGTTTCAGCCAAATTTATTTTCATCTCAAGGGATACAAGACAATTTTATCTGATTTCTGGGATTCCAAAAAAATCAAATACGTAGAATATACAGCGATGGGATTTTTAGAATATAGCATTATGGAGTATTAAAACTATAATATGCAAAGAGGTTCTTGAGCCCACTGTGTTTTTAAAATTTGAAATTTTAAAATGGTTAGGCAGTCACTCAGTACTAGTATACAAGAAAACAATTGACTTTGTCCATTGACTTTGAGTCCTGTGACTTTGCTTTACCACTTATTTTTCCAGGAGTTTTTTGGTAGATCCATTGGGGTTTTCTACCTAGACAATCATGACATCTGTGAATAAAGACAACTTTATTTCTTCCTTTTCAATACATACACTTTTTTTTTTTTCTTGTCTTATAGAACCAGCAAGGACTTCCAGTACAAGGTTGAATAGGAGTGCTGGGAAAGGAGGTTCTTGCTTTGTTCTAAACTTAAGGGAGAAAGCGTCCAGTTTCTCACCATAAAGTGTGATGTTTGCTATAGGTTTTTGGTAGATATTCTTTATTAAGTTGAGAAATTTTGCCAATGTTCCAAGTTTGCTGAGAGTTTTTTTTTTAAGATCATGAATGGGTGTTGAATTTTTCAAAATGTTTTGGCATCGTGTGGTATGATATGAATTTTTTCTTTAGTCTATTGATGTAATGGATGGCATGATTGATTTTCAAATGTTGAATCAGGCTTGCATATCTTGAATAAGTCCCACTTGGTAGTGGTGTATTCTTTTTTTTTTTTTTAATTTTATTTATTTATTTATTATTTTTTGGGGGGTACACCAAGTTCAGTCATCTGTTTTTATACACATATCCCCATATTCCCTCCCTCCCTTGACTCCCCCCCCTCGAGTCCCCCCCATTCTTCTTTTTATACATTGTTGGAATCAATTTGCTAATATTTTTTTGAGACTTTTCCATCTATATTCATCTAACATATTGATTGGTCTGTAGCTTTCTTTTGTGGTAATGTATTTATCTGGCTTTGATATTAGGGCAATGCTGGTCTATATAATGAGTTAGGAAGTATTCAATCTGCTTTTATTTTTGGAAAAGGTTGTGGATAATTAGTATTATATTTTCCTTAATGGTTTAGAAGTATGCATCAGTGAAACCCTTTGGAACTTTCTTTTTCAGAAGGATTAAATTTTAAAAATATATATAGGACTATTCAGGTAATCTATTTCTCTTTTTGTGTGAGTTTCAGTAGTTTATGTCTTTTAAGGAATTGGCTCATTTCATCTGAGTTATCAAATGTCATCAACATCTGAGTTATCATCTGTAGCATCATTTGCAAATATTTTCCCCTATTTGTAGGTTGTCTTTTCATTTTGTTGATGATTTCCTTTGCTGTGCAAAAGCTTTTAAGTTTGATTAGGTCCCATTTGTTTAGTTTTGCTTTTATTTCTTTTGCCTTGGGAGACTGATCCAAGAAAATATTGCTACGATTAATGTCTGAGAATGTTTTGCCTATGTTCTCCTCTAGAATTTTTATGGTGTCATGTCTGTCCAGTCCTTTTTTTTTTTTTTTAATAGTTAAGAGTAATGATGTTCCATTACTCATTTCCAAAAGAATAGATGACCCATGAGCACTTTCTAACCTCGTCTCAGCTCATGCCCTCATCCTCATGTATTGTACCATACATATCACTCAGCACGTATGAACTGGAATTCTAGATTCCCCAGTGTGAAACTCTAACAGGTGAGGTGAATTGACAATTCTTAAGTGCATGTATGATACAAATTTTATTAAAAACACTATTCATCTCTGACATGGAGACAATTAGAGAAGGAGAGTATGCAAATAATTCTTTGGCGGTTGTGAAGACGCAAAAGATTTGAGAGTAATTCCTATTCACATACATTTGCTCAGTTGTTTTGCCAGATGCAGAAATATTTGGGAAAAAATGAACTAGGTAGCAAAAGGGGTCGCTCAAGTGAGAGTAAGATGCAGGCTTCTTAAATTCAAGCAAATGACAGACAGCAGGCTGCTGTATTTTTGTGTAGCTGGTGATGCGTTCTGTATCAATAGGGAAAACTTACGGGGTATGCAGACTTTCACTTCCACCTGTTCTGAATCTCTTCTCTTTCTCCCCCTCTTGATACAGATATAGATATATCACATATATATGTAGATGTAAATATATCACATATATATAGAGAGAAAGATACAGTATACACACATTAATTATACTTACATATATACGCTAATATGTTAATAGCAGATATTCTAATCTCTCATTGAAAGAGTAATTCAAATAGTCCCAAAGTATATACAATTAAAAGTAGGTCTCCCTTTTATACCTGATCCCCAAAGCTTCCTCCCCACAGGCAAAATCCTAAGAAACTTCTTGGATATAGTTTCAGACACAGTCTGTACATGTGCTTACATGTAAATAAGTAAATAGCACAACTTACTATAATGAATAATGTTCTCCTACAATCACCAGATATAAAATATTATAATTTTCACAACAATAAAAACTACAAAATATTTAGAATTTGGCCTAAAAATACTGTATAAGGGCCTAATGGAGAAAAAATGTAAAATGCTTTTAGAAGGTGTGAATGAAAACATGCACAGTTATATGTGTGAACCCTATTCATAGATTGGACAGCTTTATAACTGTGTCAGTGTTCTTCCAATAAATCTGTACATTCAACAAAATTACAAATAAAAAATACTCACCACAAATTTTGAGCAACTGATAACATTCTTTAAAAATTTATGTGTAAGAGTGTAGGTATACAAAATGAAGTCAATTTTGAACACAAAAATCAAAGAGGAGGAATTTACCCTACCACAGATTAGGCATGTCACGACTCTGTAGTAACAGTGGAAAGAAGGTATATTAGTGACAATAAAAACCAAGCAATGGAACAGAACCCAGATGTCAGAAACAGACCCGTGTATGTGGAAATGGTAATGATAAAGGTGCCTCCAAATTGGGGAGAAGATTTTTGTTTATCAGGTGATTGTGGGAAAAATTATTTATTATGTGGAGAAAAATGAAATTAAATCTCTATAAACATAAACACAACATAAATAAAAGTGAATTCAAAATAGCTTAAAGACCTTAATGGGAAAAATAAAATATAAATAAAACTATAGGCAAATGTCTTTGTCTATTTTAAGATGGGGAAGGATGTCTTAAACAAGACCAGAAAATCACAATCACAAGGGAAAAAAATGCATGGGTCTGACAAGATCAAAATTAAGGATTTGTATTCAGTAAATGTCACCATAGACAAAATTAACAACACCCGACAAGTAATCAATATCAAAGATGTACAAGAAAGTCCTTGTATCCCATCAAGAAAAAGATAAGAAATCTAAGAGGAAAAAATGGGCACAGAATATGAGTAGGCAATTCACAAAAGGAGAAATCCAGGAGACAAAGAAGTGTGTATCCCTCCTAGCAGTGTAATGGACATTTGAACATGGCGTGACTACATCCACATGCACGGGCCAAAAAGTCAAAAGTTGGCCATCGTTAAGTTTGACCAAAGATACAGGAAACTGGGATCTCTAATCCACTGTTCTGGGACATGTGACTGGAGAGCAGTCTGGTGATAGGAAAATTCAGTGTTCAAATACTTCATGATCTAGAATCCTCTCCAGTGTTCACACTGGTCCTGGATGCTGTTTGTTGCTGCACGTTTGTGGGAGTGGGATGGTGGAGGCTATTTAGGGATCCACCACCAGGGAATGAATAGATTTACTAGGAAATGCTGTGCAGCCGTTAGAAACAGTGAACCAAATTTACATAGAACAACATAGATAGATCCTAAAAAAAAACAGCGCTGAGTGAATAAAAGTTAAAGAGGAATGGGGTATCTAGCATGCTAACTTTTATGTACAGTTAAACACATACAGTCACAAAATTCACTACCTAATGGAGAGTGATACATCAGACTTGTTAGAAGCGCTCCTACTGTAGAAAAGATAGTGCGAAGGGAATCCATTATGGATGGAAAAACAAAACAAGAGAAGCTCAGGGGCCAGGCAGATGGGGAGGGTCTGCCCTAAGTGGGGGAGTGTGATAAGCTCAAACCTCTGCCCCTGAGGAGCGAGAAATCAATCAATAGATAAATAATTCATTTTGTTCTTTGATTTAAACATCATTACATTTATGTACGAGATGAGTTACACTTGATTTTTGTTGCCATGTTTCATAAACCAGTGAACCTTTAATTTTGAGTTTGCAGTTTTCTTTTTACATTTAAAAGAATTTTTTTCCCTCAGGTCGCGGACATTTTCTTATACCTTTGGAAGACTTCCCAAGGCACTGGGCCTGTATCATTGGAGAGCATCACCATGTACATAGTATTCGATTTTATGGTTATATCACAATATATTTGGTAGTCAAATTTTGGTGGGTATTTGGATTGTTCACTGTGTTCTTTTTTCTTATAAATAATAGTGCAGTGGACATTCTTGTATATTTATCTTTGCACAGTGTATATATTGATCTTTGCACAATACTAAAAGTAGCATTGCTGAAGTGATATGTATGTATGTATTTACAATAATTTAAATAGAAACTGTCAAATTATAGTTGCATCAATTTATACTCTAATTCTTGCCAACATTGTGTATTAAAATTTTAAATTTTTTCTATGCTGGTAGATGAAAAATTTTCTTCATGATTTAAATTTTTATTTACTTAATTGTAAGTGGCTTAGCATAATTTTCCATGTGATCACAAGCCATTCATATTACTCTTGGTGGCTGACCTTTTTCCTATTACTTTACAAGTGATCTTTATTTATTAAAAATGTTAGTTCTTTTCCATATATTCTATAAGTCTACAGCTAGTGAGATATATCTTTTTTATACTGTATTTGTATCTAGATCACTTGTTTTATCAACAATATAAGATTTATATACCATTTTCATGATTTTATTTTAAAACTTAAATTAAAGCTATCTGGAATTTACTTTGGGTTAAGAAATGAAGTAGGGATCCAGGAAGTTTATGTTTTCTTGTATTTAGTCAGTTGTGCCCAAATTATTTATTGTGTTACTCATTTTCCTGCTGATTTAGAAAGTCACATTTACTATATACTAAACTCCTATTTGTGGGCTTTCTAAAAAGTGGAGTTTTTATTCTTTTTCATTGGTCTGTCTCCTTGTTAATGTGCCAGTATCTAATACTTAATCATCCTAGATTTATGGTATAATTGGATTAGTTCCTTCTTAGCACTCCTACTTTCATAATTTTTGTGCTGCTTCTGACAAGTTTATTTTTCCATATATAATTTCAGATCATATTGTTTAGCTCAAGGAATGTGAGAAGGACATCCATGGAGGGGGATGGGCTGCCGTGGGGAATCAGAGCCCAAGCTGGGTGAGGAGGGTGCTCAGGCAGGGAGGGAGAGGTGGCCATAGTAAGAGATCGGTTACATACAGGGGGATAGGTCAATGCAGTAAAATCGTAAGGATAGTGAAAGCCAGGTTTTTGACTATTGGAGAAGGGAATTGCAAACAGAGAAAGGGAGAAAACTAGAATGGATCTTGTGGTATTGGACAGAATTGAAGGTATTGCTGTGAGTTCATGGTTTTTTAGATCTTGACCTATAGAAATAAACATACGTGTAAATGTGTGTGTAGTGTGTGGATTCTAGCTCTGTTTACCGAAGGGGCCTGGGAGCAGTGACACTCCAACAGCAATGAGTACATCCATTTATATTAGTGTCTTACTGCTGCTATAACAAATTACCATGCACTTAGTGACTTTAAACTGTTGTTTATTTATTGTCTTATGATTATGGAGGTTAGAAATCTGAATAGTTCTCACAGAAATAAAACCCAAGATGTCAGCAGGGCTAGCAGACATCGGTTCACTTGCACCCTCTAGGGAAGAATTCATCTTCTTGCTTGTCCTGCTTCCAGAGGCTGCCTGCCTTCCTTGGCTTACAGTCTCTTCCATCTCCAGGGCCAGCAATCGCATCACTCTGACCTCTGCTTTCATCTTCACTTCTCTGACTCTGAACTTCCTGCTTTCTTCTTTCACTTGTAAGCGTTCTTATGATGACAGTTATAGTCGTAAGACTGTAAGTAAGACTTATAGTCTTACTTATAGTAAGTAAGTAAGTCTTATAAGTAAGACCATATGTGAATAAGACGTTGTAACTATTCTGCCCGAATAGTCCAGAATCAACTCCGCATTTCATTATCCTTAATCACGTCTGCAAAGTCCCTTTGCCATGTAAGGTAACTTAGTCACAGGCTCTGGGGATTAGGATGTGGACATCTTTGGGCATTATATTCTGCCTCACACCATTCTCTACTAAAGGAAGTAGGGTCCTTGGAGAAATAAATGATTGATTGAAGGGCCAGCGCCTCTTGTGCCAGAAAATAAGAAAGGATTCAAAGAATGATAGGGGCTTTTCTAAAGGACACAGAGGCCAGCTTGAAGGGACTCCCAAAGGCCAAAGTAAATAATGACAGTTACAGATTATAATGCATTAAATATAATAGGAATCCATACTAATATAAATGCTTGAATAAATACAAGCCTTGATGAAGAATGAACTATTTATCTAGTTTCAAAATATCTTCCCTCAAAATATGTATTAATTACAGAGAGGAAAAAGTAGTTTTATGGTGGGAAAGCCTGGAGACACCACCTTAATCAAGCAATCAAAGTGAGTATCTTCAGTAATGGGACAAATTGAAATTATGTGGCATGTGATAAGATGCAGTAAGAAAACAGCATTGCATCTAGAAGGTTCATATAAAAGATGCGTAATCTAAATCTGAGGAAAAGCAGCCAAACCGAAGTTGAGAAATATTCTAAAAAAATTAATGGCCTATAACCTTTTAGAGTTTAAGGTCATCAGGGTCAGAGAAAGACTAAGGAACAGTGCTATATTGAAAGAGACTAACAAAACATGACAATTAAATGCAACATGCTATTCTGAACTATATCCTTTAGCTGTAAAGAATATTATTGAGACGAATGGTAAAGCTTGAATGGGATCTGAGGAGTTGATGGTAGTAATGAAAAATGCTCATTTCCTGATTAGAGTGACACTACTGTGGTTTTTACAAGAATACATACATACAAAACACACCAAAGTATTCAAGGGTGATAGGCCATAAGTTCAGCAATTTACTTTCAAATGGTTAAGATAAGAGTTCTTTGTAGGGCACTTTTCACTTTTTGAAAATTTGAGATTGTTTCAAAAATAAAAAATACAAAATAAAAGCCACACTGTCTAGTTGGGGGAAAAAAAATCACATGGTCATTTTTGTTAGAATTGTATTAAATCTGTAGATTATAGGAGGATTGACATGTTTACAATACTGAATTTTTGATGAACTAAAAGGATATACGAGGGTGAGTCAAAAATTATTCCCACTCTGGTTGTAGAATTTATAGGAGTTTTAATATAACCTGAGTGCAGGTAATTTGTGACTCACCCTCATATATTACTATTTGTTAAGCCTTCTTTCATGTCTTTCACTATTTTAAAGCTTTCTTTATACGGATCTTCAAAATTTCTTGTTATGTTTATTCCTTTATATGTTCATTTTTCCTGTTTGGTAAATGGGATCTATTATCCCATTATATTTTCTAAGTGTTTGTTGATTGTATATAGGAAAGTTACTGATTTGACATATTAACTTTGTAACCAGCCATTTCCGCAGATTCTCTTATTCTTTCTAATAGTTTTTCAGTTTATTCTTTTGAGATCTCCAGATAAAAAATTATAACATCTACAAAAAGGCTAATTTTTAAACCCCTTCTTTCTGATTTTTACGTTTTTACATATTTCTCTAATAAAATTTCAATGCATAGTTACTTCTGAAAGAATAGTAAACAATATAATGATCCTGGGAACATTTCTTTTTCACAACTTTATACGTTAAGTACAATGCTGACTTTTGTCTTATTATATAAAGGAAGTGTTAAAATATTCCTATTTTATTGAGTTTTATCCATGCTTGGATGCTGCCTTTGCAATAATCATTGTTATTTCATCTGTATGGATAAACATATTTTTTTCCTTTCCCTTAACTTACTTGTTATTGTGGTAAATTTGAACCATCTTTGCTTTCCTGCCATGATTCTTGTTTTCCCATGTTGTGTTATACCCTTAATGAGCTGCTAGATTTTATTTGAAAATATTGCTAGTAGTTTTACATCAAAACTCATAAATAAGTTTGACCTGGTATTTGTTTTGTGTCACTTTCTGTCTTATTCTAATGAATGAAGAATTTTAGAGCAGCTGAAATACCAATGGGATTATCTTCCTGGTGGGATGAAATAACTTGTGGCAAACCACAGTCTCACCAAGAACATCAATAATGGCTGAAAAATACAAACATAGTTTCTTTGAAAGGTGTCAGAGGACACTGAGGCAACAAAAGCAGAGAGGCTGAAGCTCTGGAGAAGGGATGATTTTGGAAAAGTGAGCTGACTCTTTTCATCCTTTTTACGGCAGGCGCATTTGCTTGTTCTGGGTATAGACAAGAGGCCGGCACTCTAGGTAGAGGGATGCTGCTGAAAGCAAAGCAATTTTGGCAGAGACTTTGGCGGAGGAGGTTTAAGCCTGTAAAAACTAGGTTAAGAACCTACATAGAAAGGCTGTACAAAGTAGCAGAGCTTCGCCAGTCTTGCAACACAAAGATGAGAGTTTGAGATCCATCAGGCAGCTCTTAGTTGGGAACCATGGTGTGGTGTGATTAAATATATATTTGGATTTTGTCCCCAGTTCCTGACACTGATCTCCTAATACCCTTGGAATGTCCTGAGTAATAATAGTGTCTTTTGTATCCTAAAGAGATGACTGGCGGCTGGGAATCCCTAAAAAGCTTCAGAATGGGGGCTGGTCAAGAAAGATCAAGACTTAATTAGAGGGTTGGATCTTTCAGCTCCACCCACCTCCAGACCTGTATTTGGGCAGGTGGCACACACTGAGGAACTGAGAGGGTGCATGCCTGGGGAGGGCATGGAGGTGCCACACCACTGCCCTCTCCCCCATACTTGGCCCTATGCATCTCTTCCATTTGGCTGTTCCTGAGATGTATCCTTTATAGTAAACAGGAAAACGTAAGTAAAGCATTTTCTTGAGTCTGGTGAGTTATTCTAGTGAATTACTGAAACCTAAGGAGTAGGTTGTGGGAATCCCCACGTTTATAGGCATTTGGTCAGAAGTACTGGGACTTGCGACTGGCATCTGAAGTGACAGCACTTTGTGCAACTGAGCCCTTGACCTCTGGGGTCTGCGCTCACTCCAGATAGCATCAGAATTGAGTTGAATCATTGGATACCCAGGTGGTGTTGGAGAACCAGAGAATTGATGTTGGAAAAGGCAGCATGTATTTGGTGTCAGGAAGAAAAGCTAACTATTCCCAAGGAGAAAGGGCAGACTAGGTGCAGGCAGAGCTGAAATCCAGCCTTCACCCTAGACTAAAACAAATAATCAGTTACTATTCTATTGCTTATTAGAAGAAAGGGTGAGGTCTCTCAGGCAAAACTAATCTACTATGTGAGAGGTCAAGAGACGTTAGCTTTGGGCAAGAGTAGTGATTAATAGGGGCAGAAAATGAACTTCTTGAGGGTGCAGCCATGCTCCTTTTTTTATATATATTTATATATTTTTCTTTGGCTGCACTGGGTCTTAGCTGTGGCATGTAGGCTCCTAGTTGTGGCATGAATATGATATCTAGTTCCCCGACCAGGGATCAAACCTGGGCTGCCTGCATTGGGAGCTCAGAGTCTTACGCACTGGACCACCAGGGAAGTCCCCATGCTCTGTTTTTTGAACTGGGTGCTAGTTACCCAGATGTGTTCAGTGTGCAAAATATCAAGCTGGGCAGTTATGATTTGTACCTTTTTCCATAAGTAGATTATTCTTCAAAACAAAGTCCACATTAAAAACAAAACAAAACCCTGAATTCCAGTTCTGTCAAGATAGAGCAGTTTCGTTCCTGCCAGGCCTTCCCTCTTACAGCTAAAATACTGTTGCCCTTTTGCAGCAAAGAAGCACAGAAAGACTCTGGAAGGTGGAAAGAAGATGGGTCCTTGGGACTTGGGGGACAACATGGGAGAGTTCCTTGGGTTTCCTTGTTGCCTCTCATGTACCACCATTAGGGTCCCACAGAAGCCCCCAACCCTGAATCACCAATGGGCATAGACAAAAAAAGCTTCAAGAAAAACTGTCACCCCTAGCCAAAGGACTGGGAAAAGGATGACCTAACAACAGAAAACCTTTTTGGCAATACTTGTCTCACTCCAGCTAAATGTCAATGAAAAAATCTTACCTACCACAATTGTGGTTTTTGCAGGGCTGAGCCAGGAATTGAACTTCCACCCCATCATCCACCCACCCCCCACCCCCCACTTCACTGAAGCAGAGGGCACTCTGATCCCTTCTCTGGTGGTGCCAAGTGGACAGGTAATCTTCCACTTCTCCCCGTTAGAACCAGGTGGGGCTCTGACCCTCCTGCTAGGATCGTCTTGGCCCAGAGGAGCAGGGAACTGGTCTTCCATTCCCTGCCTGGTGGAAGCAGTCAGTGCTCTGATCCCCTCCTGCACCAGGGGAGTGTCAGTGGGGTCCAGTGAGGACCCGAGCCTTGGGCCCCCAGTCCGCATAGTTAGGCAGAATGAGGTAGTGGTAGGCGGGGCTACCTAGCACTTCCATTCTCTTCCTTCCCTCCCTTGACTTGCTGGTGTCAGCAAGACCCCATGGGTGGGGGTAATGAAGCTTCCTCCCCCAGCCCGCAGCATGATGTAGTATGAGTCAGCCCTCAGCTTTCCCACTCCTTGGTGACTATGGGGCCCAGGAGGACGCTAAACTAGACACACTCATCCCTCTGCTGCACCTTCACAGAGGGATTGCCTGGTGAACAAAGAAGATTGATAGGATAAAGAGACTCATAACATAATGTCCAAAATATTCAGGATACAATAAAGAGATCACTCATATACCAAGAACCACGAAAACCATACTATGAATGAGAATAGACAGTCAACACCGAGACGATCCGCTGTTGGAATTATCTGACAAGGATTTTGAAGCAGTCATCGTAAAAATGCTTCAACAAGCAATTAAGAATCCTTTTAAAGCAAATGAAAAAATAGAAAATCGCAGCAAAGAAATAGAATGTATAAAAAAGAATTAAATGGAAATTACAGAAGTGAAAAATACAATAACAAGTAAAAACTCACTGGGTAGGCTCAGTCATATAGTGGAGATGACACAGGAGAGACTCAGAGGACTTGAGAACATATCAACAGCATTTACCCAATCTGGTCAACACAGAGAAAATAGACTGGAGAAGAAAGGGAACCATCTCAGGGGCTTGGGTGACAATAACATAACTAATATTTATTTCATTGGAGTCCCAGAAAAGAGAGAGAGGTAAGACCTGGGGGTGGGGGTGGGGGTGGGGAGGGGCACGGAACTCAAAGAAGTAAAGGGCCAAAAACTTCCTAAATTTGGTGAAATACATGAATGTATAGATTCAAGAAGGAGAGAGGATCCCAAATAGAAGCTCAAAGAAATCTATAACGAGATACGTGATAATTAAATTTCTGAAAACTAAAGACAAGGAAAAAAAATCTCAGAAATATCCAGAAAGAAACAACGTATAAAGAGAACACCAATCTGAACGACAGAGAATTTCTCTTCAGAATCATGGGGGCCAGAAGAGCATGACATTTTTCAAGTATTGAAAGAGAAAAATTGTCATCAGCAACTTCTGTTTCTACAGAAAGTATCCTTTAGGAATGAAGGGCCAAATACAGATTCTCAGATGGAGGAAAACTAGAGAATTTTTGCTAGCAAACCTGCCCATAAAGAATGATTAAAGGAATTTTTCTAAGCAGAAAGAAAGTAATAACAGACGTCTTGGAACTTTATAAAAGAAACAAGAACATTGGATAGGTAAAAATAGGCTATCCTACTTCTCATGTGTTTAAGTCATATTTGACATTTGAAGCAAAATTATGATACCATCTGATGTGGTAATCAATGTATGAAGAAGAAATACAAAAATATATTTAAAAGTGGGGAAGGTAAATAGGCTTAACTGTAAGTAAATTATCTATACTTCATTCCAAGTAGTATGTGATAAAAAAAATTGTCTCCATTTTCATTTGTACTTTAGTATATTTGTGATTTCACTCCTTTTTCCTCTTATTAGTCTGGCTAGCTTTTCTTTTTTAAAAAACTAGATTTTGCTTTTTTTAAGGGCCTGCTTTTGTACTATTTACTCTGTTTCATTTCATAATTGATTAATTTGTGCTTTTATCCTTACTAATTCCTTCCTTCTGCTTTCCTCATGCCCAATATTTTGTTCTTTGTGTAACTTTTGCACTGACTTAGTTTTATTTGTTCTTATTTAGTAAAATAATTAAGTCTGTAAAGTTTCTTGTGGGCACTGTTTGAGCTGTACCCATGGGTAGTCGTTGGCAATGTCTTTCTGTTTGCTATTTCCTAGATATTCATTTTAATTTTCTGCTTGGACCACAGGTGTTCAGAAGTGGATCAATCACATCCTTGGTTTATGACACACTCCATTATTGGTCCATGCATAGCTCTCTTCTATTTTGTATCTATTTGTTGTATATTTGTTTATTTGCCTTTAGTAACAAACATCTTGTGAATCTACTACAAAATGAAAACTAGAGCTTTTATAACTTGTATCCACTTTTGTGGTCCTATCACAGACATCCTCCTGCTTCTTTTCACCTCAGTTATGCATCATTATAAATCTTTCGCTGATGTTTTCTTGCTTCCCCATCTGTTTTTTTGAAAAATGGCTTTATTGAGATACAATTCTCATACCATACAATTCACCAATTTAAAGTGTAAAAATTAATACTTTTTGTATGTTCAGAATTGTGCAACCAATTAATAGTTTTTGTATATTCAGAATTGTGTAACCATACACAAATCTAATTTTAGAATATTTTTGTCACCCCAGAGAGAACAGCCATGCCCATTATCAGTTACTCCTAGTTCTCCCCTCTTTTCACTAGTCTACTTTCTGTCTCTAAGGATTTACCTATTTTGAACATTTCATGTAAATGAAATCATACAAAATGTGCCCTTTTATAACATGGTTCAGCCTTGCTGTAGCATGTATCAGAATTTCACTTCTTTTTATGGATGGGTAATATTCCATTGTGTGGTTATATAACATTTTATTCATTCATGAGTTGATGGACATTTGAGTTGCTTCTACCTTTTGCTTCTATTAATAATGCTATTATGGACATTCATATACAAATTTTCGTGGAGACATATGTTTTCATTTTGCTTGAATGTCTAAGAGTGGAATTGCTGGGTCATATAGTAACCCAATGTTTAACATTTTGAGAAACTGCCAAACTGTGCCCCCAGTGGCAGCACTGTTTTTCATTCCCTCTAGCAATGTACAAGGGTTCTAATTTTTTCATATCCCTATCAACACTTACTGTTGCCTATCTTTTCTATTTCAGCCATCTTAGTGGATGTAAAGTATTTTATCGTGCTTTTGATTTGCATTTCCTTGATGACTAATAATATTGAGAATCTTTTCATGTGCTTATTGGTCATTTGTGTATCTTCTTTGGAGAAATGTCTGTTAAGATCCTTTGCCCAATTTTAGTTGGCAAATTTAATTATTATTATTTTTTTTATTGTTGAGTTGTAAGAGTTCTTGGTTTTCTGAATAGAAGTCCTTTATCTAATGTATGATTTGAAAATATTTTTTCCTGTTCTGTGGGTTGTCTTTTTACTTTCTTGATGTTATCATTAGCATCACAAAAGCTTTTAATTTTTATGAAATTCTATTTATCTATTTTTTTTCTTTTGTTGCTTGTGCTTTTGGTATTATATCTAATAAACCATTGCCTAACCCAAGATCATAAAGATTTATTTCTATGTTTTCTTCTCAGAGTTTAATAGTTTTAAATCTTATCTTTATGTCTCTGATCCATTTTGAGTTAATGTTTGGGTATGGTGTGAGCAAGGGGCTTAATTTCATTCTTTTGCATGTGGGTATCAAGTTGTCCCAGTGCCATTTGTTGAAAAGACTATTTTTCCCACTTTATTGTCTCGGTAACCTGGTTGGGAATCAACTGAAAAGTTGATCCTAAAATTCATATGGAAATGCTAGAGACTGAAAATAGTCAAAACAATCTTGATCAATGGAATATAGAATTGAGAGTCCAGAAATAATTGGTTGATCAAATTTCTTTGACTATTCTTAGTCCCTTACCAAAAAAAAAAAGCTAGGATTTTGGTAAGGATTGTGTTGATTCTATAAATCAATTTGGGGAATGTTGCCATGTTATCTATATTAAATCTTACAATCCGTGAACATAAAATGTCTCTCCATTTATTTAGATCTTTAATTTCTTTCAACAATTTAGATCTTTATTTTTCTATTTAAATCTTTAATTTTCTTTCAACAGTATTTTGAAGTTTCAGTGTATAACTCTTACAATCTTCTGTTTAATTTATTCTTAAGTATTCTTTTCTTTTTGATGCTCTTGCAAATGGAATTATTTTCCTAATTTCATTTTTGTATTGTTTGTTACTAGTTTATAGAAATATAATAGATTTTTATATTGATCATGTATCCTGCAACATTTCTGAGCTCATTTATCAATTCTAATAGGTTTTTAGTGAATTCCTTATGACTTTCTAAATACAAGATCATGTCATAGGCAAATAGAAATTATTTTACTTTTTCGTTTCCAATATGGTGTTATTTATTTCTTTTTCTTGCTTAATTGCTCTGGCTGGAGCCTCCAGTACAATGTTGAATTGAAGTGTTAAAAGGAGAACCCTTGTCTTGTTCCTGATCTCTAGGAAAAGCATCCAGTCTTTCACCATTAAGTATAATTTTAGCTGTCCAGACCTATTTCAATGTAGTTCTGTTGCATTTATGTTCTTCTAAAACTTATATTGTTTAGTATTTGCTTTTAATAACTTTATAAAAAGGGTATCAGGCAGTATATTACCTCTGGTACCTACTTTTAAAAAAATATTTATTTATCCATTTTTGGCTGCGTTGGGTCTTTGTTGCTGTTCGCGAGCTTTCCCTAGTTGTAGAGAGCGGGGACTACTCTTCATAGCGGTGCAAGGGCTTCTCATCATGGCGTCTTCTCTTGTTGCGGAGCTCAGGCTCTAGGCGCACAGGCTTCAGTAGTTGTGGCACACAGGCTCAGTAGTTGTGGCTCTCAGGCTTAGTGGCTCCATGGCAGGTGGGATCTTCCTGGACCAGGGATTGAACCTGTGTCCCCTGCATTGGCAAGCAGATTCTTAACCACTGTGCCACCAGGGAAGTCCCCCTACTTTTCTTAATATGATATTTTGTAGATATGGCCGTGTTATTTTGCATGTGACTTTGATTCATTCATTTTGGCTGCTATATACTATTTCACTGTGTAAATGTGACACAATGTATTTAGCCATTATCCCATCTATGGATAATTTGATTGTTTCCATGGTTTTGCTATTATGAAGAGTGTTGCCATGGTAATATTTATCAATATCGCTTAGGGTAAATTTGCAAGCATTTCTCTTGGGAATACACCTAGGCATGGACTTGCTATGGGAATATTCAATTTTGTAAGATAATGCCAAGTTGTTTTCTAATGTGATTCTACAAATTTACATATCCATTAGTAACATATGAAAGGCTTTGTTGCTCCATATTCTCTCCTTCCCTTTGCACTGATGGACTATGATTTTTGCCCCTAAAATGAGTATAAAATGATATCACATCGTGGGGCTTAGTTTTCATTTCCCTGATGGCTTAATGGGGCTGAACACCTTTTCACAGATGGGCTTCATTTAATATCGGGTGGGTGTTTCCCTGGAGAGGTTGATTTTCCTGCACTTTCAAGCTTCATATATGTGTCAACCCAGAGAGCTCCCACTTACACTGGAGGAGCCCAGGGGTAGACAGAAAAGATGCACATGCCTGCTGCAACCAGATTTTGCCAGCTTGAAGTCAGCCCAAGCCCCATAGAGCTATCTACCCTGAGATGGCTGAAATCAGGGGAGAGGCTGAGAAGATTTGAATTGGGGAATCAGAGGTATCTTCAACAAGCTTATATTTGTTGCTTCACTCTTTGATCCAAAAATGAGAGTTTTTAAAATAAATAATAGATGAGTGTATCCCATTATATTTAATGATATTATAGGGTACATTTGGTCTCAGTTCTGTCATATTACTTTATATTATGCTTTCTGATTTTAATGCTTCCTTTAAAAGTCTTTTACTTCATGGTCTGTATATCCATGGTTTGCTTTGTGTACTAGTTTTCCCTCTAATAATTTGGAAGTTTTATGGAGTATTTTTATTTCCTTCAGTGGTTGCTTTGTAACTATATACAATATTCTTTTATGTCTTATTTCTGGAATTATAACTTAAGAGGTTTTCCCACCACAAAAAAAAAGCAAGTTAGTTTCCTTCCTCTACCTCACTTTCTCCCATGTCTTCTTTGGGTATAGTAGTAGTAGCAGTAGTAGTAGTAGTAGTAGTTCTTTTATATCTGTACTTCACATAATATACTTCTACATCAATTGCTTGGTTTATCAGCTTCAGATGTATTGATCCTCTCCCTCAAATGTGAGTATGTGTTTATATTTACCCTGCTTGGAACTTACTCTACACTTCTGACGTAAGAACTAACATATATCTTTAATTCTGGAGGACCATCAGCTGATATCTCTTCAAATATTGTCTCTCCCCATCCTCTTTACTTCTCCTCCTATTACTCTTGTTAGACCAGGTGGGAGATGCTGGTCTTGGGCTCCACTTTCCTTACCTGTTTTCTTGTGTTTTACTCAGAGCTCATTTCCAGAAAGTGCTGTTTCCCATCTGGGAGGTTCCAGTTTCACAGTCTCCTCCACCCCAGCCCTAGGGATTTCCCTGGACCTGGGCAGGCTTTGCTGTACATATTTTCCTTGCGGTCTTATACCTTGTGAGTGGTGTAGCTTTGGGGTCCTACATTGCACATGGAGCAGATTTAGAGTTCTGCCTTGCATCAGGTGTCTCCTTTCTCACTCATGGCCTGGGGAGATGGGCCCACTTTTGTGAGGGGGGTGGGTGTTGGTTTTCTTGTTTTTATTTTACCGAATGGACAGCTGTCCCAGGCTCCTGGCTCTAAGCATAAAGATCACCCCTAGCCTCTTTTGTACACAAGGCCTGTTGCCTTGCCTCCTCATCCCTCCTGGGTACTAAATGTGAGCAGTTTCATCCAGTTCTTATACCCCATGTGGGCCATTTCATGTTAGCTTCTGCTCACTGCTCTGGCTTTGAATTTTCTTTTGTTTCTGGCATGGGAGGATTTTCCCTTCTTGCTCTCAAGTTCATCAATGTGGTTGTAAATTTGCTTGTTATATTTTAGCCAGCATCTCTCCATGTTTGTAGTGGGGGGGGGGCGGTGCACGTGATGGTTTTGGTGAAGGTGGGAGGACGCTTTCCCCAGCAGCTTCGTCCTCCGGAGAAAGTAAAGATCTGGCCATAGAGGCTGGCCCTCGGGCCTAGGCAGCTAGCGAGGGTGCTAAATACAGAAGTCCCGGAGGAACCTGAGAAGGGAAACCTGGGAGGAGACTCCAAGAGACAGAGATGAGAGGCACGGTGGGCATGAGAACTAATGCATGGTGGGTCAATTTGGGGATAGCTAACACACAAACCAAAGTCGTCTGTGAAATTGGGCTGTGATTACCATGAATGTCCAGGAACACCTGTGATGTGTTCAACTGCCTTCTTTGAGCGGTATTTTTGAGGAAATTTAGGAAAAGGGTCCATATTTCACACTAGGGACCACCCGAAAGGCAAAGACAAAAGTAGCAACATCAGTAATTTTTCAGAAATGAAACTGGAGCAGGAAACTGAATGTTGACTCCCAAGAATTTTCTGAATTGTTGGGGAGGACATTGAGCCACCTACAGGATATGAGGTATGGTTTGAGCTAACTTTACTTACTACTCTAGAGGTGGGGTGACTCTAGTTCACATATAACTAGTCACATCTCTTGCCTTGTTTAGTCTACGTGGCAGGGCTGTGAACAGATAAAACTATCCTCATCTTCTGGAGCAGTGATTCTCAACCAGGGGTGATTTTGTCTTCCAGGGGTTATAAGCTAATGTATGGAGGCATTTGTGATCGTCACAACCTGGGTGGGGGAGGATGTTACTGGTGTCTAGTGTGTAGAGGCCGAGGATGCTGTTAAATGTCCTATGATGCTCAGAACAGATCCTGCAACAAAGAATTTTTCAGCCCAAATGTTCATGGTGCCAGGGTTGAGGAACCCTGATCTAGGGCAGGTAACTGAGGCTTAGAGACTTCAAATCTCTTTGTAATCTGTGTTACATTGCAGAGCTGGACAGTTAGGAATAGCAATGGTAATTTACATTGATTGATAGCTGTATTAGACTGCTTGAGCTGCCATAATGAAATACCACAGGCTGGGTGGTTTAAACAACAGAAAATTGTTTTCTCATAGTCTGGAGGCTAGAAGTCTAAGATCACGGTGCCAACATGATCAGTTTCTGGTGGGGACTCTTCCTGGCTTGGATAGCCACCTGCTTGCTGTGTCCTCACATGGCCTTTCTTCTGCGCGTGCTTGTTGGGCGGAGGAGGGAGAGAGAGATGGCGAGCATACGCATGAATATGGGAGCTCTGGCGTCTCCTCTTGTAAGGAACTCATCCTACTGGATCAGGGCTGCACCCTTATGACCTTACTTTACCTTAATTACTTCCTAAAGGCCCCATGTTTAAATACAGTCACATTCGGGGTCAGGGCTTCAACCTGAATTTTTGGGAGACAGAATCCATCCATACCAACTGCTCTCGCAGTGCTGGGCATTGTTCTGAGGACAGTATGGGTGCTGATTATCACCCCATGACGGACATGGACATCAAGATGCAGAGAAGGACCAGCGACTTACCTGGGCTGACAGGGGCGTGCGGGTGCAGCCAGGGTGTACATCAGGCAGGAGTCTCCAGAGCCTGTGCTCTCCACCACTAAGCTGTACTTCTCTGAGGAGCTCAGGCATGAATCCAGGTTTCTGGCTCTCTCCTAAGCTCTCTCTAAGCTCTGCCCTGCACCTCATCTCCTTTTACAAGTTTACAGCCCAAGATACAGCCTGAGAATAAGTAAAAGAAAGCTCAGCACCATAGCTTGAACCTAGGTAGATCAAAGAGATTTGTGTAACGTAGAAAAAGGGATGAGCCTTTTCTTGAGGAAGTCACCATGAGCTCCTGGGACTCATGTCACAGATGGGCTCATGTACCTCCATCCCAGGCCCCCCCCAGTCCTGGGCTCTGAAGCAGTGCAGTTCTGGAGCAGGCATGTGGGACAGTAGCCTGTGGTCTCCAGGTAATAGCAGAGAGAGTGTGGCTCATTGAGACAGCAACTGGGGCCTCCAGCTTTCTGATTATGGAGTGGGGGCGCAACTCCTCTGGCAAGCCTGTTCAGTGGTGGCGTCCTGGGACTCATTCCTGGGAGCTGAGGCTGCAGCCTCTGCTGCAGCCCTTCCACGGTGTTGTAAGCACCAATCCTTGTATTAAATCCCTCTCTGCTTAATCCAGCCAGGATGGTGTCTATGATCTGCTTCTGCATGCTGATGGATAGATACATGCCTGACAAGGAAGGGGAGTGAGGGGGTGGGGCGGAAGCCGCTGGGGGAGGTTCCTTCCCAGCCCAGGGGCAGATTGTGAGCAGGGATCTGGGGTCCTACGGGGGGCAGGGGCAGTGAGAGTACCACTAGTATTTCTCTTGAGAGACACGATGGGATGCAGAAAAGAGACCGAGCTGGGAGGTGGAAGATCTGAGTCCCTCGTTGCCTCTCTCCTCTTTGCTTGATGGGTGAACTTTGGTGAGTCTGTTGCCCTTTGGACTCAGGTGTCTCTATCTGTCTCACTCTCAACCCTGACATTCTGTGGCATCGGGTCTGAAATAACCAAGGGAGCTTGTAGGGGGTGGGACGCAGGCTGGGATTTTCAGCAGAGCCCTCTCTAAATGTCACTGTGCAAGTCTTTCCCATTTAAAGAGAGATTGACAGCCACAAGCAACCTAACAAGATTGCCGCTCTGCTCCTTCTCTTAGCAGACAGAGCATCTCACAAGTTGGAAACCAAGAGGTGCCTCAGGGAAGGGAGGCGGGAGCAAACTGCACCATTTACCAACGAGTCACAGGTCTGGGCTCTGACAAGAAGCAATTATTCAAGACAAGGCACCTGAAGAAAGGGGCAGCTGGGCTCAGGGCCCCAGTGGAGCTTTCTCCTGGGCTCCCCACAAGAAGGGGGGTGGATGTCTATGGTGTCCCCTGCAGGCTGCCTCCCCTTAACTCTGGGCAATGAGGCTCTGAGAAAACAACGCAAGGAGAGGGAGGCTGCTGGAAGTGGTAGAGCGACCTCTGGTTCTAATCTCTGCTCTGTTGCTAGCTTGCTGCGTGACTCTGGGTGGTCTATTCATCTCTCTGGGGCCTCTGTTGCCTTTATAAAATAAGGAAAATGGGTTTTCATTCTGTAAGTGCAGGGACTGTCTGCTCTGTTTAGCCCTTAATCCGAGCAATGGAATAGTGCCTGGCATGTAGCAGGTTTTGATCAACGTTATTAGTTGAAAGAATGAAGTGGATCCTGTGGCAAGACCTGGGAATGGTTTTAAGCACAAGAGGTCAGGTTCTGGTGGTGCTTTAGATGAACCACCTGGCTGCCACTTGGAGGATGAAATGGAGGGAAGACTAGAGTCAGGAGAGCTAGTAAGGAGGCTGCTACAACAAAATGATGAATGTAAAATGAAAGACCAGTGAGCTGAGGGCTATGAGAAGTGGCAACTTGGAGCTTTACATCTTGCAGATATTGTAGTGCACTTTGGTATACGGGTACATTATCTGATGCCATCTTTACAAAGGCCTCTGGATGGGGACAGGGCAGGGATTGGTACTCAGCCTTTCCAGACTCAGAAATTAAGATCCAGAGAGGTGAATGAGTGCCTTATGCAAGGGTGGAATTGGCAAGTGGCAGACTCAGGGCTCAAATCAGGATGTGAGAAGACACTTAACATCACTAATTATCAGGGAAATGCAAATTAAACCCACAGTGAAATACACCCAATAGAATGGCTAGAACTAAAAAGACTGATCATAACAAGTGTTGACAAGAATGCGTAGGAACAGAAAATCTCCTGCACTTCTGGGGGAATGTAAAATGGCACAGTTGCTTGGAAAACAGCATGGCAGCTACCATATGCTCCAGAAATCCACTCCTAAGTATTTACCCAAGAGGAATAAAAATGTGTTTGCACAAAATTTTGTTCATGAATGTTCATAGCTACTTGATTCAAAAAAGCCAAAAAACCTATAAGCAACGCAAGTGTCTCTCAGTAGGTGAATATAAACAAATTGTGGTTTGACCACACAGTGGAATACTACTTAGCAATGAAAAGAAGTGAGTAACTGATAGAGGCACCAAGGATGGATCTCAAAAACAGAGTCCTGAGCTAAGAAGCCAGATACAAAAGGATAGAAACGATAGCATATTTTGCCATTTCTATGAAACTCTAGGAAAGTCTAATCTATTGTGACAGAAAGCAGAGCATGGTAGCCTGGAGCTGGAGGTAGAGAGAGAGATCGAATGCAAAGGAGAAGGAGGAAGATTTAGAAGGTGATGGACGTGCTCTGAATCCTAACTGTGAGAGTGGTTGTATTTATCCAAACTCATCACGGTATACCTTTGGGTGGGTGTGCTTTATTATACTAAAATTATATCTCCATCAAACCGATGTAAGAGATCAACTGATTCCTCCTCCAGGGCACCTGCAACTCATCCTGTGCACCCCCCGCCCCCACCCCAGACCAGGGAGGTGAATGGGGCCCATGGCCACTCACCTAACTGGGACTGGAGATCCCTGACCCAGAGCACCTCTAGGGCTTTGCTTGTGTGTGAGGATCATGGAGGCACGGAGGCGGACTTGTACCGAGACTGTACTTGTGGCTGCCTTCCCAGCCTGTTCCCATTTGTACTTCCACGTCTACTTGTCCGCCCTGGTGAGGAGGACTTGCAGAAAGGAGCAGCTTTTATTGTCACCTGCTTTGAGATAATACTCTGGCTCCAGGCTCAGAGGTGGCTGCGCATCCCCTGAATAATCGAGGGTCTTAGGTGTAGCTGGTCCCTGCTCCGGAGGGCCCTAGTAACACAGAGGCAGGCAGAGCCCTCCATCAACCTTGGCTCCTGGAGGTTTGAGGCCAAAGTCAAAGGTTAGCTTTAGGGTCTGTTTTCCTGCAAGGCTGGCTTAGTACCCCCGGGGGCAGCAGTCTTTGTGAATTCTGAGCATCCTTCCCTCTCTCCTGCCTCCAGCAACTGGCCCTGTAAGGAAGGTTGAAGTTTCCTACATTCACACTGAGCAGTGTTTGCTGTCTGGAGAAAATGTTCCACACTCAATGGGAAAGAAGATCCCAGGAAAAGAGAGGAGAGGGGCAGGGCACCATCAGCGGGGAGTGAGATCACGGGGAGGTGGAAAAGTCTCAGGTATGGAGTGGCACGGTGGTCCAGAGTGAGAGCAGGGCCTCTTGATAAGCTGTCTGGACCTTGCAGTGCCTCCTCTTACAACTCTACTTTGCTTCCTCTGACCCTGGTCTGAAGGACAAAGGTGCCCCCCGCTCTGGGATCCAAGGTCAGTCGGAGTCTGGCTCCAGCTGCCCTTCCTGCCACTCTGGTTTACACTGCCTTTGCTCATGCTGCCCCTGCCCCCTGGAGGGCCCCCCCTCCCTTTTTGATGTGGCATATTCTAATTTGCATTCTACTCTCAACTCCAGAGACTTCCTAACTGCCTTCCTCAATCCTCCCAGCAGAAGTAAATGTTCCCTTCTCTGAACTCAGAGAAAACTGGGCTTGTTCTGCTATTTATTTCTGGGTTTGTTTCCATGACCAGCTCCCTTCCAGGCTGGGGTCTTCACAAGGGCACAGCTTGCGTCTTTGTAAGCCCCCAGCCTGGGCTCATGTGCCTGACGCAGACTGGACACCCAGGAAATGCTGGTTGAGGGAGTGAGTGCCCTTGGTCTGCACTTGGGCACAGCAGCTCTGTGGATGCTGGCACGCTGCACAGACAGGTCCTGTCTGTGTATGGGCAGCTGAACCCTGGCATTTGGAGCAGGACCCCGGGGCTTGGTCCCATAAGCCAGGCTGGGCAGCCAAAAAGAGGGCAGGCTTGGAAGCCAGAACCAGCCTGCTAAGCCTGTGCTATTTACCAGGCTGACAGCTTCCCAACCAAAGCAGCCCGGAGACAGGGGATAGCTGGAGAAAGTGGGTCATCTTGACTCTTATTCAAGGCACCAGGGAGAGCCCTGGGGTTTAGCCATGGCAGTGACGGAGACTGATCCTGTCATTTGCTTGGATCCAAATGAAAGGGATTAGTGACTGCAGCAATATACTGATTTTCCAGGCAGCACAAGACAAGGAGAGGCAGTACAGATTTAAAAACAATTGTGTGTGCGCGTGTGCCTGTGCCTGTGTGTGCCTGTGTTTCATATAGAACACACACATACACACCATCTGCGCCCATATTATGTGGCAGTGTTCGAGTGCAGGTACCTATACACGTCTGACAGGATGGAGAAAACGCATCAGCTTTAGAGCTTAGAGATTCTGGTTTGGGCCTCAGCATTCAATCAGGGCCCCTTTCCTCCTTGAGCCTCAGTGTCCTCATCTGGAATGCGGCAGTGGTGACTATCCTCACAGTCCAAAGTGGCAGTGAGAGTGGCGGCAAAGGGGACCCGCCGTGGGCATGAGAGATGGTCTTCAGAAGCCACTCTGCTCCTGCGATTGGATTTCCCAGCGCCTCCTGTGCGTGGATGGCGGTCAGGTCACCAGCTCATGCTCAGGACCCACCTGTGGGCCACACACCTCGAACCCCCCAGGGAAGCCAGGAGTGGCAGCACCCCTGGAGTGGACGGATGCACACGGGCATTGCAGAGCCGGGAGCCCTGACTCAGTTCTGGCAGATGCTGTGACCTTCAGCCAGCACCTTCTCCATCTTGCCCTCAGTTTCCCTACTTGGACAATGACAGCTGGATATCGTGGGTCTCAGAGCACTCTGGGAGCAGGGAGGATGCATGACTGGTTCAGGAAAGGCGTGGCAGGGTGACCTAATGACCCTAAAGTGAGCATCAAGTCCGATGGCCAGAGGCATCGCTTTATTTCATCCTTCACTAATATTCTGTCCCCTGGCCTCATAGCCACTACCGCCTCTGCCCCATTACAGGAGAAATTACATGAAATAAGGTTCTGCTCTTAACTTAGAAACTCAGCCCCAGTGTGTGGTCCACCATGGTCTCATGAGCACAACTACTCATTGTGATGCCCTTACCCAGCACTGAGACCAGGCAGACGCCTTCCCCCTTCTGCTTGGCAAACAGACAGCACTGTCCACATGGCCTCTTCCTCCAGTTCCCCTCCTCCACAGAAGGCAGGAGAGAGGGAAGGGTCATTTTCCCAATTTCACGAAAGGACAAGGGCTTCCAGCAACGGAGGGCCTCCCATGCCTCTGGTTCAGGAAGCTCAGTGCAGAACAGACTTTAATCCCCTTCCCAGTGTTGCTTTCCCCCCACATCTCCATGCTCCTGCTGTGCTTAGGCTGGAGCCTGCCCTCTACTCCCAGACACACTCTAGAATATCCTCCCTCCTCCTTAGCCCAGGGAACTTTAAATTATTCCAGGCTTAGCTCCAACTTTGCCTCCCCAGTGAGCGGAGTTGCTGGACCCATGGTCCTGGCCCTCCCCTCCGGATGCCCCTTGGCTACAGGGTGCATAGAATTGTGTAGCAGCTTATTTAACCCTTTACCTGCATGCATGGTGCTCCATCAGAGCAGCCTCCCTGCCTCAGTCATCCTTGTTTCCAGCCCCAGCCCAGGCTCTGGGTCTAAGGAAAGACCCCAAGAACCTCTGCTGCAGGGAGGATCCTTGTGGCGTCAGTGAGAAGTGACTGCTGGGCTTCCCTTGCCGCCCTAGGAGACAGCGCAGGGCCTTGGCCTCATTCTGTGAGGATGTCTAAAAGACCCATGGCCCCATAGTCCTCCCAAGTCAAGTTCAACCTGCTCCCAGGCCCCCAATCCCCCTCCTGATTGAGTTTTGAATGGGAGGGAATGAGATCCCAATTCAATTTTGTCTGGGATTCCTCTTGAGCCCTGTCCCATCTCCTCTCCTCCATCCTTTACTCCAGAGAGAGAGAGAGAAAGAGGCCAGGAAACAAAAAAGAAGAGAAAAATTCAAAAAAAAAAAAAAAAGGGGGACGTAGGCTGAGACAGAGACAGAGACAGAGAGAGAAAAGGAACAAAATAAAACAGAGAGTGAGGAGATACAGGCAGAGAGGCAAAGTGAGAGCCAGTCAGGGGAGGGGAGGGAAAACAAGCTGAAGGTGGCAGCCTCACAGCTGCAGAGGGGAGCCTGCCAGCCTGGCTACCAGGGACTGGCCCAGCGCAGGGCTCCAGCACAGGGCGGTGGCAGCTGGGCAGGGCATTTGGCTGTCTCTGCTGAGCCCAAGCCCCTGCGCCTGACCCAAGCCCAGCTGCTCCAGCCTTCTTGTTGTGTTGCCTGCAGCCGCCAGGCCCCCTTCATGCTCTGAGAAAGGGAGCCGGGGGAGCAAGTGGCAAAGCTGGGCCTCTGGAGGTCATCTCTGCCAGAGAGGGAGGCAGCCCTTCATTTTCCACCAGCGGGACCCATGCAGAAACCCATTCCATTTGGCTTGGGATGAGACATGTGGTTTTCGTGACAGTGGATCTCCTTCCTAATTAGAGACTTATTGAGGCGTGTGTCGAAATCAGTGACATTTTCTGAGCTCCACAAACAAGAACAGCACTTCACTCTCGGGCAGTGTCTTCTGGGTTTGAGGCCCCTCCCTGATGATGCTATTTCTTGAATGCACTCTTCTTAATGTTCCTGCTCACTGGGTGTCAGCCCAGCAGAAAGCAGGGGGCCAAGAGGTAAGGGAGGTGACCAGGCACAGTCAACCGCTAAGTGTCAGCATCAGGACCCGAATCCCATTAGCAGGTGCCGAGCTCCACACGGGCCCCTGGAACTCTACAGTCTCATCATGGTTGACCAGTTGGGGGCACCAGACTGTGAGTGGGATGCAGAGCGAGGCTGGGTACAAGGTCAGGAGTCCTTTTTCTCCTATTTTCTGGAACCTGCAGTCATACATTTAGGGATATGGGGTGAATCAGCCCACGTAATTTTTCAAGCAAAGATGGTATTTTAAATTTTTTCTCTTGAAGCCCTACTCATTCTTTGTGCTCTACTGCACTTAACTAGGATCAGAGCCTAGATGCTTGCTGGGTGGCTGGAAAAAGAAAGAGCCCTGTGATCTAAAATCGAGTCAGAAATGATTGACATGCAATGAAATGGGGGCACATTCTCCTACGTTCTCCTCGAGGCAAAAGCTTAGATCACTGTGGGTCCTAGTGGAGGGAGAAGGACCCAATAGGAGGTACAGGGCAGGACTGTGCGGGAAGGGGCAGGTGACAGGGAGGAAGGAAGGGAGCCGGTGGGGGGCCAGGCATCAGGGTGTTGTGTAGGTGGACAGTGAGGTGTGTGATGTGAGCTGCCCCGTCCCCTGATGGCTTCATCAAATTCCCTAACATTACTCATTGGTTGTGTGTGTGGGCACCAGGTTGGTTCACAGATGTCTGCATGAAGTTATTGAGAGAGGGAGAAAACCAAGGGCAGGGATCTGTGTGCTCACAGACCTTGGAGTTGGGCGCTCCAGCCAAGAGTGCCTCAGTGTTCAGGGTTCAGAGGCCCTAGCTGACATCTGGGTTATGGATACGCAAGAAAACATGGCCCAGGATGCAGAGCTGGAGGCAGTGGGGAATGTATTGGATAGTTAATCAGGATCCAAGACATCCTGCCAGGCTGAAGTGAGACCGAGTCTGGGAAGCTGAAGTTTATTTGCCCAGGAGATTTCTGGTCAAGATGGATGACAAGGCTAATATGAGATCATCCCTCCCTTTCCAGATGCTTGATGGAGTAAGAGGAAGAGCAGAAGGAGGGGAAGGAGGAGACAGAGTGGAAGCCACAGTGAATGGGGTACCGGAGCAGGTCTGTGCTTTAGGAGCTGGATTCAAACTGGGGTTGAGAAGGTCTTGGGCCCTGGAACTGGGCTCCCTGGGGAGAGTCAGTAGCCAGGAAGGAATTAGGTCATCTGCATTTGGAAGCCAGAATCCTGTGGGAGGTGGAATGATTGGCCCCAATTATGCACCCCTCTCTGTAGCCAGATGCCTGCCATCGCCTCATCGTGGGAAGAGTGTTTTTTCATGCCCCTTAACTTTGGACTCAGCTGTGAAACTTGTTTTGGCCAAGGTACCAGATGCCTGAATAAAGATTCAGAAAGATGGTGACAGCCTGGAGTGGGGCTAAATCTAATAGGAGGAAGTTTAATTGGGACTGGAGACTTCTGTCCAATATGGTGGACAAAGCTAACACGTGATGGAAAGTGACAGCATGCCAGTCTGGGCCTAAGTCTCCCTTGTTTCTGCTGGCTGTCTTGAGTTTCTGCCAAAGTCTTGAAAGGTACATGCCCCGGTTATTCTGCTGGTCTAAGGAGGATGAGAGAATGGAGAGCAGGGCTACCCAAGCTGACCACAGATAGGGTGCCCAACTGTCCCAGTTTTCCCAGGACTGTGAGGTATCCTGGGATGTGGGACTCCCAGCACCTAAATCAAGAAAGTCCTGGAAAAACTAATATGAGCCAATCACCCTACCCACACACTTTCCAAGAGAAGCGTAGCCAACCCAGCTGCAATCTGAAGAGGGCCACCATGCCACTATAGCCTTGATCAGGCAATGCATAGTCAGGCAGAGCTGTCTCAGCTGACCCACAGATGTGTCATCTACATGAGTGTTTCTTAATGCATCCTCTCTGACTTTGTGATTGTTTGTTACACAGCAGTATTGTGGCAATAGCTAACAGATATATTGCTGTGAACTCAGGGTCACTGTGATAAGTGAGCTGCCCACATCAACGGACCCTAGAGCCTTAAGTTTTGACCAAAGAAATCCACTCCTTAGTCAATGTGTTAAACCAGTGGCTCTCTATCCTGACTGCATATTAGAATTTCCTAGGAAAGATAACAAAGCTGGTCACCCAGAACATTCACCAGAGAGTCTATTCAATTCTCCTGCCATGTGGTCTTGGCATCAGCATTTTTTAAAAAGCCCACCAGGTAATCCTGGTGTGCAGGCAGGTTTGAAAACTGGTGGATTAAGTAGTAGACCAGACACAGCTGAAAGAACAATCATTAAGTTGGCTCAATGGAAGTTTCTATACCAGAATCGGCACGCACCACCTCCTTCCCACTCTGGAGGGGAGATGCAGCTTGGGAGAAGTTCCTATGAAGGAGACTCAGGGGTCTGAGTGGACCCAGGATCCTTTGTGTTATCAGGGTCTTGGAGATGTAAAGAAGCCTTAGGAGGAGAGAGGTGGGAGTCCTGTCCTGTGCACCTGAGTTCTGAGTCCTCTCCTCTAAGAGGCACGTGGACAGTGTGAGGTATGTCTAGGCCTGAGCTTCCCAAACTTAAAGTGCCCAGGAAGCAGCTGTGGATCTTGTTAAAATGCCAACTCATTTGGAACCCACAGGTCTGGGGTGGAATTGATTCTCTGCATTTCTCAGGTGATGCCCACGTGGTGGAGCACATTTTGAGTAGCACGGGGGTGGGAGGCGAGGGGATAGGACACCAAGTTCCATAATCACGTTGGACTGTTCACACCAGAGAGAGGAGGACTCACAGGGGGCTTCCCATTCTAGAAGGGCTGCCATGGTATAGGGAGGTTCAGCATGTCCCCACAGGGCAGATCTGGGGCAGAAGGAGACACACCATCAAGTATTGAGACAAAGTTCAAGGTGGAAACAACTGCTGTGGGAGGTAGTATGCTGCCCATCCCAGCATCACAGCAGGGCTCTCGCCAGGGGCCGGATGATCCCTCAGGGAGAGGGCCCAGGTGTGGTCATCCATTCACAGCCTTTAAGGCCCCCGCCTGCCCCAGACTCTTGGATCCTTGGGGTCTTTCATTTCTGCACTTGGGTCAGGGTCAGAGCCTGGGTAGAGACTGATAGGAGGTGAGGGTTGTGGACCTGCTAGGAGGCCTCCCTTCTACATATATGGAAATCTCACCACCTGCTGGATACCCAGGCAGGCACAGCCATACAGGCAGCCTCTCTGGGTTCTCTCTCTGTCTAGAAGGAATCTTTGGTGTCCAGGAATAGACATCCCTGATCAGTGGAGGCTGCCTCCTTGGCCAGGGGACACCAGATTCCAGAAGAATCAAATTTGATGACGTTTGTGTTCAGTATCTAAGCTGACAGCAGGATTCTGTTTCACGGCTGTCACTGCCTTGCTGTACTGCTGTGCAAGACTGGTCCTCATTTCCTAACTCTGTACAATGAAGTTGGTTTGATGGTCCTTCCAGCTCTGACTTTCTACAACCCTATGGAAATTTTTGCCTATTTTAACTTCCAGATTTTCACTCCAGAGGAAGCACGATGTTAGGGTGACCTTTCTCTGCATCTCCTTGGAAAAGAGTTTAGGATCATGGAGCCGGGGGAGTCAGCCGGGGAGGCTGCAGCTACAGCCTGAATGGGGCACCTTTGCCGCCCTGGGCTTTGAGTCAAAGCAGACCTGCCTCCAAGGGGGCAGATCCATCTGGAGCTCCAGACAGCTTTCTCTATCCCTGGCTTCTCCTACTGCCCCAACCCTGGTCTGGCCCACAGTCCTCAGTACTGTGGGCCAGAGGGATGGGAGGCGGTAGGGGTGAGGGTGGCTGAGGGCTGCAGCTGACTATCAGGAGGGGGAGAGAGAAGATGCAGGGCATCTCAAGTCCAAACCCCATGTCCGAAGTGCAGAATGAAGACCTTAGGCCTGGTGCTGATTCAGGGGCGGGGGGAGTTGGATGTTGTATTTGTCAGGATGCACTGAGTTATACTGAGGTCACCAGTCTTGGTGGCTTAATAAAATAAAGGTTTGTTTCTGGCTCACACTTCAGGCCTTGAGGAGCTGGTGGAGGGCTTTGCTCCACAGACCCTCTCAGAGATCCAGGCTGGTGAAAGCCCCATCATCTAGCAATGCTGCCACTGCAAAAGGAGCCTTCAGGGCTCACCAGAGAAGGGGAGAAACTGTTAAAAGCAAGCCTGTTCTTACCTGCCCTACACTTCTGCTCACTGCCAATTGGCCAATAGTCACGGACTGTAAGAGGCAGAAATGTCCTCCATATGCCTATAAAAAGGAGAATCACACCTAGGACCATGAAGAGATACCCGCAACGACTGCTGTATATGGAAGTATGCAGTATGCTCTACATGAACAATCTCATTTACTTCTTGGGTAGGGATTATCATTACTATACCCATTTTCCAGATAGGCAAACTAAGGTACATAGAGGTAGACTGATTTTTCTGACATCATATGGCCAGGATAAACTTGAACACCATTCTGCCTTACTCAACTCTGTTCAAGCCTGCATTCTCCAACACTAAATTCCCAGGCAGACGGGAGACAGCAGATTCCTGACTGCTTGTGATAGTCCATGAGTCTGCAAAAGTGAATGTCGGAGACACAGCCACTCCCTTAGGTTGGTTTCAAGGTGAGACCTCACTCCACAGCCCAGGGACAGAAAATTCAGGGTGGGAAAAGTATGGGAGAAACCCCATCACTTATGGGCAGGGCTGACCCAGGGTGGAAAGTCAGACTCAAAAGTCCCAGCTTATTTCTACCAGGCTCTCAGGTTGGCTCTCCCCTGGAGCAGAGCTGTGCATGCACTTCCTGCCCTGGCCCCGGGCAGGGGGCCTGGCGGGAATTCTGGCTGGGAGGGCCTGGCAACAAGCAGGAAGCTGACAATTCCTTGTGGCAGGAAAGCCTCAGATGGAGATCGGAGGATCCTGTGTCCCGTGGGAGAGGTTTCCACGCTCCCCTTCCTGGCACACTACAGTCTGGGCACTGCAGCCACCGGAGGACTCCTGAGGCTTCCTGGGCCCTGTGCCAAACCTCTTCTGGAGTTTTCTTCTGGAGTTCCACAGCTAAGCCTGATGGAAAAGCAAGGGAAGTCCAGTTTCTGCATTTTGGACTGTTGCTATCAAAATAAAAGGAGCTGGGGAAAAGTGAATGCTGTTGAAGCCCAGGCAGAGATGGAGAAAACTGTCCCATTTATGGCCGAAGCTATTAAAAGTCCACTTAAGAACACAGTGGCTGGCTACGACTTGCCTTCCTGCCAGGATTCCTCCCGGCCTTCCCTTGGCCATTGGTCCTTCCTGACTTCACCTCGGCGCTTGTTAGAGCTTTCGGGGGCTCCTGACAACTTTATGCTCGCAGTTTGGCGAGCACCCATCTGCATGGATCTCGGAGTGCATCAGGGGTCATTTCCAAGGACCAGTCATATTTCATGGTTTGTGTGGACTTTGCCATATTGGAAACTGCTGGCTGTGGAGGGACCGTTAAAAAACAAATGTTCTGTGTGTTCAGTCTCTCTCACCTGCCAAGAGGTTTCCTTGATGGCGCTGGCCCAGAAAAGCATGGCAGATGAAGATTAGATTAGAATAAATTGATTTAGAAGTGACACGAGGCTCCTCGGGAGAGGCTTAAATATTTCATACATGTGTATGACATAGATTTCAGCTGGGCCCTGCAGGAAGGGGGCAGGGAATGGGAATCTTATACCCAGATTCAGCACAGCCTTGGAATGTGGCAGATGGAGGCTGGAGGATGGGCTGCTTTAACTTGCTGCTGCATAACCCTCTCTGCCTCTGCTTCCTTAGCTGTAAAATGGGACAAAATAAGTGTTTATGACCAACCTCCTAGAATTTTTTGGAAGCCTCTGCCCCCCACATCAGCCTGGATTGGGGCTCCCTTCCCAGATTCCCAGGAGCTCTGGGTGGTGTCTGGGGGCTGAGGGCAGGGTGCGGGGAGCCCCAGTGGGATTGGGATTCACATACCAAATTCTGAGGCTCAAATTCTCCAAGCCTCAGTCCCACCAGGATCCCACCCTATCTCTTTTACACCTTCACTGGACTACCTTCACTGGACACCTTCACTCAGAGAAAAGCTACTCTGGCTTTTCTCTGAGTGATGATATTCCTGGAGCACAGAGGTTGGGGCATTTTTCCAGGGCCTGCACCCCCCCGGCCTATCCCTGCCCCAACAACCTCCCAATAAATTTATCCATCTGGAGAAACCAGGGCAATTTGCATACTGAGTTTGGAAACCATAGGTTCCCCAGGGGGCTTATTCCTTGGCCTTGATTTACAGTGGTGGCTGGACTAGAAGGTGATGGAAAGAGGACTTAGGGATTGTCACCAGTGCCTAGAATAACTGGGTAGAGTCTCTTTTGAAAGGTGTGGGGGCTTCTACCATCACACTCCAATCAATGTCTTCCTGGGGCCAGTTAGACCTTCTTGGGGCTGAGGCAGTGAAGAGCAGAGAGAGGTTCCTGCAGGCTGGGGAGCCAGCAAGACTTCCTGGAAAAAAGAGAGTGTGAAGGCATGAGCTCTGGCCTCAGTTGGACCCATGTGTCTAATTCGTAGGGAGGACACAGCCAGAGAAAAGAACCTGGTTTCTTATTGCCTAGGAGAAAATTCATCTCCAGCAACAAGTCTCTGAGAGTGTGTGATGTCTTTTGGGGAAGATTTGCTCCTTCGGGGCAAAGAATTTTAATGTGGTATTTGAATGTCTGGCAAATGAAGTAATCCAAAGGGATGGAGAATAACCTTTGGGACAACTTGTGGGGCCGCAGGACTCTCTGGACCTTTCAACAGTGACCCTGATCTTGCTGATGATTGTCCTGGGCAGGTTCTCATCGCCTCTGCAGTCTTCTTCCCTCCCAGCCCTTCCTTCTCACTTCCCAGGAGGTGGATGGGATCTCGGCAGCTGCCCACCCCCTCACCGCTGGTGCACAGGTTAGGTGAGCCCCATGCTGAGAGCCAGAGAGGCTACCAAGATGGCATTTGTTCGTTGTTTGAAAATGCAAACACGGTGTGGGGAGTTAGGGCCCTGTGCAAGTACCAATGGCTAGGAGGATGTTGGAGGTGAGCCCGGCTTTCATTTTTCCAACGTATTTTGAGGACTTACAATGTGCCAGCCAGTCCCGGGCACTGAAGATGCAGCAGGGAACAAGATGGGCTTTCATTTTAGGGATTGGGAAAGGGAGAGAGAAAAACAAACAAGCGAACACATGAGGGTTATTTCCAGCATCCTGAGTGCTGTAAGGGAAGTAAAATAGGGTGATGAGATGAAGGATGAGTGGGTGAGGGCAACTTTTATTCAGTGGTCCAAGGTACACTTTGAGGAAGTAAATGGAAAAAAGGAGGGATGGGAGAAGACGCAGAAAGGCCAGCCAGGAGGTTGCTGTCACTGTCCAGTGCCTTGGGCCAGGAAGGTGACAGTGGAGGTGGGGGAAGACAGATGTGGGACATATTTTAGAAGCATCACTGACAAGGTTTGTTGATAGGTTGGATACAGGGGATACAGGGGAGGGAGAAGTCCAAGGTGAACTCAGAAAAAGATTTCACTGAGTGCATGTATTTATTTACTCTGTGCTGTTGTGTAGAGTAAATAAACACATGATTTGTGACTTCTTGCAAAAGAACATCGACAATACAATCAAGTATTTTATTTCAAGAATCAGAACCAAAGGGGAAAAAAAGCATGCAAAGCCCCGCCCTAGGGACCAACAGAGTCATCATAGTCGTGTTTCAAATTGGACTTGCAGTTTCTTAGCAGGTAGGGACAAAGGGAAATAATATACAGTTAAGATAATATTCATGATTTTTAGAGTAAAAAACTGAAGCATACCATTTTCTCAAAGGAAAGCAAAGATTCCTTTAGCACGAGAGTCTGAACAGTTTTCTCCCAGGAGGCATTTTTTACAAAGACCTCTGCTTACAGCGCAGGGTGGGATCTTAGATGTGCCTGTGGCACCTGCACCAAGAAATTGTACCTGACTTTCCTAAGAGTTGCTGCCTGAAGACCAAGGGCATCCCATTAAAATGCAGCTGAGTGGGGAAAGCATGACGGCAGCCTTCTAATGGTTCATGGGAGATGGAATGTTAAACTGTGCTTAGAAACCAGAGGGGAGAAACATAACAAAATAAAGAAGGGCTCAAAAAGGGTCGAGACAGGAATGGAAATTGCAATCCTTGTGTGAGTCAAAAAGTTATATGCATTTTTCTTACATTTGCTTTTAATGTTTTACATGCAGAGTTTATTTTTTTAGATTATAAAATTAGTATCACCACATCAGAGACAAAATTGAAAAATACTGAATAGATAAAATAAAAATTAAAATCTCCCCTCAGAGATAACCAGTATTAATGCTTAGGGTGATTCTTGGTCTAATACGTGTGTGTGAGCACATACACACACATGCACGAGACATTTGTGTGATATATTTATGTCACATTTCCTTTCTTCTTGGATACACATTTTTCATCTTGTTTCTGAAATCAGTGTGCTTCTTATAGTTAATGTTTCCTTTTCTTGAAATATTTTTAAGTCAGTGGTGCATCTTAACATCACTGCCCTTATAGAGGAAATACTGTAGTATAAAGCTAGACTATTAGGGTTCTTTGTGCATTTATAAACTGATCTCCTGCTACTTTCATTTAACATTACATCATGAATATTGCCACATGCCTTGAAATACGCTCTGAAGATATGGGGTTTCCTGGCTATATACTATTCCAGCCTAAAGATGTCCCCATATGGACTCAATCCTTTCCTTACTGAAGAACACGATTTCCCAAACACACGCAAGTGAGAGAAGTGATTTGCATCACTTGGGGTGAAACCATACAGGAGATGAACTCTGAAACGTGTGTGTCCTGGTGGCATTTGATACAATAGTGGTGGAAATGCCCCAGAGGTCTAGGCGCTTGTCACTGCCGCTGCTCCAGCTGTGACCCAGGGTGAGCTCTTTACTACCACTGGCCGTCAGTTTCTTCCTCTTTACGACAAGAAGGCTTGCTGAAGTTCTTTCCTTTTGCAGGATGCTGATGGCTAAACCTTGGCTCCCCAACCAGGCTACAGGAAGGGGTGCCCCTGTGGCACGAGCTGTGTTACTGTGAGGAGTTCAGTGCACCTATGTTGATGCTCCCAAGTCCCGGGAGGTGGCTAAGCCTATGACGGGTCTGTCGGATCCCACTCCCTCCTCTCTGAAACTCCAATAGCTGTGACACAGCTGCACCATCATCCCTATGTGTGGTTTGGCATCTGAGGCCAGGGGGAGTTTCTTATCAAAATATCCTCCCCGGAAAATCGGAGCTTGACAAGAGACAGAACAACCATGCCTGCCGGGAGTCCTGTGTTGTGCCTGGTTAGACCTACGGGCAGGTGGCCAAGCCCAGTGGGATTTCCACCTCAGAACTGGAGGTGGGAAGGGATTTGGGGGTGAGAGATGTGATAGTCCTTAACTCACTGCTTTGTATAAAACAAGCACTCCTCAAATCTTTGTTGAATGATGAGCGGCTAAATATGCCGGGTGTGGCAGCCAAGAAAAGTACCCGTGGAAACGCAAGGATTCAAAGGCTATTGGGGAGGTTGTGCTCTTCTTGGGGCTGTTTGTATCCTGTGATTCTTCAAAGTGAGTGTAGGAGACAGGAGGGAGCGGGGAGCAGTTTCATCCCAACTCTTGCCCCTGGTACCAGGTGTTCTTGGGAAGGTCAGCTCACCCTTGGCACTAGCTCATTCATTCAAAAAACACAGCAGACAAAACAGCAGTCCAAGGTCCCTACCTTGTGGTGTGAGAGCAAAAGGGGGAAATAAGACAACCCTAAGCTTCCTTACTTGGAAATAGGACTGGGGCCGGAGGTCTCCCGGGCAGATTCAAGGTCGCCAGGCTCACTGGAAACACAGGCGCTGCACAGACCTCCCTCTTCCACCGCCTTCAGGATGGCATCTACTGTGACAGGCAGCCAGGTGAATAGTGATGAGCGGCAGGTGGAGGCTGCAAGGATGGCTTTGTTCCTTTGGATTTTATTTGTGTGCATATAAATATATTTAAATCAGTATTTTAGTGGCTTCTAACTTCATCTCCTAGAACCTCCTTCTGGATCCTTCAAATGAGCGTTGTTGGAGGTGGGTGACAGAGGGCAGTTTGGGGCACTGTGAGAGGACCCGGCCTCACCTTCCACTTACTGGAGGTGTGACCCCTGACATGTCCCCTCCCCACCTAGGGCTAAGGCTTCTGAGACATCTACAGAGACTGGGGGCTAGGCTCGTTCTTGAGGGGCCCACGTTTGAGAATTCCAGAACCATGGCCCGGTCATTTCTCAGATATCTGACCCCTTTTGTTCAGGAAATCCCCAGGAAATCTCAGGCTGCTGCATCACTGGTTGGATCCTGTCGCCCCTCACATGCCCTGGAGCATTCTAGGGAAGCTTTGCCCTTTCCCTATACCAAACAGAACAAATACAATTTGTTAGCAGTACTAGTGGTACACTGACAAATTAACGTCTTCTTGTGCGGGCCTTTGGTTTCCAAGGCACGTTGCCGCTGTCTCATTGAGCTTTACAAACACCCTTGGGGGTGGCACAGGGTGTGTTATGCCTATTTTACAGGTGAGGAATTTCAGGATCAGAAAGGTGAAGTGACATGTCCAAGGTTGTACGGGTAATAAATTGTAAAATGAAGTCTTTCATCCCTGAGTCTGAACACGCGTTCCAGACGCGCTTCTGCTCATCCAGCCAGGGTGAGCTACTTACAGTGATGACAAAGGGAGCTGTGAGCGAGGCCGGGAGGGGAGGCTGGAGGTGACAGCTGGAGAGAGAGGAAGCAGGGCTTCTGGGCAGGTGGGGACGCAGACAAGCTGGTGTCTCGGAGCCAGGCAGAGCTGGGGAGATTGCTCCCAGGAAGCACTGTCCCCTAGTCCCCTTTGCAATTGTCCTCCTGAACTTCTGTAAGACGTTTGACATTACCTTTCATGATTACTGGGTGGACAAGACAGAGGAATATGTACAAATCCCAGTTAAACAAAGCAGATTTGTAATGGGTTGAACAACTCCAACTGCTGGTAATGGATCAGAAACAATACGGAAGGAGGTATGTTGTGGCCTGCTGCCGGGCTCCATCCTCAGCCGTGCCCTGCCACACTGCCTCCTGGGAATGTGGACTACGGTGCGGGAGGCAGGCTGGCTGTCATTTGCAGATGACGTTAAACTGGGAGAAGCTGAGGCTGTTTTGAATGACAGGTGTGGATCCAAATGATTGAGTGATGAGCTGACTTAATCAAGAATAAATGCTGAATCCTATTCAGGGAATCTCCCAAACCTATACCTGCATAGAAAGGCAGATATGAGTATTTGAGTTTATAGCATCATTTTTGGAGGGAAAAAAGGAGGCATTCAAGTTTTAATTTGTAGTTCAAAATGAATGACTTGTGAAACTGTCAGAAAAAGTTATTAGCAGTATGGATTTTGCTAATAGAGGTAGATGTTCCATCAGAGGGAAGTGATGATGTTAGTTTATTTTGCGTATTCGTAGAAGTGGGAGTGCTGAGTTAAAGATTATGAATGTGTTTATCATTCTCCGTATGTATTACCAGATTGATTTCCAGCTGGTGTGTCCCCGACCCGGTTACATGCCCACCAGCAATATGCAAAGACTGTCCTTCTCACTGCACTCACACCAGCATTAAGTATTATCCTTTTAAAACGTAAGTAAAAATGTGTCACATTGCAATTTGCATTTGTTTATTACCAGTAAAGATTAATTTCTTTTTTAGTTTAGTGGCCATTGGTGGTTACCTTATGAATTATTGGTTTGTGTCATTTTCCGATTTTCTTTTGGGGTTTTCACCTTTTTCTAAAATGATTCAAAGGAGCTTTGTATATTACAGAAATTAACTCTTCTCTGTCACGTTTGTTATAAATATTTCAGAGGAAAATATTTTCTGCAGTTTCTCTTTTTTCTCTCTGGATCCAGGTTCCTGAATGCCTCAGTCTCAACTTGCATGAAATGTCCCGTGAAATTCCTGGAGAGCTTTCCAGGCCATATGCTTGCAGCTCTGGTGCTCACATGTCAGAAACGATGGAGCTCATTCTCCCTGCCTTTGCCACCATATGCGCACACCCCTAATCTAACGGGCAGATCGGCAGCTGGGGGGAGGATGTGCCCGTGGCTGGCAGAGGGCTGCCTGGCAAATCTTGACATCCTGGAAGGGAGAAGATGGGCAACGGAGATTCCCTTTCTAAAAATGCATCCCTTTGTTCTGAAAGAAAGGATTTGGGGTCTTCTGGAGATTGGGGCATTTAAACGCACCTCTAAATCAAGCTAAGATTCTGTTTGTTTCCCACATGGGAGTGTGGAGCAAGATAAAAGTGTCCCTGTGCTAGAACTATGGGGACATGCTGTAGAGAGCTCTGGTTCAAGTGCCAGTTTGTCACTGACCTCACCTCCTGTGTCACTGTGGACAAACCATCTCACCTGCCTTTCTTCCATTTCTTTGTTTACCTACTGTCCCTGGATGGCAGTGTGGTGGGCTGTGTCACTGTGCTTCAGCACTGCTCTTCCAGGGGAGGCTTGATGACTTCATCAACCCTCCTACTGCTCAGATGCCTGAAAGGACAGGCTCAGTGTATCCCTGCAGGACAGCCTGCTTTTTTGAGCAGACTTTCCTGGTCTACTTGTCAGGGAAATGGTAATTCTGGTCATCTTGAAAATTCTAAAGTCCATGGTGACCAGGCAGGAATGGCCTCACCCCAGTCTCCCACACATCTCTACCCCGCTCTCTAGATCAAGGTCAGCAAATAACGGCCAGTGAGCCAAATCCGGCCACCATGGGTTTTGTAAATATAATTGCATTGGCACACAGCCGTGCTTATTCATTTATGTGCTGTCTGTGGCTGCTTTCACGCTATGATAGTAGAGTCGAGTAGCTGCAGCAGAGAACGTAATGGCCTGCAAAACGTAAAATCTTTCCTCTCTGGTCCTTTATAAAAAATTGTACAAATTCCTGCTTTAGGCTGATACTTACAAAATCTGGTGCAGGGAAAAAGTGTCCACTGGTCCAGAGCAAAGCAAGAAAATCAAGGACCAGAAGGTGAGCTTCCAACGAAGCTCAATTTATTCCATATAGAGACTGCCCTTTATACCAAGATTATATCCTTCCTTTTTATTCTGTTAAAATGCCTTGACTTTTACAAAATAGTGGTGATGGTAGACTGTGGTTATTTTTCCAAATGCTCTTTTTCCTTGACCAAATGAAAAGTTGGCCATTCTGTGTGGGTTCCCAAAATGGTTTTAAAATTTTATCCACTTGTGAAATGCTCAAATCGAGAACCACTAACTCTCCTACCTTGGTTGACCATTTCCACATCTTCCCACCTCTTTCCTGTACACCACTTGTAACCACATTTTTTTGCCAGCAGCATCCTCATTCATTCACTCATTCATGTGTACATCCATTCACTTATTTTCTTATTAAGACATGTATTAAAGACTTTGTGTTAGATCAGAGGATCTCAAACTTTTGGATCTCAGAATCCGTTTTCATTCCTAAAAATTATTGAGGAATCTAAAGAGCTTTTGCTTATGTAGGTTGTGTCTATTGATATGGAAAATGAATACTGAAAAATGTTAATAATACTTATCTAAGAATACATTTAACAATAGCAATAAAAAACCTATTGCATAAATATTTAACATAAATAGTTAACATAAATATTTTTTATTAAAAGCAACTGTGCTCCAAAACAGAAAAAAAAATTAGTGAGAAGAATGGCATTGATGCCTTTGCAAATCTCTTTGATATCTGGCCTAATAGAAGACAGCTGGGTTCTTATACTGGCTTACCTTGGAGATATTGCGGGTTTGGTTCCAGATCACTGCAATAAAGAGTCATACGTATTTGTTTGGTTTCCCAGTGCGTATAAAAGTTATGTTTACATTATGCTGTAGTCTGTTAAGCGTGCAATAGCACTATGTCTTAAAAACCAATGTCCATACCTTAATTAAAAAATACTTTATTGCTAAAAAGTGCTAACCATCATTTGACAGCACAGGGTTGCCACAAATCTTCAATTTATAAAAAATGCAATATCTGCTAAATGCTATAAGACAAGGTATCCCTGTATCTGCTTCTGCATTCAGTCTGTTGTGATGTGTTGTTTTGGTTGAAGTATGTGGAGAAAATTGTGCTCACTCAGATTTGTAGCTGGAAAAGAGAAGAGCCTTTTCAGGTAATTGTGGATAGTCTTCTTTGATACTACCCCCAAACTCAACAAGTGGAAGTTTCTTAAAGTTGAGTTGTGATGTGGAATCTGAAACCATATTAGTGAACTTTTGGTACCTGGCTACATTAAAATTCATTGATCTGTCTTGAGCTTTAAATGAATCTTTTCCCTACATGAGATTTTGGAGTATGATGTATTGGTAATCCAGTAAGTATTCGGAAATGCTCAAGCTCACAGTGGTGGAGATATGTTGTCCAAAATCCTAAGTTTCATTCAGCAGCTTGGATTTTAGAATTGGCAGCCACATGGTCAGTTGTCTTCCTTGAAGTGACAGCCTTGCTTCATTCGTTTTTGAGGAAATGCCTACCAGATACCCCCATCTGAATAACCTTTGTTTGTCTGTCAGTTGTGCTTTCAAGTGAAAATGATGTTCCATGAAAAAAAAGTGGCTACTTCTGCTTGACACTCAAAACATCACACAAGTGCTTTTCCTTGAGGTGGCCATTGTACTTCAGTATGTAACAGATGTACTTTTTAAGACTTCCCATTTTGTCATACAAAATGTTAAAGGATGTGTGTTCAAGGGTTGAGCTTTAATTAAATTAATAATTTGTACTGCTTCATCAAGGACATTCTTAATTACAATTTCCTTTTTAATTGCGAGTGTATTAGAATAACACGACTGCTGGTCCAGTTTGGTGCCACAGCCTTAGTTCGTGAAGGCACCAGAAATTATACCCACCATTACTTTTGTAACATCAGTGCAAACTGTCAAACCATCATAGCAAACAGCAAATCACGGTTTAGTAACATTGTGAAAAACATTTGACTTTGTGGACATCCTGAAAGGGTCTCGGAGACCCCCAGTGACCCACAGACCGCATCTTGAGAACCAGTATATTAGCTGCAGTGGGGGATTCGTAGGTAAGTCAGATCCGATTCTTGACATCAAGTTACTCATCACCTAATGATGGAGCTTGACATGCTGGCAACTGAAATCCAAGTCTGAACGGGACAAATGCTAAAAGATGTTAATGTTTTTTATTGTGGGAGAATGTGCATGACAAAATTTACTGTTTCACCATTTTAATTGTACAGTTCAGTGGCATTAACTACATTCACAGTGTTGTGCAACCATCACCACCATCCATCCACAGAAAATTTTCATTTTCCCAAACGGAAACTCTGTCCCCATTAAACAATAGCTCCTCGTTTCTCCCACCTCCAGCCCCTGGTAACCACCATTCTGCTTTCTGTCTCTCAGAATGTGATGATTCTAAGGATCTCATGTAAGCCTTTTGTAAATGGCTTATTTCACTTCGCACTGTTTTCAAGGGTCATCCACGTTGTAGCATGAGTTAGGATTTCCTTTCTTTTGGGGGCTGAATAATATTCCATTGCATGGCTATGCCACCTCTTGTTTGTTCATCTGTTCATCCATCCACGGACACCTAGCTTGCTTCTAGCTTTCGGCTGTTGTGAATTAAGATTTTTTTTCGGCTCCTCCCTAGACTTTATTAAAAATTTTTTTTTAATAGAAGTATAGTTGATTTACACTGTTGTGTTAGTTTCAGGTGTACAGCAAAGTGATTCAATTTTATATACATATACATATATATGTATATGTTACTTTTTAGATTCTTTTCTATTATTGGTTATTACAAGATATTGAATATAGTTCCCTGTGTTATACAGAGGCCCTCATTGTTTATCTCTTTTATATATAGTAGTGTGTATCTGCTAATCCCAAGCTCCTGATTTACCCCTGCCCTCCCTTTCCCCTTTGGTAACCATAAATTTGCTTTCCATGTCTGTGAGTCTATTTCTGTTTTGTAAATAAGTTCAATGGTATCATTTTATAAGAGTCCACATGTAAGAGAGGTAGTATGATATGAATGAAGATGTTAATTTCTGCAAAGCCTGGCCTGCCTCTCTTAGCTGTTCCTTACCATCTTTCTGCCCTTGGTGATGACACCAGGTGCCTCCAGGTAGGGCCTTCTTCTAGAACAGGCTGCCCCACTCAGTCCAGGTGGCCCACATTGGTCAGGAACACCAGCATTATCTTTCATTTTTTTAAAAAATTAATTAAGTAATTAATTTATTTGTTGGCTGCGTTGGGTCTTCGTTGCTGTGCGCGGGCTTTCTCTAGTTGCAGAGAGCAGGGGCTACTCTTTGTTGTGGTACAAGGGCTTCTCATTGTGGGGGCTCCTCTTGTTGCGGAGCACAGGCTCTAGGCACGTGGGCTTCAGTAGTTGTGGCACATGGGCTCAATAGTTGTGGCTCACGGGCTTAGAGCGCAGGCTTAGTAGTTGTGGCGTGCAGGCTTAGTTGCTCCATGGCATGTGGGATCTTCCCGGACCAGGGCGCGAACCCGTGTCCCCTGCGTTGGCAGGCAAATTCCCAACCGCTGTGCCACCTAGGAAGTCCCACCAGGATTATCTTTCTAAAAGCGCTGCTTAGGCCTCCCCCATCCCATCCCACCCCCACCCCACTGTCTTTTCCTTCTTCAATTTGCATCCTCTCTACCCCAGGCTAGATGTTCAGTAACAGCTGCTCTCGTTCATTTCATCCCGACAAGTCTTTATTGATGACGCACTATTTGCTCATCAAACAGATCTGCCTTTTCAAACACTTACAGTTGTGGGTTTGGCTGCACGTTTGCCTGTTAAATCTGTATTTGCACACGTTGGAGTTGTCAGCTCGGCTCAATAGAGACAAAAAGCTCTGTGCATTGGATGTAGGCGTCTGGGGGAGAGTTTCTGAAGCACAGGGATTTCGTTAGACTAGCCGTGTGCCGCCTTACCTACCCAAGCCTCCCTAAACCGTATTTATAAATCATTTAGATATTTTATTACTAGATTTACCATTTCACCCAGCGTTTTGGCTGTCGTGCTGCAGCATCTAGTAAATCAAGCGCTAAATGAGAAATGGGTAAATTGGAGCTTCAGTGAAGAGAGACGTATGTTATGCGAAACACCCAGGAAAAGAGATCGCATTGCCTTCTGTCCTCCTTGTATTTCTCACCAAGCCTCCAGGAAAGAAGCTTACAGCTGGTGCTCACCTTTTGTTTTTGAGATGGTCCTAACTCCATGTCACTTGTCACTTTCTGCTCTATGTGCTTAACCTTCTGGTTGGAAAAGCCACTCCTGTTTTCACAATAGAAATCGAGCTCTTGAGACTCCCTGATCATGGTGAAAATGAAGTGTCTGCCTCATGTTTCACTGTTTATAAAGCCCTTCCAAGTATGTTATCTCACATTTTCGCAATAGACCTAATGGTCGTGATGGACTCCATGTGAAGTGCTCAGTATGGTGCCTAGCATCCAGGAGAGATTCTCTGAGTGGATGGCAATCAGGGAGGTGTTATCCTCATCCTTGTTTACAGATGGGAGGCTCAGAGAGGTTAAGCCAATTAACTAAAGCCACACAGCCTGAAAAGAGTTGCTTCCTGTGATGTAAATTCATCTCTGGGGGGGCGGCCCTCTGGGGTTCTTTTCTCTGTAAGTAATTGATACATAATCGTGCCTCCCCCTCGACCTGCCCAGATACCAAACTAATCTGATGAACTACTTTTCTGCTCCTGTTTTGAGAGGAACTTAATACTAATAAGGGGTCAAGGGAGGAAGAGGAAGAGGATTGGAAAGCAAAAATGAATCAAGCATTTTCTAGGTGTCATATAATCCATAGTTTAATGCTTAGAACTAACTACTGGGGAATATTATCTCACTGTTTTATAAACAAAGAAAACAGGCTCAGTTGATTTAGAGAACTTGTTCAGTGTTTCAGAGCTGATGAGAGAAGGAGCTGAAATTCCAAACCAGATGTGTTTAGAATTCATGTCTGTCTTAGCATGAAACTAACCATGGGCTTGGGCTACCGCAGAGTAGGGTCACGAAAGGGCAGGCTCCTTAAGGACCATCTGGTCCGGTGGCCTCACCCTGGATTTCATGGCTGTGGAGGACTCCAAGACCCTTCATACATTTTATGAAATGGTGTGTCTATTGGAGTTTGACCAAGGGCATATTCTTGGGGGTGGGTGCAGATTCACAAAGAGAGACTGAAATAAGCTTATGACTCTGATCGAGTCCAACACCAGTTCGTGAATGGGAAACCTGATAAGGAGGAAAGAAAAAGGTGTTCCCCAAGCTTCGTGTGAGTGGTGGAGCTGGAGCCTACCTCTGGTCTCCGGACTCCCAGCTCACACTGAATCCTGTCCCCCTCTTTAGCCTGAGCTGTTCTTCCCGCGTCGGTAAAGCACGGAGCTCAAAGATCAGCATATGAAGTGTCACCTATTTGGAGCTGGACCGGCCAGACTGTCCTTGGCAGGCCTGTGCCCAAGTGGTCTCAGAAAGTACGGAGGTGAGCAGACCTTGCCTGAGGAGGGAGGCACAAAATGTCAGTTGACGTTTTATCAGAGCTCGAAGAGGTTTCAATGTGAAGTGTGAGAAAGGGTCGGAGCTTGGTTTTGTCTGAAAGGGCAGCTTCTGAGCCTTCGTATCTCTGAGGTTTATAATTTCACCTTGTTTCGCCTCCCACCCGGGCCATGCTAGTCATTATAGCAAAAAGAGCACTTGATGGAAGAAAGACAGGTCTGTCCCCGCAAGAACAATTTCTCTGTTGTCTGTAGAATGCCACCCAATATGATAAGTGAAATGTCGATACTTCAGACTCCACTGGTCAGGATATTTATTCACTTTCTTTAGTTATCATCAGGTTCAGCCAGCTGGCTAAGGAGCCGGTTTCAACTTCTTTGACAAGTAAAGAGCCACTGTGAGGTGGTAACGTATCTTCCAACACCATCTTTTTGCAGCTCGTTGGATTTCTTCAAGCTTGTGCCCGCTGGTGCTGGGCTGTGGACCTGGGAGGAGGATGGTGTGAGGGGCTGGAGGCTCAGAGAGCTCGGGTCAAAGTAGAGGAGGGGTCAGGGCCAAATAAATCTCAGACCCTCGGACTTCTGACTCAGTGCCTCATCAGACTGGTTCTCAGCAACGAAATCAGTTTACGGCAGTGGTTTTATCTCCCAGGGACAATTTTTCTGTATTTGGAGACATTGGTCGCAACCAGGGAGCTGCAGTTGGCATCTGGTGGGTAGAGGCCAGGGGTGCTGAGCAACATCCTACAGTGCCCAGGACAGTGCCCATGGCAAAGAGCTATCCAGTCCCAAATATCAGCGGTACTGAGGCTGAGAAACCCAGTGTAGAGCTTGGGCTGCATCAGGATACCAGCGTGACCCACTGGTCACTGGGTATCTGCCACACTGGCTCCCAATGAGATGCCTACAGCAAAGAACCATCCAGTCCCAAATGTCCATTGTGTCGAGGTTGAGAAAGCTGGATTTAGGTGCTGGAGTTCCAAGCAGCAGAAACCACCCCAGCCAACCTAAATATAAAAAGGAACTTATTGGAAGGGGAGGGGTTAGTAGACAGAATAGAGGGAAAAAATGATGTACCAGATCTTGCAAAGAATAGGGATGAGGCCGCTCCAGTGTGGAGCAGACAAGGACTTTAGGCCAGTTCTCCTTTGAGTGCCACTGCTCACCAGTTCCTGCCCTTTCATCGCTAGCAAGGGCATGTAGATGCCTGGGAGACCTGGTCTGATTGGCTGCCCTGGGGCTGGGCCCACGCTGGCCAGAGGTCAGGTGCTTCCAGACCTGCATGTGAGGGGCAGGGGGCCAGTCTCAGAGAGGAAAACCAAGGCGCTCTGAGCAGAAGGGGGCTGCGTGCTGGGTGGGCAGTGCCAACAGGTGTGCCCCCACAGCCATCATGTGCTGTTAATGGCAGATTCAGAAATGCCTTGGCCTCTGTCTCACAGGACTCCACTCGGAAGAGCCAGGCTGGCGGACATTGTCACCAACCGCTTGGGGAATTGAAGCAAAGACCTCCAAAGCTGCACAACGCACCGAAATCGACCTTGAAGAGAATATCCAGGTGTCTGGTAGGGTGGCCTTCCGCTTCCTATTTTTCAACGATGCTGTGTTTTTCATGTCATGTATTGATCTGACCGACATTTCCTGGGTTTCTGCTGTGCCCAGGCGCGATGCCAGGGTCCCGAGCATAACCAGGTATGGACCTTGCCTGGGAAGAGCTTATAGTCTAGTGAGGGCGCGAGAGAGGAAGGACCAGGGAGAAAGAAGGGGAGGACGAAGAAATGGGACAGGGATAAAAGGTATCAAAGGTGGCGTGAGGGGAAAGAGCAGTTAGTCATGGAATATCAGAATTCTACTCGGGCCATGGTGATTCTTCTGTGGACATGCTCCCCCACTGGCAAAGGGGACGGGCAGTCGGGAACACCCGGGAAGGAAGTGCTGCCACTGGCCAAAGGCGCGTTGGTGTCCCCAGGGCAGCGTTCTGGGACGGTGCTGTCCCGCTGTCCCCCGCGTGTGTTTGTTAGTGTGGGGACGGCGCTCCCCCAGGGACCCTTCGCAGGCCCGCACGAGGCCACTGCGGCCTTGGCACGGGAGGCCCTGCATCTGTGCCTTTTATTTGTTCTGTTAAAGAAAAAAGGCCCATTGAGGGTGCGCCGGGGGATCCAAACTGCTGGTCACGGGGCAATTATTTATTACGAGCCTTGAATACCTTCCTGATTGTATAAGGTTTTATTGTGTTTTTACACAGAGGGCAGACTTGGGGAGTCCATTTGGCAGCCGAGACAGGGAGGAAAAAAGAGGGATCGTTCTGGGAGTTAAAAGTTCACCTCGAGGCAGAGGTTCAGAGACTTAGTGCGATTCTGGCGACTCCACCAGAAGCCTCTCGAGTCCCCATTAGTGCTTAACCCTCCGTGGGAAGTCATAAAGAAAGATATTTCCCCCTTTCTCCTAACCATAATGTGACGTTCCCTCTAAATAGCTCAACAATGTTGGACTCTGGGACACCTGGGCGTAAAGGGGAATCAGTTTCCAAAATGCCGAGCTGTTCCTCCAGCGTCGAGACCACGTGTAGCTTCCCCTGTGGCCCGTGGGCCCTGGGCTGAGCTGGAGGAAGTGTGCCGAGGGCTGGCTGGGGGCAATGATGCCGCTCAGAGCGACGTCTCACATTTTGCGTCTGTGAAAAGCAGGGGTTTGAGCAGACTAGCACTGAGAGCCTCGGTCCTCCCAGCCTGGAAACACTGTGAGTCCTTGGTCTTGTGGGCCAACTGCCATGATCTTCCTAAAACACTGCTGAGGGTGACAGAATGGTTCATGCCTGGCTGTGTTTGAGCAACATCGGGGACTCAATTCTGAGCAGAGCCTCTTGTTTCTGATGCACAAGCTCACATGTGTGCAACAAACTTGAATTCCCTCCAGGTCTGCCCCTGCTCACCAAGCCTCTAAGTACCACCACTAGCTCCTCCTCCTTCGTTACCACTATTTAATGAGTGCAAACGGTGTGGCAGGCAATAGGTAAAGTATCTTAAAGACATTGTCTCGGTTAATCCCCACAAAAATCTTATCGCCTGCACTTTATGGAGTAAAGTTCTAGGGTTCAGAGAGGTTTTATAACTCATCTAAGCAAGTAATAGAAGGGAGCCTCAAACTCACGTTAGAGCGATGCAGATGCCATAACTTAACCTCCAGCAACCTGCCCCTACGCTGGTCCACCTTCCCTACCATTTCTCAGGACGCTTCGCACACTGGGTGCTGCTGGTGGCCAGGCTGTCCTTTGGGCAGGCTACTTGGCCCGGTGGAAAGTATGTGGGAATCGCAGCATCTTCCTCCAGCTCTGGGGTTACTTTCGCTCCGGGATTATTTAGCTCTGGGATTACCTTATTGTGACCTGGGGCAAATTATGCTCTGCTTCAGCTTTCTGTAACAAAAAATAGAAAGAAAAATACTTACCTTGTAGGATTTCTGTGATGCTCGATGACCTATTACATTTAGAAGTTCTTGATAAAACAAGAGTTACAATATCGTTATTTTTACTATATCCTGTCTCCAATGCCTCTAAGTAAGGTCACAAGCTCCTTGGGGTCAGGCTCTGTGTATACATCTCATCATTCTCACAGAGTTTCTAGCAGTGCTAAGTATATAACTGACACTCAAAAGGAAGTGGTTGACCTCATACAAGAATCTTGTTTATGAATGTGAACTATAATATTGCCCAATTGCCATCTGCAGGACCTGAGCCATTCTGCATCCCAACAGCAGGAGCAGGTGAACACGACCTGCAACGTTCACCAACACAGTGTGTTAGCCAACATTTGCAATTGCATCAATCTGAGAGCTAAAAATCAGTATCTCAACATAATTTAAATTTGCACTTATTATGAATTAGGTTAAGCAGCCTTCTTGGTTTAACAGCCATTTGTATATCCTTCTGGGTAAACGGTTGTAGATGGTATTGAGCTGGTTGTCTTTTTTTCCTCGTTGATTCGTAGGATATATGTTTGGGATATCAAGGCAATATAGTTTGCAAAACTTTTTCCCCCAGTATGCCATTTGTTTTTAACTTTGCTTATGATGCAACATTTTAAAAACAAAAGCAAAGAGGAGCCAGGTCATAAGGCCTGTAGACATTTGGAAGAGTCCACGTGAGCTGGAAATGTGTGGATCCTCAGGATTGCCTGTTTGTGTGCCAAGAGAAATACAGAGGTGCAGGATCAACAAGGTGGAAACTTAAATATAACACACACACACACACACACTAAGTAACGTACACCATTACTTTATAGTAAAACAAACATGGATATGAAATGGCATAGACTTCAACATTTGTATGAATTTTTAAAGTAAAGCATTGGAAAGTCAAAGAAATGTCACATCTGTGTTTGGCTGCTTTGGGGTCTGCCTCCAGACACCCCATGGGGGAAAACTTGAGAAGCATTGCTCTCATGGGAGCTAGCAAACACCAGTTCTTGTCTCAGGTCTGCCACTGGTTAACTGTGTGACCTGGCTGCATCCCAGTGACTGCCATAAACTTTAGATCCATCAGAATATGAGCTCTAATTGGGCAGGGTTACTATTTACTGATGAATCGTCAGTGCCTAGGACAAGTGCCTGGTACATAGTAGGGACTCCAAATGGGTGTTGAATGTAGTAGAGCAACCTGCTCAAAATTCACTCTATCCATCACTCTCCCCAAAGATATAGTTGGCAGTTCTGTTCACATCTAAGTTGCCAGACTGCTGCATGTGGGATTCTGGGATATAAAGATGCCTGAAGGAGCCCCTTGCCCTCCCCAGTTCAGCAGGGCCAGAAACTGCGCTCTGACGGGATGATGCTAAATGATTGTTCTGGCTCCATGTCCCTCCTCGCTCGGTTCTTGCCTGGGTCTTGTAGAACATCAAGGTCAAGAATAAACACTTTGTCATGGGTCTCTAGAGGTCACCTTATCCACTCCTCTGCCACCTCAAAACACTACCCCCATTTTGGGGGGACCCTCGGGTGGTCCAGGCCCCATGAGACTATCAGCAAAGGTGGTCCTTCCATGTCATGGTGGTCCCAGGCCCCTCTCACACGCCCTGCTCTAAAGAAACATGATTCGGGCCGTTTATGGGGTGTGGGCTCTGATATGTGGGTGGCAGGCTGCGGAGCCATCGGCAGGCAGTAAAGTCTTAAACGTAGGCCTGTTTTCCAGCTACAGCTGCCACATCAAAAGAGCAAAGTCCCTACAAACTTTGCCTTAATTAAAAAGTTACAGTAATCCTCAGGATGGAGGCAGGTCAGACACCCCTGGAGACAAAAGTTCTCTCTGTGGCCACAGACCAGGCCTTTCCTACCACCCCAGGCGCTATTAAAAGTGGGGCGATTCCGTAGGCGTCACAGGCTCGGGTAAAATAGGAACGGAAATGCGGTCTCCCTTCATACTCATAATTTGCTTCGGAGGGATCTAGGGCCAAACATTTGAAAAGGGGTCCTGGCTTCTTGGACAGATTTCTCTTTTCCACACGTTCCCATATTCTTTGGGGGTCTTTCCCAGCTGTGCTTTCAAATGCCTCAAGCCCCCAGGGGCACATGTTAGAGAACCATGGGCAGTGGAACACCCAAGCTCTATCCTCCATCTGTAGCCAGGGTGGTAATTAATAACTTTGTTTTCTGGTGGGAAAACTGAGTCCTGGCAATGGGAAGGAGGGTTGCCTGCAGGACCCAGGCCAGCACCAGGGCCTGAGGACAGCACCCTGTCTAAGATCCGAACCAGATCAACCCACAGTTATGAAAGTCACTGAGACGGCAGTGCTCCCTGGACCGGCCATCTGCTCCCCCACATTCCCTAGACCCCTTGTAAGTGGGCAGGGTCATGGGACTGGCCAAAGACAAACCCACTGGAGGGAAAGGTGCCCCTTGCTGGCTGTGGCAGGGCAAGGCCCATGCAGGACTCCCCAGGCTCTCCCCAATGACCATGACTGGGAACAGTGGTCACAGAGTGAAGGCTCCCTGCATGTGGGTCTTGGATAGGTACCCCCTTCCCCATCACGCACACCCCCATCATAGACTCAGTGTGGGAGAGAAATACACTTTTGTTGTGTTAAGCCCCAAAGATTTTTTTCCAGCGGCATAACATACCCTAACCTCACCTAACCAATACACTAAATTAGCCCCATGAGCCCACAGTATTGGCTGATTCATTTGTTCTTTAGCGCCCCAAAGACCACCATGGAGAAAAGTTACGTAAAAACAGATTTCAGCTCAAACTTCAGAAAATACTTCCCCTCCCAGGTACTCAATTCTGACTATCAGAGGGCAAGTCCCTGCTCCCCTGCTATGCCAAGTATCAGTTAATTGCCTCGCAGCACCAAATGGAGCTAGACTCTTTTTTAAAAATAGTTGAATACTTTAAACATTAAAAAATATTATTTTAAATTGTGGTAAAATGCACATAATTTAAAATATACTCAACCATTTTTAAATGTTGTGTAACCATCACCACAATCCATCTCTAGAACTCTTTTTATCTTGCAAACCTGAAACTCTAGGATAATACGTTTAAACAGAGACATCTGAAGTTGAGCTGGGCTACTTCAGGACATGGTGCCAAGTCTGCTTTTGCACAGATTTGTAGCTGAGGCTGGATGATTTTTGGCAGGTGGATGGTGGAGCGGAAACCAATGGAGTGGAGTGGAGATTCACCTCCTGTATTCAGGGACCCCCCTCCCTGCATTGCACTTTTGTGTAAATTACAAAGAAGTTCCCTGGGGGTGAAGCATCCACAAGTTCTCTGGGTGGATGAATTTTTTTAAGGAACCCTGTATGAGTGAGCAGCAGGCGGGATGTCAGCCCCACGTGCCCCTCAGCGGGGCATCTTTGAGCAGCGCTGAAACCATGTGACTGTATGTAGCCCTGTGCCCACACCATGTGCTGAGCACCATCTCAGCCCTTTCCACGTGCCATCTCTTTCTTGTACTTACTGCAGTAATCCAGTGGGCTGGCTGTTATACCTACTGGACAAAATGAGAAAACTAAGGCTCAGAAGATTTCAGTAAATTGCCTAAAGTCACAGCTAGTAAACAGCAGAGTTGTGGTTCAGATCCAGGCTGTCCACTTCCAAGTCCAGTGCTCTTTCTACTGCCTGCAGCTGTCCCCACTTGACCTCAAGTCTATGCTTGAGGTCATACCATGTACAGAGCCAGGACTCAGGTCAAGGGTACTGGACTACTGGGATGAGGCATCCTGCTTTCACAATCCCAACAAGAAAAGTGAAATTGCCACATGTGTGATAAAAAGGGACTCTTTACAATGCTCTGAGTCTTACCTGAATGGAAATATTTAAGGTAGTGTCACGACAAAATGTATTATTTGATCTACAAAGACATTCACAGGGGCTGAAGGATGCCATGAAATACTTGCCTCTGTAACCAACCAACATCCTCCCATTTCAATCCCCAGCCCTGTCTGAGGATCTGGGCCCTGAATATCAAACACAGCGTACTTAATTTTCTCAAATACCACCAGTTAGGAAAAAAAGCAAAAGAAAAACAGAATGATTTCCTTTCTCATCTCCTGTACAGGTGATTGGATTGCAGGACTGGATGGAGGGAGAGTGATTTTGTTTCTTGGGTAATGGAATTAAGTGGGTGCCTCTCGATTTATTCCTAAAAACACAGAGAAGTGGCGTTTATGTTCCTGAAACATGAAATCAGTAGAAACACAACTGGGGGAAGAAAGGGAAATTAGAAAGAAAATCACCAATCATTTGATTATACGACAACTTGTGAACATTCACGTACTTGATTGTCCTCTGCAAATCTGTAGGAAGGATGATTGTTTTTTTAAAAAAAATTGCTGGCTTCAGCATGTTTTTGTGAGAATGGACAGCTGGAAAGGAAAGTGTTCTGGAACAAACGATGGCCCGCACATCAGAGTTCACAAAGCACTTTCATCTGCGTTATCTTTGTCCTGTGCTCTGGCGGGTGCCAGACTCTTGGCCTCTCTCTCACCCTCCTCGCTCCTGCTTCGCGTGCTTGGGATACCACACTGCGGTTGTCTGCTCTGCTGGCTCTGTCCCGCACGCTCGCGGACAGATGCTTACATGCAAATCCACCTTCCTGTTCCTCAGCCCTGTGCCCACACCACCTTCCGTGGCTGCCTCCTCCTCCGCCTTTCAGACTGCCCTCAGCTTTGGTGCCGCCACTTCCTGACGCCTTCCTTGAGGGCTCCTGCCTTCACCACCCTCTTCCCTGCTCTCTGGTGTCCTCTGTACCTCTAGTCAATGCCCCCGCTGTCTCCTTGCAGAGGGTCTGGTTACAGACCTTCTCCTCTCAAGGCTGAGAAGCCCTTGGAACACAGGGAAGTGTTCCCCTGCCCCAAGCAGATGCTGGACCTCGCACAGAGCAGGGCTCAGAGTCTGCACCCAAGAAATACTGGGTGAACAAATCCCAAGAGGGTGATGTCATTGTCCCTATCAAACAGATGAAGAAATGGAGGGTGACAGAGGCCAGGTGATGCGTCCTGTGTCCCCAGTGAGTTAGAGATGGTGCCTGGGTCAGAGCCCATGGTGCGTGACTCCTGTCATTCTGTCTGCTGTGGAGCATGTGGTCCTGCTGGAGCAGGAGCCTGGGATGTGTCTGAGGCCATGCCTCTTGGAGCTCTTGCTTCCTCTCTGAGAAACAGAGTTGTCTTGGGGTGAAGAAGCCATGTGACATGATGCCACCACTGGGCGGTGTCATCTGCATCCAGGGTAGGTATGGGGAAGGTGGCACAAGGATTTGGGGGTATGGGTCTCCACCTTTGATTGACTTCAGATGAAGGGATTAACCCGGGACAGGTTGGGACCCCAAATTGAAGGAGTAAAGTTGTGTCAACTGCTTTAATGAATGTGTGCATTTACGGTCTCAGTTATACAGGCACTTGCTGTCTCCATGTAAAAGATAAGGTTGAAAGGGGAGATGAAATTATGAAAAGAGATAAAATAAAAGCAAATAGAAGATATTATTCAAAAAGGCACTGGATGAAATAGCAAGAGCTGTCTGTGGTGGTAAAAGGAACACACGAGAGTGAAAAACATCCTCCTAATTATCGCTGCCAGAAGCTGCAAGTGAATATTCGCGCCAGCAGCAGAGCAGCCCTCCTTCCCTCCTGGGTGTTCTTACCTAAGGCCAAGAGAGCCATTCAGTTAATGCGTTTCTCCCGAATGCCTACTATGTGTGTGTCCCTGAGGATATAAATGCTCTTGCAGCCCCAGAAAAATGACAATAAAATATGATTTTAAAAAACACCAGAATAACTATACCCCAATAAAAAAATTAAAAAATTAAAAAATTTCATTGTTTTCAAAATGATAATGATTACCATTAAAAATCAGCAATAACCTCAATTCTCCAAAAAAAGAAAGAAAAAGCAGCAGGACAATCTTGAAGCGTGGTAGGAGCCCAGAAGAGGGAGTGATCATCTACCTAGATCAGCTACCTAAAGGAACCAGGGGTGGAGCAAAGGAGACACCTGTGTAAGCCTGGATGGGTGAGGGTGACAGGTGGAGAGATGGGGGAAAGAGTCTCCAGCAGAGACTCTGGGAGGAGGGGCTGGAAAAGTGGTGAGGGTGTTTAGTCCTGGTTATTGAATGCTTAGTATGTACCAGGCCCTGGGCTAACTGCATTACCTGGTTAACCGATCTGTTCATCACAGCATTTTGAGGTAGGCACTGTTATCACCTCCATTTTAGGGATGGAAATGCTTAGTCACTGAGGTTAAGTAACTTGACCAAGATCACAAGGTTGGTGTGGACTCAGACCCAGGTCTCTCTCTCTCAAAACCCATGTTCTAGATATTAAAGCGTCTTCTGAGGTGTATTAGTTACCCATTGCTAGGTAACAGATTACCTCCAACTTTCTGAGAGTCAGGCCTCTGGGAACAGCATTGCAGGGCAGTTCTAGGTTAGACTCTGCCAGGAAATTGCAGTCACAATGTCAGCTGAGGCTGCAGTCATTTAAAAGCTGGACTGGGCTCACTCAGGTGGCTCTTGGTGGCAGGCTTCTGTTCCTCCTGATGTGGCCTCTCCATAGGGCTGCCCGTGATGTGGCAGCTTGCTTCCCCCAGAACAAGTGATCCAAGACAGAGAGAGGATGCTCAAGAGGCCGAGTGTCTTTTATAACCGACCTTGGAAGTGACATGCCTTCACTTCCATGGAGTGCAATTGGTCACATAGACCAACCCTGGTACAACATGGAGGGGACCACACACAGGTGTGAATACATGAAATGGGGATCTCAGAGGCCATCTCAGAGGCTGCCTACACCTCATGGCATCCTAAATTATTGGGAATTTTTGTTCCAGCAAGAAATGGGTAAGTGGGGTGGGAATCTGATGTGTGGGTTCCTCTAGTGGGAACTCCAGGGCAGAATTTATTATAAATGCAGGTAGAGAAGCCTAGTTTGATCCCCACTAAGAGGCTGCGCTGCTCACCCCTTCCAAAAGGCACGCACTGCAGAATGGCCCTTTCCTCTGCCCCTGTGCTCGCTGGTTCCACAGCCACGTGTCAAAAGGTCTCTGCACACACAGTAGGCAGTCTTTGCCATGCCGGCAGAGTTGAATTGGCTGCAGCTGCAGCTCTGGGGACGCTGAGCTGTGCAGTTGTGTTTAGAGCTCCTTCAACCCCATGTGCCCACTTCCTTAGGCCAGCTCATATTCCATCCCTCTGAAATTGTCACCCACACTTCCCAATCAGGGGCTTCCCGAAGATCTGCAGCAATCCAGGCCGACATGAGCAGAGGCTCTGAAAGGCTTGGCTTCTCTTTCTGAGGATTTGATCTGCACACGGAAATAAACAGAGCTCGAGGGGTCCTTGATGTCTTAGGATTGCATTTTAATTACTGCTTCTTTCCGAGAAGACAGGCTGGCCTCGCTTCCTGGTCGACATCCATGCTCTTACGAGCATACCTGGACCTAGGGTCTTGGGGTCCAGAGCATCCCAAAGTATGACTGACCAGTTTGCAATTAGTGCTTCATTAGAGGGACATCCTTTGTCCACAGCACCAAGACGGCTCCCAGGGACCAACATCTCCCACTGGCTCCCAGAGTGATCTTTCTAGAATCTGCCTCTGAGCACACTACTCCTTGCTCAAAACTCTCCTTACACCTCCCTGCCTTGGGGATCCAGCTCCTCAGTATGGCTCACAAGGGCTGTCACGATCGGCCTCTGCCCGCTCCCCAGCCTCCCCCACCCCCTGCCCTTCCCCTCTCGTCCAGCCCCACTGCCTTTAATCTCTACAGCAGTAAGGTCCGACTGTTTGTCATCGGCGAATGATGGATGCTGTCTTTCCCCTCATCTCTGCCTCGGATGCCCTTCCCATCCTGAATAACGTCCATGCCTGCTTCAGAATTAATCTTCACCCTCCCATCATCCGGGAAGCCTTCCATTAACCACCCCCAAGTTGAATTACATTCTCCTTTCCTTCCTGCCGTGGCAGCGAGATGGTGGTGCTGCGTCTCGACTCTTGGCAGCTTCCTGGATATCTTAGGCAGTGTCCCCACCTTTGATGAGACTCCCTTGCCCGTGTTCAGGAGAGCTGTCTTGTGAAGCCGGTCAGGTGGAAGGTCACCATGGGAGGGAGGAGAGGCCTGCCCAGCATGGCCCTCAGCAGCTCACGCAGACACAGTGTTGCCCTTCATGTCCTGCATCCCTGTGTTCCTTAGGGGTCTGGGAAGACCTGGCGATAGCCCCCAAAACCCTTGCTAAAAAGCAGAGATGGTCTGCATAGCATAGCCATGATGCTTTGATAGCCCTGTGTCAGCACAGGACCCCTGGGTTTAGTTGACATTTGGCTCCATTGGTTCACTTAGTGTGGTCATCTCTAGGTCCACCCAGGTTGCTACAAATGGTGCTATTTCATTCGGTTGCTGCAAATAGTACTATTTCATTCTTTTTGTGGCTGAGTAATATTCCACTGTATACATATACTACATCTTCTTTATCCATTCATCTGTCGATGGACATTTTCACTGCTTCCACATCTTGGCTATTGTAAATATTGCTGGAATGAACTTTGGGGTGCATGTATTGTTTCAAATTATGGTTTACCCTGGATATAGGCTCAGAAGTGGGATTGCTGGATCTCATAATTGCTCTATTTTTTGTTTTTCAAGGAACTTCCATACTGTTCTCCATAGTGACTGTACCAATTTAAAATTCCCACCAACCCTGGAAGAAGGTTCCCTTTTCTCCACACCATCTCCAGCATTTGTAGACTTTTTGATGATGGCCATTTTGACTGGTGCAAGGCGATACCTTGTTGTTGGTTTAATTTGCATTTCTCTGCTAATTAGCGATGTTGAACATCTTTTCATAGGCTTTTGTTGTAAACTGTGCAGGTAAAATTTACCTCTTGAAATTGGCCTCTTGAAAGCCTGCCCTGTTTTGTGGGCTCTTTGCTGCCCACACCTCACAGTCTACATTTCTGCCTCTGGATGGCTGGACAAGAAATTGCAAGGAACAGCCAGGACTTTGAGTAGATGTGGTATCAAATCCCAACAGCACAGCGAGCACTGTGGTCTTCAGCCAGTGACGTAAACTCATGGGGCATCAGTGTCCTGACTGCCCAAGCAGAGGCAACATTCCCCATGGGCTGGTGTGAGAGTCACATGAGATAACATAAATAAAAGACGTAATGCAGCCTTAATTCTGCCCCGCCTCCCTTTCTTCCTCGGTTCAAAAGGTACCAAATGCCGGCTGCTTGCTGGGCTCAATGAGGGAGAAAACAGGAAGAAAACACAGCCTGCCCTCAAGAGCTTCTAGTCCAACATAGGAAGTGACACGTGGACATGCAAACTTATGATACAAAGTGGTAAATGACCAGTCTTGCAGAGGCGCCACTGGGGCTTTGGGAGATCTTGCTGGGGGTGGGCTCCTGAAAAGCTTCTAGTCTGGGAGATTTGAATCTGGAAGGCATGGTGTGGACTTGGAGCAGCATGAATCCTGCAGAATACCGGGATCCCACCCCCTCGCCGTGAACCGGAACTCTGCTCCCGGGAGATAAACATTCAGCTGCCAGGGCTGCGAGGAGGCGGGGCTGGGATTGCAGGAACAGCCAGCCGCTCCTGGGGACCGCTGCGTTCTCCGAGCCCTTTCTGCCAGGATCTGAGGAGGCCTATTTACATGGGTCCCCCCTGCGGTCTCGGCTGCTTAATATGCCTTTTGAAAATGATGCTCAGTGGGATGTGTGCACATTTGTAATTACAAAGACAGAACTGGTTTTTCGCAATCTGTGCCTGATAATTTCTCAGGCACAGGAAGGGAAATAGCAAAAAGTCCAAAATGCTTCCTGTTGAGTGGGTTCCCTGAGAGCACTCTGTAGTGCTTCCTGTTTACAAAGCACTTCTATTCCTGCCCATGAGGAAGGCTGACCTGACACTATTAGCCCAGAGGGGAAACCGAGACCCACGAGGGGAAATGACTTGTCCAAGGTTGTATGGCAAGTAGGAAGGGCAGGCAGGGCTAAACCCTGGTTCCTCTAACAGCACATCTGGTGCCCTTTCCTATCAACCTCTGGCACAGAAAGGAGGAGGGGTGAGGCAAGAAATTCCCAGAACCAAGGCTGCTTCCCCTACGAGGTGGGCATCCTGCCACGAGAAGTGGCTCATCGGGAGGCACTGGGTGAAAACCCACATTCAGGGAAAGCCTTCCCAGTAACTGAGATCCAGCCTGAGGCTTCCAGGAGCAAGCCTCACACGGAATGAGGGCGGGCTAAGATTTCAGCCAACCCTTTGAAACCGAGCCTGCGGTTGAAGTCAGGTCAACACATTCACAGGCGTTTTGGGCCCTATCGACGTCTGGGGTGGGAAACCCACCCGAAAGCTGTTGAAATGCAGGGGCCAGCACTGCTTTTGCAGAACAGTGGCTCTTTGAGTGGAAGGTGTTCGAGAATTAAGTTTCCCCAGTGTTCCCAGGGCTCAGACTTAAAGCCAAGGGGGGCTGGGGCCTCCAGTGCCTGATGGAGCCACTGATAGGTCCCTGCTGGCTAAAAGTGATGACATTGGCAAGAAACTGATCTTTCTGGGGAGCAGAAACTCAAGAGCACTCAAGTGCAGAATACAAGGCAAGTTGTGTTACCTGCCACAAAGCTTCAGCTTTCATGCTTAGGGGAGGGGGTAAGAGAGACCACTGGTATTGGGTATCAGGGGTCCCAGACCAGACCCCGAAGGAGGAAACTGATGGAATGGGACCTCTTATCTTGTTTCATACTGTCCTTCTCCATATAGAATTAGGACATACTCAGGCCAGGGGTGGAGACCAGGTAACCCACTTGTTCCCTGTTTCATGAATGGGAAAATTGAGACCCTGCAGCATCAGGAGACTTGCCTCTGGGCATCAGAGTGTCAGATGTGAGACTCAGAACCAGGTCTCCAGATCCTCAGTCCATTGCTCATGGGGACTGAGAAAAGAGACAAAAATCCAAGTCCTCAGCTCTTTGTCACCATGTCACTGGCCACAGCCACAGCCCACCCACCTCTGGTTTCCTTCACACTCTTGTGAGCCTGCTGAGTGCTATTCCCTGCTGTAAGCTGATGCTCACACACACATGTCTGGCCAAAGCAGGTTTCAGCCACTGAACGATATTTGTTGAAAAGCGAAGTCGGTTTGTGTGAAGAAGCCCCTGTTTAGCCTGGCTCTCTTAACACCAGCCAGCCACATGTTCCCATGCTTGGTTGAATGGTGAAGACCAAGGACATTCAATGTGAGTGTCATGTGTGCACAGCCTGAGATAATCCTGGGGGACAGCTGTTGACTGGGCTCTAGCATCCGCATCTAAACGTCAAGTCCAACATGGTCGGCTACAGATAGAAAAAGTGGCCCTCCTGAAGTATGGTGGGCCATGGGTAGATTCTCGAGTTGGCTTAGGGTGAGTATAAATCTGCTGAAATTGCAAGGAACATTTAACCATATTTATGCATGGGCATTTATCTAGGAAGGAAGTCCCTAGCTTTCATTAGATTTTCAATTCTGAATAGTTGGAAGTTTAAGAAGCCATAATGTAGCTATCTAACGGCATTATCCTAGCTCCGTCTGCATCCTCCTCAGGTGTCTCACAGTGTCCTCGTTCCATATAGCCCAGTCTGAGCTGGAGCATCTCTTCTGACTTCAAAACCTGAAGAGCTGAAGGCCTTGGTCATGTCTGGGTGACTTTGGTTGCTGAAAATTCTGTCTTGTTTTTCTAGTAATTGTGTTCTTTCTGAAGGACAGTCACTCTCCTTTGTGCTGGGGATGAGGGGCTGCAGTGGAAATATGAAGGCAGAGGGCTGCAGAAAGGAAGTTTAAACCCTCTGTGGTACAAAGAAGCCTTTCTTCTTAAATGCAACCTGAAAAACAATCCCCCATTGGAGAGTGCCATGACACTTCCTGTGTAACATATACAAACATCCCCTGGCAACCTTGGACTGTGGGAACCCAATAAGGCCTGAGCTATAGATGTGCATAGAGGTAGTGGGAGTAGCAATATCTGTCTTCTCTTCAAGCTTCTTTCAATTAAGAAAAGACTTAGAATTTAAAAGTAAAGATTATTTACTTTTAAGAGTCAGTAATTTAATAAGAGAACAGTACCCAATGCAATTCCTTTGAGTGAATGTCCTCCCCAGCGAGCAGGATAAAGGTGTTTTTCTAAAGCACTTGGTTACAGAGAACCTTAGAGTCACAGAGAATCAATACCTGGGAGTACCCTGAAGACCACCTAGTCAAGTCCCACAACTTTGTTGCAGGTGTTTCCAAGGTGCAGAGAATAAAAGAGACTCAAACAGGTGAGCTGTGCCCCTCAGATTCCCCCTTTCAGAAAGGAAACAACCGGTAGAAAGGAAAGTTTCCAGCTATGACAGGCACTTGGGTGTGAAGGTCACATGGCTTTGAGAACTTGGGTGGCAGGTTTTGTTTATTTATTTGTTTTTCTGGGACAAATGAACTGATGAGTACGTAAATCTTTAGAGGGCTGGGAGTAGTGCAGGTGAGCAGAGATGCCTTTTCCTGCCCTGGCTTCCCTGCAATCCCTTAAACCCTGCTTTAGTGGAATGAACTGAATTGGTTTGTTGAAATGCAGAAGAGCCCTGACCAGAACAAGGGGACTCAGGTGTGCACAGGAGCTGGACTGTAGGACCTCTGAGAACCCTTTAACCAGAGGTATTCTGATTTCAGGAGTTTCCTGTTTCACTGCCTGGTGGAGCAAGTAAATGACAAGCATAGGTAATCATGCCAGTTTCACTGAAAATGCAGGTGATCTCTGAGAAAAAGGGTCTTTGGGTGGCTTGAAGCTCATAATATGGTCTGTGGATCAATACCTGGGGGCCTGTTAGAGGTGTAGAACTTCAACCAGACCCAGACCTCCTGAATCAGAATCTTCATTTTCACAAGTTCTCCAGCGATTCCTATGTACACTAGGTTTGAGAAGCAGTGATTTAAGAAATAGCCTTTAAAAAAAGTAAAGCAAGGACATAATGGAGAAAAGGCTGTGAGCAGAAACACAAGGACCTGGTGGTAATCCCATCTCCAGAACACACTGGCGGTGTGGCCTCGGGAAAACCACAGCCATGCTCAGAATGGCTGTTCTCTCATCTGAAAATGAGGGGGTTGGACTGGATGATCTTTATTCTCTAGCCTCGCAGGCATCTCTGATATGAAATGGGAGGGGGAAGCCCCACTCAGCTGAAGATCAGAGAGCTTCTTGCTGTGTAAAACACTCCCTAATCAGCCTTATGTCAAGTCCCCTGCCCCCCGACTAACCACAGTGACAAGTCCCAGGAGTGCACCTTGTCAGGCTGTGAATAAAGTTCAGGCAGCTTGGTTAATTACCCTGACACCAACTAGAGTTAGCTACCCAGCAGCTCGGAAACTCATCTTAATGATTAGAGGAATGCATACACCACAGCTTCAGTCACAACCACCACCTTTGCAGCCTACAGCTTCGTTTCAGGGCCTCAAATTCAGGTGGAGTATCCCCGGAGACATTAGGGGTCCAGGTAGGTGTCAGGAGGTTCCCTCTTGCCCATTCCACATGAGTGTGAGGTAAGCCTTATAACAATCATAACAAATAAGTCATTTCTTTCTCCTCTGCCTCTGCATGTAACCTGCTCCGAGTTCCACTGCTGTCAGAAAAAGCCATGCGGGATGTACTCTTCCGAATTCTCTAGCCACAAGTCCATTCCTTTCTACCTCAAACCCTCTGCCCTGACCTCAGAGGGCTACACTCTGTTCCCTGTATGAGCCCTGCTATTTCTTCTATTTGCACACATTGCTTCTGCCCCAAACACTCTTCTCTGCTCTTGAGCATAGTCCTTACTCAGTCTTCAGATTTATTGCCTCTATCGTTTCCCTAGAAAGATATCGTGTCTATATCATGTCCCCCCATGGGCAGGTTGGATACCTACATTTTTACAGAGTCCTGTGCTACATCAATTGTAATAGACATCACACTGTATTTTGAGTTTCTCTACAAAACAATGAGCTCTAGGTTGTCAGAGACCATGCCTGACTTACTTAAGGTCTAAGCTCCACGAGGACAGGGATTGTTTTTTGTGTCATCGACACCTGTATTCAGAGTGCCTTGTACATTGCCTGGCACATAGAAGATGCTCAATAAATGTCTTTTAAATGATTGAATAAAGAAATGAATACCCTATGCTTAACACAGTGTCTGTTGCATAATGAACAATCTATGTTGTTTCAAGCGAATGAAAGGACTAAGGGAGATTTTTCCATTTCGGCATAAGGTCTGGACAGTGAAAGCTAATTAGGATGGATTGCTTGACAGGCTGAAGCACAAAGGTGTCCACAGCCCAGTTGGCTCCAAAGAGGTCTGTCCTGACACTGGACAGGGAGGTAAGACTTGTTTTGTGACCGTGGGACCAAGGGTGAGAGGTCCAGAGAGGGCACTTCCATAGAGGATCACTTTGAATGAATGACCATGGGGAAGTGTGAGGCCTCGCTCCCTCAGCCCAGAGCACACATGCCCTCTGTCCCGCAGGCTGTCTGCAGGTCTAGAGGGCTTGTTCCAGGCTCAACCTTTCATGTGGACCAAGAGGTAGAGGCCAAGAAGGGATTCTTCTAGACAGGCCCTTTAGAAAGGTGAAAACATTCTCAATTCTTAGAGCCAGAGAAGGACATTACTGATACTGGAAGCCACATCTTTATGGGCCTTAAGCGCAGGGTTCTTTCTAAGCATATGTTTTGATGAAGGCTCGGGACTTATATTTTTCAATAAAGCAAAGCCCATTTTAAAATATCTGTTTCTTTACATGTGGTGGCAGCAGTGGGATAAAAGTCCAATGTCCACAAGCCAAAAGAATTTGGGGAAAATAACTGGAGCATTTCTGGAAGACTTTCTTCTTTTCTATGTTGGTTCCAGTTGCTCAGCTTTTCCCTTGAGGACTGGGGTTGGAGAGGAGAGGTTACATTTTATTTACTTTGTAAAAGGATATTGCTCTCTCCCTGTTCCCTTCTTCTTCTCTAGCAATCCCTCAGCCTAATAAATTAGCTTCCCAGAGACCTCTATCGGAAGGTGTCTTCTCGTGTGACTGGGGGCACAGAGCAAAGGAGACAGGGTAGGATAATAATTAAGAATCCAGGTTTAAAAGTCAGATACGTCTGGGCTTAAACCCAGCCTTGCCATTTATGAGCTGTTTGACCTCTACCAAGTGACAATGTCTCTGAGTCTCCATTTTCTTGTCTATACAATGGGGATAATACTAGTATTAATCATTTGGCAATTTGATGAGATAGTAGATCAATACAAGCAAATGTTTAGCATGAAACCACAAACTCCATCCACAATGCCAAAATTAGAAAGTTTTGAGGACTGAAAGCATTTTTTATAACTCATTTGGCAGTAAAATCTGATCTCACTTGAACTCACTTGGCAATAAAACCTGAGTTGAACTTGTGTAAAACTATTTAGAGTTGTTATTGTGAGTATTCTTTGCTGCAGAATTATTGATGTGTTTGATCATAGGATAACACCTCAATATCCACTGGGAGTGTTAGGTAACATAAGCTACATCTGTAGATACCCTGTGACCTTTCTAAAATCTATAATGGTTTGATTTCCAAAATATGTATGGCTCTAAAGATTTCGTGCAAAGGATTGTGGACCTGTAGAGGATCTGGCTGTGTTAACTGCTCAGTACTTGAGAGCCATCATCAGTTCTGCTTCAGGGATTTGCCCAAGGACACACAGAGTCTTGTTTGCATATGGCACTGTCCTCAGGTATTATTTATTCCATAACCATGACCTTGACCAAAAATATCTCTTTGACTATTCAACTTGAACCTCCTCAAAAGAAATCCATTTCTTTAGATATTTCAAGCTCTTTGGCCCTTGAGAGACCACTTGTAAAGATGAAAATTGAAAACTGGTTGATTGAATGTTGAGAGTGAGAGGTATTCATAAACCAGAGCCAGAGAAGGATGGGGGCAAGACAGGGAATCAGAGGTGAAAATGTGACCCACTGGACAGTAACACTAGTTCATACTCAGGGCCGGCTCTGGAAATTAAATAGAGCTTTGACACATGGGAGGTTTTAAATATATAGAAAGGGTGGAGGAAGCAATGAAATTCCCAACATCCTCCCATTTCTTTATCAAAAGACTGCTGGAGGGTTTTATAATAAAACATACAAATCTAACCTAATTATCATAGGGTTAAAATATCAAATGTTATATACATACAGCTAAGGGAGATTGCTATAGTTGAGTCAGAAATCTAGCTCTGAGCTTCCTGGCAGCCAAGGAAAAAAGGAAAACATGATGGTTACCTATTCTCATAGCATATGCTTTGGGATTCTATTGTTGCGTAACAAACTGCCTCAAAACTTAGTGGCCTGAAATAATCATTTTACTTTGCTCAAGATTTTATGGGTTAGGAATTTGGGGAGCATCTTAGCTGAGCAGTTCATCTCTGAGATGCACAGCCTCAAGTGGGGTGGCTGGAACTGTAGGATTGACTTCCAAGAACGGCTTCTTTAGTCCTGTGTTGCTACATCATTGCTCCTTGGCTTCTCTCTCCGTGCATCTCATCCTCCAGGGCCTCTCCATGGGATTTGGACTTCTCACCTCATGAGGGTCTTAAAGTAGTTACACTTTTAACATGGCAACTGGTTTCTCAGAGATAGGAAGAAGAAGCGGCAAGACCAGTAAGGGCCACGCCCAGAACTGGCACAACCTCACTTCTACCAGATTCTCTTGGTCAGAGCAGCCAGAGGACCTGCCCAGATTCAAGAAGTTGACTCAATATCCTAACTGAGCTGGAGGGCCAGGTCACATTGCCGAAGAGCGTGTGGAATGGGAGATATTTTTGTGACCAACTTAGGAAAAATAATCCACCACAGCAGGATAAAAGGAGGCATGTACATTTGTCAGGAGGAATGACATTTTTCTAGCACTGAACTTATAAGATGAATTATGTGGCATCTCTTCTAGAGAACAGTCATTGCACATTGATTGAAACAGACAATGTCATCAAGAGCCAGTTTGAAGAAGATGCAGAAACAGCTCAGGGTGTTATATCCTTAGAAAGCTAAAAACCTGGTTTCCAGGGGCTCTGGTCCCTGAAATTAGTGACAGTCTTTGGGACTGAATGTTACCTTTCAACTGACTGACGACCATATAATGCATGTGCTGTGAGAACCATGTAGCTGTGCACCTGGTCTGTGCCCTCCTGGAATTCCATCCAGCAGGGAAGGCAACACGTACCACAATACAGAGTGTAGGTGTGGACCTGAGTTTTTCAGCTGTGGGCACAGAGAGTGCCTACATCAGATTCGTGTGAAACATGAGATGTCTAGATACCTAGACACAGGTGTTTGTTAAAAATCCAGATGCTTGACCCCATTGTTCCCTTGCAGAGAACCAGGGAGCTCTGCTTTGAAATGCTCTCCAGGTGATTCTTAGCATACCGATTGTTCAGAGCTCCACGCAGGGCCAGAGCAGCACTGCTCTAGCTGTCAGTGGTAATTGAGGACTTCCTCTCACTCAGGGACTGTTCTGAGGGTCTTACAAATTATATCAGTGAATCTTTGCAACAGCTCAGTGTATTATTTTTCTCCATTTTTCAGATAAGAAGTTGGAGACTCAGAGAGGTTCCAGAACCTTTCCAAGGTCACACAGGTTCTAAATGGGTAATGCCAGGACTCACCCCAGGGGTCTGGTTCCAAGCCCTCATTGATGAGTTTTGTGAGTCCAGAGGACCAGAAAGAACTTAAAAACTCTCTATCCAGTGCCAGGTTGCTACCAACTCCCTGGGGCATAAGACTATCACCTTCTCCTAGGTGTTGGTCCTGGTAATTCTAAGGCAAATTTGGAAAAACTCAACACAATGAGTCTTGTTAACGTGTTCTCTCTTGAAGATAGCAAGTAAGAGAAAAGATACTGGCCTCATATTTTGGTGCTGATATCTGCTAGGCGTGTGACTGCCGGGCCAGAGGTTCCGCTTCACATAGCCACAGTTTGCTGGTCTGTGACAGGGAGACTGCCTTGGGCCTCCTCTAGATCTTCTTCCAGTTCAAAATTTGTCCCAAGTCCTGGATGATTTGATATGACAGCCCCATGCCTAGTACTGCTTGTGGATTCACTGATTCAGTGATCGTTTCATTCATTCAATTCATCCAACAAATAGCTTCTCTGTGTCTGCTATTGCACTCCATTCTCAGAGAAGTAAATGTTTAAGGTACCCACTTAACAGCGTGAAAGCTGATTTGAGCAATTTCATTTCACTGCACAGCCTCCCGAAGGATTCCCTGAGTCAGTTTGCGCCCCCGCCCACACCAGCGCACAGGGCCACAGAACCACCTCACTTTGTTTGAAAGGAAACCCAGAAGTCACTCGCCCCAGCACTTTCGAATTCAAGTCAGCTGACAGTCAGTGGCTTTCTGCCCTGGGGCAAACCCTCCACCTTCAGTCCTGCTTTGATCCTCTAGCCCAGGCTGCTTTCATTTCACAGTTGGAGTAACAAAGGTTAAAACAGATGACAACTCCTTCTAGAGAGTGGGGTCCTTTGCCCCCAAGACGCACTGTGGTGAGACACAGAGGAGGCTCATCAGAATAAGGGCAAGGTGAAGCTTTGGAGACTGAAGAACCGTCTAGTCTAACACTCCAGCAGGAGATTTTCTCCAACAAAGTGCAGAAGCCCAGTGTTTGCAATGCAAGGCCTGGGGACCAGGGCAGGGACGTGCCCTCACTGTGGGGCCAGGACGATGAAGCTCTAATTCCATCACCCTACAGGTGGGGACACTAAAGGTCCAAGAGAGGGGAGCTCTTTGTCCAGAATCACTGCAAGTTCATGGGCAGGAGGCAAGGTAAGGGGTGAGGAGAGATGCCTCAGAGGAAAAGCAAAATAATATCCAGTAAAACAGAACGTGGCACTGTGTTCACAGGGGAGCAGTTCTTTGAAGAACCCCTGGGACCTAAGAGGCCTGCTCCACCTGCCTCCACCCTGTCATTGCCCCAGACAAGGGTCTGCCCACTGGGCCACCCTCCCTTCACCACCCCACTCCCCCATTTCCGCAGCAACTCCCCTCTTTTCCCAAATTGCCAAATAGAGCAGCCCCAGCTTGATGCTGGCCCTCTGTCAGTCGGCTCTTGGGGAGCAGGGGAGCTGCAGATGTGCTCCTGGGGTCCCTAGGTGGGTGGGGTTGAGTTTTTACCAGCAGAAGAGGAGGTTGCCCAGCCCAGATGTGAGATCCCTCCCCTCCTCCAAGCCCAGCTGTGCCCTGTGCCCTGGCAGCTTCCTTCCCAGCATCAGGTCTTCTAGGGAGTGCTTGTGAGTGGCTCAGCTTCCGGACCAAGGCCTGCTGTTCTTGGCCCAGGGAGACGTTTTCAGCAGAGAACGCTCAGTGCAGACATCCCTGCAAGGGTGGGTGAGGGCTGGTGAGGGCAGACCTCTCCACTCATCAGAATTCAGATGTGACACCCCCACTCTATCTGCTCAGTGACTTTACATGTTCTAGGACAGCTTTCAGAATGCCTCCTGCCTTGCTCCTTGCACGTGGGGGTGGGGGGAGCTGGGTGGGGACTATATGTAGAATTTGTTGAGATCAGGCAGAAGGAAGCAAGACACCCTCTTCTGATTCATGACATGTGAGAACGCTCTTTTGACAGAAGCAGCTCCCAGTAATAGTAACAGCTCCCGGGCCTTCGACAGGTCCCAGCCCAGAACCTTCAGCACCCTGCCAAGCTCAGCAGCATCCTTAGGTGGGAGGGGGTGGAGAGTGGGGAGGCAGAGGCTGCCTGGGGATGGGGGCTAAAGAGAGAGGTGGAATTAGAAGGTGCAGAGAACAGAGACAGGGGAATGAGGCAGTCGTGGATAGCGAGGCACAGGGACACAGGAAGTCAGAGGGGGTGGCAGATGGAGACAGGTGGAGATGGACATGCCAAGCGATTTGTCTCCTGTCACTCTCACCCTCCCTTAGGCCACCTGCATCCTGCAGACAGGTCTCCTGCCCGGAAGCCCAGCTGCTGGCCCAGCTGGGGAGAAGGGAGAGAGGTGACTCATGCCAGGCTACTGGCCACAATAAATTTCTGGACCTCTGGAAACTACAGAGGTTTTAGGCCCAGGATCACTTGGCCTATAACTTTGGGAAGTTGTCTTCTTCGTGATGTCAAGATCTGGGCACTTTTGGTGGTGCTATTTATTTCAAAAAGAAATATCTCTTTAAAAATAAAATGTTGCTTTTCCTCTTTTAAAAATAATCTTTTCTCACCTCTGCTGTTTCATTACAAAAGAAAACAATGCAAGCTCATTGTGGAGAGCTTGGAAAATATGAAAAGATACAGGAAAAAATAAAACATGAATTGTAATCCCATCACCTAATGATAGCCACTACTGCTAGTAGTTCAATGGCTTTCCTCTCAGCCTTTTGTCAATACATAGAGCTATAATATTAGCAATAATATTCCACAAGCATCTTACTAAATATTATTTGACATCACCATTTTGTTAGTGTATGTATTCTAATATATGGATGAAGTTTTACTTCTTGAGGTAATCTATAGTTGAAGATTTAGGTTCCATCCAACTTTGCTACTATATATAACACTTTAATAAACATCTTTCTGCCTACATCTTTGCCTAAGTTTCTGATTATTTCTGTAGGATATACAGTATTTGAATAAGGAGGCTTACTGTGTCAAAGGCCATGAACATTTTTAATGCATATATAGGAGACAATATAAAGTAAATAAATAGATTAATAAATAAATGTATTTGTCTATCTCTATCTATCATCTATCTATCCATCCATCTCCAAATTGCCCCCTAAGAAGATTGTACAATTATAATTCTAGTGCAATATAGACTCAAACGCTGATCACAAGGCATCATTTAATAGTTGACAGTCTTTGTAGTTTGTAAGTTTCCATAGATGGAAGACAAGTCTAATTATCTCCATTTTCTCAGAAGGAAACTGAGGCTCAGAGAGGTTGAGTGACTTTCCCACGATCTTAAACTTAATCTAACCTCGCTACTGGCTCCCCGTTCTAGTCATACCATGAGCACCCGGGATCTAGCTTGTATCACCCTAGAACCATCTGTCCAATGTGGCAGCAAGTAGCTACATATGGATATTTACATTTACATTTACTAAAATAAAACATTTAACACCTCAGTCACTTTATTTCAAGTGCTTCAGAACTATGGGTCTTTACTGTATTGGACATCAGGGCATAGAGCGTTTTCATCATTGCATAAAGTTCTATTAGATGATGTTGCTCAAGAATGCTGGTGTCCTCACTTCTGGTGTGGACCCCCTCCTACTCCTCATCCCCCAACTCTCACTCATCCTGTACACTGAAGATGAATCAAACCTCCTGGAGGCTCAGATCGATCACACCAGTCCAAAACATTTATTGATCTCTCTTACCTGTTATCTGTCACATAAAGAATAAGCAGAAATCTAAAACTACCTTTGCTCTTTATCTACATCTGCTTTCTCTTCAATTATCACACACCATCTCTGTCTGGACTGAGGCCTTATAAGCATGGAGATGAACAAACTTTACCCTTAATGAGCCTATGGTTTGATGGGTTAAAATAATATACAGTCTCTGCCCTGCTTTTATTTTCTTTATGGCACTGACCACCACCAGTATTTCATTATTATATTATATTATTATTGTTATTATTATTATATTATTATTATATTATCTGTTACCTTTACTAGAATGTAAGCCTCACAAGAGCAGTGGCTTTCTCTGTTTTGTTGACTTCTGTGTCCACAAAAGATTGCTCTAGTGCCTAGCACTTGGCAGTTGTGTAACAAATATCTATGAATGAATAGCTATATTCTGTGATGTTGAACTTCCAGTTCTTTTTGATGAGCTAGAAAATTTAAAAATGAAGCAATCCTCAACCACAGCTAGGGTTGAAAGAAATGAAATAAGCAATTTTCTGCAACTTTTCTGTTGTATTGATTTCTGTGATGTTTTTAACAACTGTGAGCCTTTTGTAAGTAGTCAGAGTTCTTTCCTGGTTACCTGTTCACTTCTGACACTAACGGCAGCAGTAGGACAAGGAACTATTGAAGAAACAGTACTGGCAAAAGTAGTGACAGGTTTTCAGGTCCCCAAATGTGCCATAGAGACTGCCCCCACCTTTGTCCTGTTTTTCTTCATCTTTACCTTTATTCAAAGTCTTCCTGTCACATAGAAAACTTTTAAATTTCCTTCTGTTGATTTTTAAAAACTAACTGGAGTGTCCCTATCTTTTAATAGGAAGATTTTGTCCATTCACATTTAGTGTAGCAATACTTTTACATAATTTTATTCCTTCAGTTGGCTTTATGTTTACTACTTATTTTACTTTGTTTCTTCTCTTTTTCTTTTCTTATTTTTTTTTTTTTAGTTTTTCTTATTCTTCATTCTTCTTTCCCCTTTGTAACTTTAGCTCAATTTTTTCTGTTCTACTAATGGTTTCCTTCTGTTTCCCCACACTCATAATTAAATACACACTTCTCTATTCTATGAAAACAGAATGCCAAATATTTCCCCTACTGCTTTTCTCCACACTCCAATATTGTATGGCCTTTAATTCTCTACTGTTCCTACAGATGAGAACTGCAGAACCCTTTTTCTTGTACCTTCATTCCCTTTGCCTCCCTCACCAAGTCCTAGTTTTTCCCAAGATAGTTCTATTATAATTAGTTTCAGATAGTTATTAGGTTTTCCTCTAATATTGTGTCATTTCTGTTTCAAGATCTTTATTTAGCACTTTCATTACACATTCCAAGAAATTCTATAATTATCCATTTAAATTTAACTATATACGGGTTAATTACTCACTGCTGTTTCTCTCCCTCTCTCTCTACCTCTTTTGCAGTCTCCCACAGCCTCTGTTTTGATTCATTTTTATGTTCTGAATCCTTCCCTAATTGTTGTCCTTAGATGATGTGGTAGTTTTAAAATAAGTCCAAAAATCCTCTGATACCCTTCCCTTCATGAGGTGGAGCTTCAGTCCCTCCCTTGTGTGGGGCTGGACTTGCTTCTAATGAGTAGAATATAAAAAGGGACACTGTGGCTTCTGTGACTAAGCCATAAAAAGCATCGTGGCTTCCTTCTTGCTGTCTCTTTTGGATCACTAGCTTGGAGGAAGCCACTGCCTTATTGTGAGGACTGTCAAGCAGCCCTATAGAGACATCTGCATAGTGAGAAATGGAGTTCTCTTGCCATCAGCAGTGGGAGCAAGTCATCTTAAAACAGGCCCCCAGTCAGTCCTAGTCAAGTCTTCAGACGACTGCAGCTCCCAAATTGCAGACCCCATGTTGAGGCACCCAGGGGAATTGTCTTCATCCTCCTGTTATCTCCTTAGCCACAGGAATTGTGAGGACCCAGTCCACCAGTTCAGGTGGCCAGGAAGACCAGCAGATACTGTCAGGAACACTCAGCCTGGCCTATGAGGGTCTTCTGACATCTCCAAAGGTTGAGATCTCTCTAGGACTTTCTATTGCTCTGATCTTTTCCTCGGTGTTCTCAGCCCCTGAGACCCAAACTCTTGCCTGGACCAGAGAGAAAATGAAATTCTGTGCTCACTGTCAGACCTTGGGAATTTGCTCCCAGTTTGCAGATCCTGCTGCTTACTGACCCTAGCACTCATTACCTCTGAAGGAGTTGTGGTTGGATGACATGGGGAGGGAATCCACTTCCTTCCCAGAATACCATCTGTCTCCTTGATCCCTGGTGAGAAGTGGCTCCCCATCCTCCAAGTATTCATGATCTCTGATTGCAGCCTACCTTGATATGGGTTATTTGGTCTTTGGGAGGCCTTCCCTACCATGCTGTGTTCTCCCAGTTCCTGGAAGAGCGTACGTCTTCATTAGAGACTTGGGAAATGGAGCTCATCTTTTCTTCCTGGTGATTTGAGTAAAACACTGTCCTTCCCCTTTCATAGAGAATGGTACCTGTGTGCCAACCTTGAGTCCTGAAGGCATTTGCACTTGAAATAAGTGGAAGTTGAGATGGAGTTGTGCCTAAACATCTCTACTCTCTTGCCTGGATTCTCCTGCAGTTAGAGCATTTGCTTCAGGGACTTGCAGTAGGTATAAGGTGGGATCCACTGGGCTGGAGAAGAGGGGTAGAGTCTTTGTCTTGTATAATCCATATTGGTTCTGACCCACTTCTAGGAGTCTATCCGGAAGACCATCTTAGTAGACCCAAAATAGTCAGCTTGGACTCTAGGCCTCCCACAGAAGGCCTCCAAGACATCCCCTACCGGGGATGGTGAACATCAGTTTGGGCCAGCGTTGTTCCAAGGCTGTCCTGCTAGGCATTGTTCCCATGAGCTACTTTGTGCAAAAAAGACACCAAGGTCAAATATATTTAGAAGACTTGCCGAACTATGTCAGTGTACATTCAGATGTTACAAACAAACACAAAGCAGAAAGACAGCAAAGAAACCTTTTTAAATCTATTGAACCTAAATTTCTCAAACATGCTTGACTGTTGGTCTCATCCCCTTTTTTACCAAATAATGCTGATCAGCAACCTGTGGGAGGATTTTCTATGGATAACGCTTCGGGAAAGACTGGAATCCAGGAGCCCCCTGAGACCTTGAGGTTCACATGGAGTTCAGTTTCCCTTTAACCCTGGGGCAGCACGGCCTAAAGCACTAGCTCTCAGTGTGGTCCCCAGACCAGCATCATCTGGAGATTCTTGGAATTGCAAGTTCTCAGTTCCCACCTAGCCCTGTGAATCAGAGACCTGGGGTTGGGGTTCGGCACTCTGTATTTTAACAACACCCAGGTGATTCTAATGCATGGTTGAGTTTGAGAACCACTGACCTGTTGAGTAAGAAACACTCAAGCCACATTCCCTGGATTTAAATTCCACCTCTGCTACTTAGCACCTTGGTGACCTTGGGTGCATTTCTTAAACTCTTTCTGTGAAAGAGTACCCATCTCACAAGGTTGTCGTAAGCATTAAGTGAATTTAAATATATAAAGCACTTGGAACAGTAATGCAATGTATTAATTGCCAGTGAGTGTTTGCTATCATTACCATTACTGAGCAGTTTCTCTGAATTTCCACGAAAAGGGCAAAGTAGGGCAACAGTTACTGAGATCTACTGTGACAGGGGTTGGGTCACATAGTTGGCAGGGGTGGATATGTGAGTTGGTGTCATAAAATTTTGCCATCTGATCTCGACCTTACAGAATACAAGACATTCCCATGGGAGGAGATGTTTTGCACTGTGACATTCCAGGAAACATCTTTTTATTATTGTTCATGGTGATTAATTAAGAACCACTGGTCTTGTGAAGTGAGGAGCTCAGAGGAAGTAGAATCATTCCAGCTGGATTTTCTACATTGGCTTTAGGTAGTAAATGAAATCTCAGCTTCAGCTTCAGCAAATGCCTTCTGATTTTACAGATCAGGACCTCCTCTGGCCCTTGCAGCAATCATCTCATTTCCGTTTGTGTCACAACAATGACATAGGAGCCTCAGCAAATTAACAAAGTTGCCCTGTGGCAGAGTTGGGATTCGAACCCAAGACTTCAATCTCTTCCTTGTGCTCCTAGCTCATCATTAGCATGTGTTCCATCTGGAAGACTCTTAGAGAGCATCAAGTCCAACCTGCTCAATTTACGGTGAGGAGACTGTGGTCCAAGGGCCCTGTGGCTGGTGTAAGGTTGTCTAGCATTGGCGTGGCTGAGCTACGGCTGGAAGCTGGGTCTCCTCCTCTAAATTCACGGCCCCTTACTGAAAGATGAGGCTGATCCCCAGCCTGACTCTTTCTGGTGCTAGAGGCAGCGTGGGAGTCAGATTTCCAGGGTCTTTCTGCTCGTCTTTTCCAAGCATGATGTCATGAGAAAGGTGGGCCCATCACCTGCGGTGCAGTGGGCGTGGTTATGCTGCCAGAGGCCCAGTCTTACCCAGAGGTCCCATCTGAGGCTCTGGGAAAGCCAAACAAAAGGTAACTAGAATGTGCCACAGGGGGCCCATTAGCTTCCTGGAGCCTCCCGGAGCATTCCCAGGAGGAATCTTTGCTGGGAGTGTGTGCTCAGCGGCAGGCACCATCACAGGCAGCTGCTGGCATATTAATATTCCAGATAAATGGCTTTTGGCTCAGGCAAAAGATCCTGCTTGGGAGCAGGTTTCTCTTTGAAGCTCCTAAGAGGTGCAGCTTGCAGAAAAAGGCAGTTTTGCAAAATGATTCCACTGGAAACCCTCTGCTCCAATCCGTCTCTGTTTATTTTGTTGCTCTGTCTCTCCTGATTCATGGCAGCTCAGAAGAAAGGAGGAGAGAGGCAGCTTGGCTGTACCCGTCCTCAGGGAGGAACCTGTCCACGATTAGCTGGGACACCAAAGCAGCAGTGCTGGCTCGAGGCAGGATACACAGCCCATCACTGCCCTGGGTTCAAATTCCAGCCCTGCTACTTCCCAGCTGTGTGACCTTGGGCAGATCACTTCACCTTGCTGAGCCTCAGTATTCTGAGCTATAAAATGGGAGTATACTACCTTTCCCACATGGTGGTTGAGGATTAAATATAGCCAAGTATATAAAGTACTTAACACAATGCCTGAGGACAGTTGAAGATAGATGCCATTATTACCAAGGAGGAGGCTCAGAGCAACTGGAGACACCAAAGGAGACTGAGCAAGGCTGACAACATTCATTTCTCCCCAGTGATTGCTCCTTTTGGGGCTGGGGGAATGGGGAATATGTTCAGATATTTCCAGCTTAGGGAACTCTAGCCTACAGCCTTTCAAACCCTAATTTTATAGATGAGGAAACTGAGGCCTAGAGAGGGGAAAGAACTTGCTGAAGTTCACATAGCAAATTAAATGCTGGAGTGGAGCAAAGCCTTGCTTTTTTCCCTCATCTTCCTGTGCCCCACCTAAGATGCATTCCTAGGAGGGGCTGCACTGCTCAGCCCCTGCCTTGCTATTTTTGCCTCAAGCCCTGCATTTCGTCTGTGATCCTCAGGCATTCTGTCTCCACATCCATCCGACACTTACCACCATTTAGAGTACCCTTGGGAAGCAGACACTAGCCCTACCTTCACGTCTTATGATGGAGAACCACCATCTCCCATGTCTGCCCGTTCCCTCTCCCTGTGGCTCTGGCCTTATTAGACACTGTTCCTCATGTGAGCTACAACCTCTGCCTCCCTGGGGCTGCACCCACTCTCCCCACCCCACAACCAACCTTTAAAGAGATCTTAGAGGTGAAGGCTTTCCCATTCTGAGTCCTTGTGAGATACATGATGACAGCAGCCTTGAAATGCAGCACCTTTCTCACATCTCTCGGGACCATAAAGCAAACTGCTGTCCACTCTCTTCCATGAAAAGAGCACTACCATCTTCATTTTATTGATTAAAAGTACAGAGTGGGAACTGACTGTCAAAAACCACATGACTGACAAGTTGAGGAGGCCGAGCTGAGATGTTTAAGTGATTGCCCTCCAGTCTGAGGCTCTCTGATGCTGTGTGGGGCTCAGAGGTCAGTTGCAGGGGAGTTCTGGGATGATCTACAGCCAGACATGGAACGTGGCCCCATCACACCTTTTCCAAACAGCACTCAGCCTCCACCCTGTGTGACCTTTGGAGGAGGAGACATTTTTTTTTCTTCAGAATATGGCCAGACAGCCCAGGCTGCTGGCTTTCCTCCAGCAATTCTTGGGGCTGCTTCAAGAAGAAATGTCTGGAAATGTGTGGAGTTCATGAGCAAATGGCTTCATGGAAGCGCCTGTTAAAATTTCCTCTGCTGAGACCGAAGGAGACAGAGCAAAAGCCAGTGGGCCTCCCACCTCCCCATGCTCCTCCTGGGGCTCATTCTCCCTCTATCCCACCCAGCCCTGGAAAACACAAACCCTTGTCTAAACACCAGCACCAAGCAGACCCATGCAGAGGCCATATGTGTTAGATTATATTATTGTTTAAAATATTCGCTGGTCTTTTTCATGGAAGATTATTCCTCCTTACCCCATTAGGCTTGGCCATTTGATTTGATTTAGCCAATGAAATGTGAACAGAAGTGGATTGTGCCACTTCTGAAAAGAAGCGTTAAGAGCTATTGAGTTCTACTCTGTACTCCCCCAAACCTGTGACTAACAATGCCCTGGATAGGGGCTGCTCTCTTAGCCTGGAAAGATGGCGTAGAACTTAGTTGCAGCTGGTCTTAAAGGACATAAAATGTAAGTGAGAAGTAAACCTTTGTTGCCATAGGCCACTGAGAGTTGGGAGATATTTATTATTGCAGCATAACTTAGACTACGCTGACTGATGCACCAGGCATAGCAGGAGATGGTGTGTTGCCCCGAGGTGCCTTCAGATTAAATATCCCAGGACGTATGGGAAGAGGGAGGAAGTACCTGCAGGTAAACCCAGAGACAGGCATGTTTCATTTCCCCCTTCGCAGCCTTCGCTGACTTACAATGAGAAGGTAAGGTTAGCATTTGCCTCAATATCGCCACATTTCCCCCAGCCATATTTTGAGGGCTCTGATAGGGATGGTATAAGGCCCAAAGTTTACTCAAATACTGACTTTCATCCTCAGGAGAAAATAACTTGTGTTCTTTAAATAGGAAAGGGAAACAGCTTTGAAATTGATTCCTAAGTGATTTAATCACCTTTTATTCAGACTCTTCAGAGCTAGCTCAAGGAGGATCTACATATTGACTCAGGTACTGAATTTCCAGCAATATCCAAAGAAAGAGGGACGTAGGGAGCTTTATTGTCACTACCTGCCCCCCCCCCCCCAGGAGAAACATGAGACAGAGAGCTACTTCTGGACCACAGCACCTTCCAAATCACCCCAGACAACAGAGTGGGAGGATCACTGATACCAGCCCATGCCTATGAATATATGAGGAAAACTGATGCTCAGAAAAGTCACATACCAAAAATATCTTGAAGTGCTGGTGCATTTTATGTTTTATAAAGCATGTTCATATCTCTTATTTTAACTGATTTCCTCACCCACGTAAAGAAAACAATTGTCTGGCTGGAGGTCAGGAGAGTGGGGTCTGAGTACTACTGCTACCACCAAACTGCAAGGATGTCTTCGGCAAGCCATGTCACATCTTGCAGTCTGAGTTTTACTGTTAGAAGGCTGGTTTCACCTACTTATTCATTTATTAATACATTCATTCAATAACCACTTACTAAATACCTACTACATACCAGTCACAATATGTAGGTAAATAGTACTAATGAAAGGAAAATAAAGTATAGGAGACTGGAAAAATGACCATAGATTCTTTCCATCTCTGAATGAATTCTCTTTACATCAAGAGGTAGAGTGTTTCTAGGCTTGGTCATGTGACTTCTTTGGCCAAGCGGACAGTAGTAACTGACTTAAGCAGAGACTTATAAAACACTTGCTTGAGCATTGGGACTTGCATTCTCATTTTGTGCTTGGATCCCGGAGACCACCATGTGAATAAGCACAGCCTAGCCTGCTGGAGGATGAGATTCATGTGGCCCAATTACCCCTCTGACCCACACTGACAGCCTGACAACCACCAGCATGTGTGGACCATCTAGCCACCAGCCAACCCATTGACAGATCACAGTCACATGAGAAAGCCCAGCTGAGATCAGCTATATCAGCCCAGACCAGAAAAGGTACCCAGCAGACCCATCTAATCATAAGCTACATAAAATAATTGTTATATTAAGCCATTAGTTTTGGGGATGATTTGTTACACAGCACAAGCTAACCAATACAGAAGAGAAGCCATTCATTGAGGCTCTCTCTATGAAAGGTACTACACAGACCTTTTCTATAGATTTCCTTATTACATTATTACTGACATAATATGGGGTAGGTAATATGCTCCCCATTTTACAGTTGAGGAAACTGAGGCTCAGAGAAGTTAATCCACTGGCCAGTTCAGAGAAGTAGTGGGGCCAGGAATAGAATCTGAAGCTAAGATGGACCTAACCTGCTAAGAGGGTACCTGCCAAGGGAAGGTTTGTATAGCAGGAGTGGATTCTGTCCTTCGAAGGCTCAGAATTCTTGATCTTCAGGCTGCACAACCCACCTTGATGCCTCATCCCTGGAGCCCTGGTGAGCTGTGTGCTGCATGGGGAAAGGAGCATGCTGAGTCCATAAAGCCTCAAAGAAGATGGGGTCATGATGAAAGGTATGAGAAGAAAGGGTCAAGGCAGTGCTTTACGACTGAAATGCCTCATAAGACCAGCTTATGGGAGCCCGCTTCTAAATGATCAATTCCAATCTCATTATGACCACAGCTGCCATTAACTCAGGAGCTAATTGCTATTAGCTTATAGAAACTCAAGAGGGTTTAGCTTCAAAAATTCCACGACATGGGGCCATCTCACTGCTTAAATGGCCACATTGCTGTTATTAATTCCATTTGACTATTAGCTTATTACTGTTACGTTATTATAACTTTGTATGAAGTCCTTGAACCGGATGCGTGTCCTCCAAGCACATTTCATTACAGGGAGCAGAGTGCACCCAGAGGTTCAATATTTTAATTTCCATTTTTCTTTAAGGTATAAGCGTATTAAGAGGCATCAGGAAGGTCCTTGATTTGGAAGACGGCTCTGCAAGCAAAGGCCATAACAAAAACCAGACTTTGCTCCACATTTTTATGCAATCAAGATCTTGGCAAGTGTAGAGTGAGTCTGGGCAACAACAAAGCTTTAGCACTGGAAGGGCCCTTGGAGACTCTAGTCCTTTCTCGTGTTACAGTTGGGGAAACTGAGGACAGGAGATGGGGCAGGACTCAGGTAAGATAAACTGCCATGTCTGCATTGGCCAGGTGACATTATTTGAAACAGCCAGGTCTCTGTTTTAGATAAATTAAAAGTCTGCCAAGGATGCCAAATATGCAAGATTACCAGTGTTAAACAATTACACCAGGGTCCCTCATATTCCCTGTGAAAGATACCTACGTGCTAAGAAACAGGCCAAGACGCAATCTTTTACTCCTTTTCAGCAGAGAGCCAGCTGGATGGAAAGCTACATGACAGTGTGTGAAATTAGACATATTTAACGGGTGACGACAAGGTTCTCTCTGTCTACATTCAGAAGCCTCCCTTAATGAGATCCAGTCGGTTTGTTAAGAAAATAGGAGTGTGTGCAATTACCAAGTTCACCGTTTGTTTTTGTTTAACTTTGTAGCTTCTTCCCAGGATGCCTTGGAGCATGTCTGGAAAAATGTCAGCGCTTGTTGCTAAGCAGATTCTGGTCCTGGGAGGTGTTCTCTTCGTGCTCTCTGGAGTCCCTCTGTGTCCAGGTCCAGGGGGATGTCTATGCAGGTGGTGCCTGGGGAGCCGGGGTGCTAGCTCTGCCTCTAACTGGCTGCATGACTTGGAGTGCCATGCTCCCTCATGGAGCCTCAGTTTTCCCATCTATTCAACTGAGGAAGAGGAGGTGGGATGCCTTCAGTCCTTTCCTCCTCCAGATGTCTATTCTAAATCTCTTTTATTGCATTTTTGCTCTTAAAGGCATGGAGGAGGAAGATGATAAGATGGAGCAGAGGAAATCTGCAGCTTGAGTGCAGGGTTTTTTCTCTGAGGTCAGGGTTTCTGAAAGGATCCTAATTAAAGCCAAGTGAGCTCTTTCGAGTGAAGATCTCCGCAGAGTTGCTTGTTGACCTTGGGAGGTAGGGACGGCTGAATGAGAGAGAAAGAAAATGAAAAGAGAGAGGAGAGGAGAAAGAGGAGTCAGAAAAGGGCTCAGGAGCCACAAAGAAAAAGGGAGAGGAAGGAAAGGAGACAGAGTGGGGGCAGTGAGGAGGAGGAGACAGGCAGACCCAGGACAAGAGGAGAGATTTAAAGCAGAGACAAGTTGGTAAAAATTAGAAGGGAGGGGAGCTAGCCAGAGAGAATACAAAGTAAGTAGGGATACCAATGAAGATGGAGTAATGGACATGCATGCATCTGTTGGTTAATTTCTAGAGCATACAACACAGAAATGAGCCTCCCTTGCAGCCTGGATGAGAGGGTGAAATGCGAGAAGGTATGTGAAAGCAGGAAGCGCTTTATTTTTGGATGTAGACACCTGGACAAGGTTCTGACACACTGCACATGCAGGAACAGGCAATTTTTGTCCGAACACTGTGAAACATGGCATGGGATCTCCTGCTCACAGTCAGCATTTCCACAAAATTGTGATAACTCATCCATCTTGCCTGTTTCCACTCTCAGATTGTAACTGACATCGTAAGTCAATAGCTTTAGGGAATCCCTGCAAATCCCTTCCCTCTTTCTGCCACCCTGGAGAGACACAGTTGTGTTTTACCCAGAAACAAAGCAGCCGCACCCCCAGGGTAGACATGTGAGGAGAGAGCTGGGAGATAATCTCTCTCCAAGCCTGTTTTCCTGGTGACCCACCTCCCAGCTGGAGCGTGGTCGGCAGCCCTCGGTGGCTTAGCTGGCGTGCGGTTCCCTGTCGTCGGATGCAGGAGGACAGGAGCTCTGGGAGGCTGGGGGAGGCAATTTGATGCAGTGGCTTTATCCCTTCCAGTTCTCTCGCTTCTGGGTCAGGTAATTTGGCCGCAAACACTGCACAAAGATGAAACATGTTGTTCCCTCACTGCTCAGTGGCTCATTCCCCAGGCTCCAGAGGTCTCTAAGCTATGAAAACAAAACAAAACAAAACAAAACAGAGCCCATCTCAAGGCTGCCGAGTCCTTTCAACCTCTTACTTTGCCTTGATTTTGTCAGTTCCACCCAGAGGACAGGACCAAACATAATGGTCCAAGTTGGGAAGGCAAAATGTAGTCTGTTTCTGAAGAAAAAAGATGAAGCTGAGATGAAAGCCAGAGTTGATAAAGTCCTAGAGGGGTTTGAACAGAGAACCCCAGCTTGTCAGGAAGTTCCGTGCTGTGCTGTGCATCTGCCTTTCCTCCTTAGCACCCGCACTAACGGGGGATGGGTGGGTAAACCGGGACTCCAGGAAAAAAAGCTCTGAGTGTACTGTTTGCCAGTTTCCATGGTGTAAATCCTCCCACTGTGGCCAGTTTCAGGGTGTCAGTGGTAATGTCCCTGAAGGAGGAGCTGGGGAGAGATGGGAGTATTCAGTTCTGCCAGTTCTGATTGTAAGGGCCTCCAGCACACCACTGAGGAATATTTCCTTGGGCCTCCTTTTCCTTGTTCTTAACCCTCTTCCATTCCTGAAAGTTCTTCTGAAATACAGGAATGACTGTAGTGCTTCCCTGGTTATAAACCATCAATGGCTCCCCATTGTTTGTAAGATAAAATTCAAAGTCTGTAGCTCAGCATTGAAGACCTTTTTAATTTGGCCTCACTCTTTTTTTTTAAAATCAGATGTGTGACCCATATGACGTGCATCTTACCTTCACCTGACAGTCCCTCACTGACCTATAAGTTCCTTATAGAGGGAGAGTCTGTGTCACTCACCTTTGCATCTGCAGTTCTTGGTCCATCGTATGAGCTGTACAAATGTGGAAGGAAGAAGGGATGGGACTGATTAATACTGGGCCTCTTGCCTTTCCCCAACTGCCCATGCTCATCAGTTCCTTTGTGGTTTCTTGCTCTTGCCCTCCTAACACCTTCTTCGCCTGTCAAAATTTAGACCTGTTTCTCCTTGATCTAAAGTCAGCTGTGCGTGGGATGCCTTCTCCACTCCATCAATACATCCATCCAACAGCAGACATTAGCTGAGCTCCTCCTGTGTGCCAGGGACTGTTCTGTGTGCTGAGGATACAGCTTTGGAAAAGACAGACAACATCCCTGTTCTCCTGGAACAGACGTCTGGTGGAAAATAATCATCAAATGAATAGAAGTGTAAATGGTATATAGCAAAAGTGATTGGAGAAAATGAAAGCAAGGAGAGGGTAACAAGGGTTCCAGCTTGCTAAGAATGGCCAGGCAGGCATCCGGGGAGGTGCTCTGTGAGGGGTGGTACCCTGTTTTTGTATTCCTCATGGAATCTGGCCTCTCTTGTCTCTACCAAACTTTGTCTTGTTGATCAGGAGTCCCCAACCTCCAGGATCTAATGCCTGATAATCTGAGGTAGAGTTGATGTAATAATAATAGAAATAAAGTGGAAAAAATTGTCTTGCACGGAACTGCTCCCTGGTACCAAAAAGGTCAGGGACCGCTGTTGTCGATGATCTCTTGTCTGCCTTACGTAGTCAACCCATCTCTTATGTGGGTTTCTTCCTCTTAATGCAATGGACATGCCAAAGAGCAAGTCCCATCCTGAGAAAAACAGCCCCTGCTTGACCTCATGCTCCTCTTCAGATGGTACTCTCTTTTTGCCCGCCTGCCCCAGTGGTGAAAAAGAACCTGTACTGTGGTTCTCTACTTTCCTGTCTCCTGTATCTGCCTCTCCCCTGCTCTGATATCTGCTCCCAACCTCTAGTAAATCCATTTTTGGCCTCAATCCAGTGACTCTGCAGTGCCAAGTCCAGTGGACACTTCCCAGTCCTTACCTAGCAGGGTTTCTGCAGAGTTGACCTGTTGACATCCTCTCCTCCTGACTTCCCCTCATCTCTCTCCTCTAGTCTAGCCCCCTTCCTGGGTTCTCTTTCCACAGACTTCCTCTTGAAAGCTAGTCTTCTGCAGGGTCTTCCCTTCCCTTTGTCTCCTCTTGTTGCTCTGCAACTTGCCCAAGACATCAGCCTCTATCTACAAGCTGGCGAGCCCCCCAGTCCACACCTACAGCCAACTCCTGAACCGAGAACCAGCCTCCCGCCCCGCCCACCCCACCGCCATCCCTGACCTTGGGCAGCTCCGGGCCTCTAGGATCAGTGCGTCTGAAACTCACTACCTCATTGCCCAGATCAGCAGCTCTCCTTGGGTCCCAGCTCATGAATGTTCTGCCAGGACCCCCAGCAAGGAAGCTGGACACTGTCCTAGCATCATCCCCTCCCCAGCTTCCCTCCCCTAATCCGGCAGTGCCTGCTCACTTTCACCTCCTCACTAATTTCCAAGCTGATCCCTCCATTTCTGTCACTGCTCCCAGACTTCCCACCTCTCACCTCCCATCAAGTCTCCCTGATCCACACAGAACTGCCAGAATAATCCCCAGAAATGCAAATATAACCACATTCCTCCCGGCTTAAAACTTTCTGCGGTTCCTTCTTGCCCACAGCACGTGATTGACACCCCCAGGCCTGTCCTGCAACCCCTCCGTGGCTGGTGCCCAGCTGCCTGCACCTCCACCCACAGCACCCTCAGTCTCTGCCTGGCACTCTGTATTCCAGGCACACCTAGCTCCTTGTCATTCTGTGCACTCAGCAGGCTGTTTAATGAATGGCTCAGTTTCTCTGCTTACTCAGGGCCCTCTGCCTGGAATATCCTAATTTTGTCCCCCAGGCTTGTCACCCAGCTCATCTCTCCTGGTTCTTCCCCTCTCAGACCAGGCATTACCTGCTGCAAGAAACTCCTCCTCCCTACTGCTGCATGCAGACCTCCCAATGTGGAGACAGCTCTCCCGTTCTGTGCACACTCCTCTCTTCTCTCTCTCTCTCTTTCTCTCTCTCACACACACACACATCCTATACAGTTTTGTAATTACCCATTCGTGTCCATGCCCCTCACTGTCAGGAGAATATACAGCCATGTCATATTCATCTTTGCATTCTCTGTACTTGACCCAGACTGTGCACTTGAAAAAATGGTTTATGCTCAATAAGGGCAGTGCTAGGCACCTGCTTAAGAGAAAAGCAAGAGATGTACACTGGACAGCGAGGCAAGATAGCAGTATGGTTCCCGCCTTTCTACCGAAGGGCTATGCTCTCACAGACAAGTCCCGAACCTGTCTGTGACTCTGTTTCATCACCTGGAAAATGGGGCGATAGAGAAGCACCTCATCAGAGGGTTGCTGGAGGATTAGCGGAGATGGTGCTTGCTGAGTGCCTCCGAGGTCAGCTGGCTTGGTACTCAGGCACACAGTGGGACCCACCCGTTTGCATACATTATTCCATTTGCTTGCCCTAACACTCCTGCGGAGTAGGTACTGTTATCCTGTTGTTCCCTGTTAAGGAAACTGTTGAAAGAGGTTGAGTGGTCTCCCCAGGGGCATGCAGCCAAGTGATGGAGCCAAGCTGGTCAGGGCACCTCTCCGTTGCTCCTCAGCTGACCTGGAGGCTTCCAGCAAACCAGAGAAAACCCTGTGGTAGGGGTGGGCTGGGGAAGGACGAGCACTCGTTGTGCCATGGGGAACGTTTATTATGCTTGCAGAGCAGACGGGGGACTTCCTTGGGCCATGATGGGTCAGAAAGGAAAGCTAGAGTGGGTGTGTTTGGAGGGAATCTCTCCTCCCTTTGGGGGTGATGTCTGAGCTGATGACCTAGCCAGGGGCCTCTCAAACAGACCTGTTTCTTCACATCAGAAGGGCTTCTGGGTGGGCACAGGGTAGTGGAGGGGCCCCGTGGGAAGCGGGGTGGGAGTTGTTCGAGTGGGGCTGCCTGGGGGTCTAATCTGCTTCTGCCTCATCCTTGCTCGCATTTCTGTACCCCAGGCTCCTCACCTGTGAAATGCACTCATTGTCCCTGTCTGCAGAGTTCATGAGCAGTGAAGAAAGTCCCCCTCTTTGGGATTTAGAGGTGCCTGGTGGAGATTCAGCCCCTTTGGGGTCTCCTGCCCCTTCCAGGAGCTATTTCCATGGGAGACTCCAGTCTCACACAATACTGGCCTCCCAGCTTGCTGGTCTGGGCACAGCCTGGACCCTAGAAACTGTTCCCACAGGACTCCAGATCAGTGGGGGCCCTAAGACCCTCGACCTTCAGGAAATCCACCAGTTGGGGAGTCACTTTCCTTCACAAATAGCTGAGGTCAAATGAAGCATGTGTTTCTGATTGGGGGAGGAGTGGGCACATGGAGTGGGGAGGGGGGGAGATCAAAGGGGCGGGGGGGGGAGGAAGCCTGTTGACAGGAGGGGGATGTGGAGATCTTTTGCGTTTCCTAAGCAATGGGGACACGAGATTTTCTAAGGGTGGCTCTGGTCCAAGTTGGTGCCAAGGAAATAGTTCCAGACCAAGGTCCTGGTAACATATTCCTGGCTTTGCCATAATTCATTCCATGGTCTTAGGCGCGTCTTATTCCCTGCTGTGAGCCTCTGTTGCTCTCATCAGCACCATGGGGAGACCAAACCCAGTGCATCATTTACCCATTCATTGTTTATGCGTGTCCTTGCTGCCAGCCAGGAGCCACGTGCTAGGGAGGCAGAAATGAAAGTCTCTGCCCACAGGCCAGCTCACCTCTGCCGTGAAACTAGACTACAGACTCCACCCCAAGTGAGGTGAAAGCCCAGGAGGAGTGTTGCTCAGGTATTGGGGGAATTCAGAGGAGAGGAACTGTAATGTGTTGAATAGTGGCCCTCAAAAGTCATGACCAGATCCTAACTCCTGTGCCAGGAATGTGAACTTATTTGGAAAGAGGTTGTTTGCAGATGTAATTAGCTTAAAATTCTTGAGATCACCCTGGATTATCTGGGTGTGTCCTAAATCTCATGACACGTCCTTAAGAGAGAGAGAAGGAAAGCAGACATGAGCACAGAGAAGGAGGCCATGTGATAACAGAGGCAGAGACTGGAGGGATGGGTCTACGAGCCAAGGAACATCATGGATTGCTGGCGGCCACTAGAAACTAGAGAGAGGCATGGGACGGATTCTTCTTCAGAGCCTCCAGCAGGAGCCAATCCTGTCCACCCCTTGATCGTGGACTTCCGGCCTCCTGAGCTGTGAAAGGAGACCATTCTGCTGTGTTAAGCCACCTGGCTTGTGGCACTTTGTTACAGCAGCCCCAGGAAATGAACACAGGCACTTGACCATCTGCAGGGAGGTTGTCTGAGAAGGCTCCTGAAGGAGGTGGCATTGAAAACGGGTCCTGACCTCAGAGTAGAAGATAGCTGGGCTGGGGGAGGGGAGGAGTGGTGTTCAGGAACAAGGCCCAGCTCGGCAGGGGCAAAGAGGCGAGAAGAGGCGAGACAGGGGCAGAGAACCCAAGTGATCCGGTAGGCCCAGAGCTTAGGAACCACAAACGGCCACGCCAAAGGTGGGCCTGCTCATCAGAAGTCTGCTGGGATTTACCCCAAGCGTTTGGATGTTGTCCTATGGGTAACAGGGACTCATCTAAGGATTTTAGCAAGGGAGTGACCTGGTCAGTGTGTGCTTTGAAAAGACCACTCAGGGACCCCAAGGGAAGAGCCAATCAGGAGCGGAGTGCCTGAGCCAGGAGGCCTGTGTGGCAGCAGTGCCAGCCTGGCATGGTGGGAGCTGGACCAAGCCACAGGCAAGCAGGCCTGGAGCCCAGAAGTGGGAGGACACGTGGGGAGGAGGCATCACCTCCAGAGCCCGGGCTGCCTGTGGGGGAGGCCTCTGGGCAGGCACTCCATCAGGGGTCTGGGTGGTGGTGTAGTTCCACGGAGGGACGGTGGAAGACGGGCCCTCGGGAGGCTGTGAGGTTTGGACTGGGGACACGTCGCATCCTCATAGGGTTGCTCAGAGGATCGACTTCGTGTAATACATGCAAAGCGCCTGTTGAAGTGACTGGCTGGGAGGAGACTGGAGAAAGGGCCCCAAGGGAGGGAAGCAGAGCCTGTTTTCCTTGCCATTCCTGGCAGCATCCACAGTGCTGGGCACAATAGGTGTTCAGAGAATGCTCATCGAGTGGAACTATGGGCTAGACCCCAGTCACCACGACCACGGCCATCATAAGCTCAACACGATTTGCAGGACAGGATTCATCCTGCAGCCCTCATCATCCATGCAGTCATGGGGAGATCAATTGGTCCGGCTCCAGCTGTTGAAACTAGAAGCAGAGAGGAACCTTGGACAAATAGTCCTCAGCTCAGCACTTTCTCCGTCTGGGAAGAAAACCAGGTGTGGGGGGAGAGTACCAGGCCATCAGGAGGTTATGAGGCCATAAATAAGAGATTTGTGGTAAATAAGCTGGCGAACATATCCGCTCGCTGCTCTTTTTTATCACTCACCTAGAGAACAAAATTCCCCCGCATCTTTTCTGCGGGCCAATAAATATCCTTCAAGGAGCCTGTATTTACATAGAGAGCAAGGGGGGCTGCCGCTGCTCCCTAGGCCGCGTGTCACGAAGGAACAATGTATAGCCCTAAAGAGAATGGCTGTGCAGAGAATCGATGCAAATGCAGTTTCTTTTCCCAGGATGATGCTCCCGAGCAGGGTTCAGCCCGAGTTCAAGGATTGTGCTCCGGCGGGTGGTGCGGGCACTTCTCTAAGCTGCGGAGATGAGTCTTTCCCCTGGGCTGGGGGCCACATGGCCCTTCCTGCTCTGGGACTCTGCACGTGAAACTCTTTCTCCCAAATGAAGGAGACCTAGGGGAGATAATAGGAACCAGGTGTCATTGCATGGAAGGATGCACAAGGACCTACTGTGTGATGGGGAAATGGAGGCAGGCATGACAGATGCAGCTCCTGCCCTCCTGGTGTTTAAGCTCTGCAGTCAGGCTCTCTCACCCAGTAGAGGAGAAGGCCTGACATATAAGCTGACAGCAGAGGAGCAGCCAGCATGGAGAGCCCAAAGTACAGGCACAGAGAAGCGTGGTGCCCGGAGGAGGTCATCAGGGGACAGCTGGTGCGCAATGGGGGAGAAAAAACCCAGCTCAAGGTAGGACTGGAAGAGAAAGCAGGTGACTTCCTGAAAATGGCTCCTGCCTCCATCTCCAGCCCTCGGGGACTTTGCCCTTGGGCAGCAAGAAGCCACTTTAGGGTCTTAGGCAGAGGAATGACATTCCCAGGGAGCTCTTATTTCTGGAAAAAGAAATCAAAAAATTTTCTCATGACCGTGTTGCTTGGATGGTGTCCCCTTCATCTCAGAATAATACCCATTGCAAATAAGTGCTTAATAAATGTTTGTTGAACCACTGAATCAATGTATGGAATCTTCTAGTGAGTAGAAATTTGGGGTATGATGTCCTTCGAATGACCTGGAAAGCCAGTGCTGTGGGCAGCATTTTGCTTTTTACCTTGGAAACAAAGGAGAGTCTGATGGTGGCCAGTGACTTGTCCAAGGTCACCCAGCCGCTTGATGGCTGAGCTGAGACTGAAACTCAAAGTAGCCTGTTTGTTGAAAAGATTTCATATAATGCAGCTTGGGAAGAGAGGCAGAAACAATATGCGGACCAAGATAGAGCAGGCAGGGGGAGAGGAGAGTGGAGTAAGCAGGGAAAATGAAGTGCTAGGTGGGGAATGAAATTCCTCTTCCATCCTTTACTGCTTTGGGCTCTGTTTATGGTCCTGAGTGTAATCATATAGGATGTAACATCTTTTAAACATTTATGGAACCAACAGCATCAGCTTTTAAACACACACAAATTCACATCTGACCACAGTACATTGTTTTACTTTATAAAGAATGAGGAAAACTGCTTTCTGAACATCTGGCTATTATTTCTCCAAACCCAGATGTGATAAACAAGAAAGGCAAGTCAATAGGCTATACCTGCTAGGAGCAATTGCCCAGCAGTTCCTAAACCGTGCGCACCATATTCCTTTGGCTGAGGATACTGGCTCCTGCCCCGGGAAGCCTTAGATTCTCTAGACAGCTGGTCTGTGCCATCAGTGTTTAATTGTATGTACTCTGGGCTCTCAGCTGTTGGAGAGGGGAACTTCCGCACTCACTTTATCCCTCAAGCTTCTCACCGATGGTGAGGGAGGGGAAATGATGGTGGGTGGAAGGGTTGCTCTGATGATGGGCTTCAGCCCATGACAATCACTGGGCCATGTTTTCTAGTGTGCTTTCTAGTGTGCAGGGTCATGTGTATTAACAGTTAGGACCTTGTGGGGCATGTCGTCTTTTCCTCTCTTGCCCCATAGAGTGGCTACTTTGCTCGTTGACACAGTGTCAACACAGAGAAGGCCCAGTCACTATTCTTGTTCTCTGTCCCTGCTTTCCAGCCCATGGGGTGGTCACAAGGGGTGATGGACTACAGACGTGTCCATCTTTGGTTCAAGGGAAAGGAAGTAGGACTGCTCACATTGGTCCCCTGGTCTAAGCGGCATAGTCCAGCCAGGTGGTTAGAGAAGAGCGGTGCGGAAGGCTGCAGTGAGGCAGAGAGGCGTGCTGGTTCAAATAAAGGAGGCTTCCCCTCAGACCTGCTGCTGTCCATTTTGTATCTTGCATGTGTACAGCCTGCCAGAGCCCCTGGGAAGGGGAGTGAGTGGGAGGACTTGGGGGATAAGACACGTATCATATCAGCAAATCAGAAAGCCTCATTACCAGTTTCTGTTTTCTCTCCTGGTGATCAAAGGTGATTAGTTATGTTCAGAAGTAAATGCTTGCTGGATAGAGGGGCAGGCAGGGAGGCAACTGGCCAAATATAAACCATGACTGGCAGGGGGATACAGGATAAGACCTGGCTATTTGCACCCTATCTGTGGCTGGCCAGGTTACTTGCCCCCGTGGGAATTAGAATCACTACACTGCTGCCTTCACAAGGCAATTGTGCAGCTCCAGAATGAACACACACGTAATATTTGGAACACTAGGACGCATACTGTATGTGTGTGAAAGATAACTGGGGCGATATTAGGCTGCTGGACTTCTTCAAGCTGTCCGCACACCTTTGCTCTCAGAGGCAGACTTCCTAAGGGGGGAGCACCGGTCAGCACCCCCAGCCCAAGCCAGGCTCTAGGCTGGGTAGGGAGTCTGAGCAAAGGAGAGGGCACTGGACCACTTGCTGGTGCTAGGAGACTTAAGGGGTACTCATCTCCACACTGCCGTCAGCACTTCTGGGGTCCGAGGGCAGGGCCAGGCTGGACGCAGTCACCCTCATCCCTCCACACCTCCCCTGGGACTGTCCTGCTCCAGCTTGACTCTAGGTGTTGTTTATCACTGGACAGACCTTCAGTGGAAGGACAATTTGCAAAGAAAGTCTTGGATGTGGAAGTTCTGTTAGTTCTTCCAGTTATTCTGTGACTTTTGACACATCATTTCTCTTTCTGCACCTTTGTTTTCTCATCCTTTCGACAAGTACAATCCATGCTCTGATTCACACAGGGTTGCCTTCAGATTCAAAAGAGAACATGGATATGAAAATGGTGTGTAGTTTGAAACTTCCTAACACATGTAAGGAATTGCAATGTAATGTTTAGTCCTATCCCATCATCATTCTTAAATATAGGTCTGGGCCAAAACGTTAGAGGTGGTTTAACTTGGTTCCCAGATCCAACACATGCCTTGTTAAACATCGACCAAGGTGGTATATAATAAAGACTTTCGCTTTGAACCCAATATAGGTTGATAGATAAACATTGACCCTCCAACCCAAAGCTGAGTTCCTGTTGCTCCAGACACTGATGCCAAAGTCAACCTGCTCAGGTTCATAAAGAAACCAGCAGCCTCTCGGCAGAGCAAAGACCTCTGTAGGTGGCCATATAGGTTTGCTCTGGCTTTCCTAAATGAGGTTGGGATTTTTTTAACAGGCACAGAGGTCTAAGTGGTCCTTTACCCTCTGCACCCATTCATTCTGTAAGGCAACTGTGTCCTGGCAAGCTTTGTGCTTTCTCTTATCTGGTGGACATTCCCAGGGTCCTTCAATGGGCTCCACTGTATTCAGCCCCTTATGTGGGATGGGGATGTGTCCCGTGAGGGGGTTCATGTCATAACACTGTCACTGGCTGGTGGGCCCAGTCACACCTCCATGGTAGGGCTGATCGTTGTGTACTCATTTGAGATTCGCTGTGGCAACGCTATTTGTAAGGAGGAAGGGTGTTAATGAGGCTGTCACAAAATCTCCCTCTGGTAACATGCAGGCAGTTGGAAAATGCAAACACTCCCGCTTAGGAGCCTGCCTCTTCCCATTCAATCTTTCAGGGTCCCTGGTCCAATGTCCAGGACTAGGTGCAGGGGTAACAGACGAGGAGCCGTGCGATCAGCTGGGTTGGGGGCTTTGGTACTGCTGCTTCTTCTCCCTGTGACCTTGGGCATGTTGCTTCCCTTTAGATGACTCAGCTTCAATATTACACAAACGTCATTCTCAAGAACTGAGATGGTGATGAACTAAGATAAAGGATGGGAAAGTGCCGGGAGAATTTACATCTGCTGGGGTCATGGTAAGCGCCACTCCTGGCGTCTGTGCAGGATGCCGCCCTGACCGTCTAGCCTGTGCTGATGGGTATAGTCCTCAGCACAACTCCTCATGGGGGCTGTCGTGTGTCCCCACATTCTAGATGAGGAACCAACTCTAAGGGAACAATGTGATCCCCCTTGGCGAGCGAGGCAGGGTATGCTTTGGGACTCCAGGCAGGGACACCCCCTGCAGGCTTCCCAGAGCAGGTCAGATGTAAAGGTGAGAAGGATGCGATCCATCTGAGAAGGGAGATGGCAAATGAACGTGGCGGAAGCAGCTTCACGTGCAAAGGCACAGAGTGGCAGTGTGGGCGGCGTGTGTAGTTGGAGCACAGCAGGAGTGTGTGTACCTGCTGGGGAGAAGGGCAGTGCTGAGGCCAGAAAGGTATTCTGCACCTTCACATGGGCTCCTTGTTGCTGGTTGCCAGTATCCCCCAGTGTTCCAGAGAGGATCCAAAGCAGGTTTCTTGTTTGATCTCACTTTGGTCAGAAAAAGTGGCAGGAAACATATACCATATCCAAGCTGACCCTCATTTTTGGTAGCTGCAGGACCCACATCCACAGGGAAAGGTAGCAGTTATCTCATCAGGAAAATCTACCCAGGGATCTGGAAGCAGCTTCAACTCTTTATCTGGCCAAGATATCAGAAGTCACTGCTGAGTAATATTCCACTGTGTGTATGTGTGTATACACCACATACAATGGAACATTACTCAGCCATAAAAAAAGAACAAAATAATTGCTGCCATTTGCAGCAATATGGATGGACATAGAGCTTGTCAAATGAGTGAAGTAAGTCAGACAGAGGACAAATATCATATGATATTGCTTATATGTGGAATCTTAAAAAAAGGGTACAAATGAACTTATTTACAAAACAGAAATAAAGTCACAGATGTAGAAAACAAACATGGTTACTGGGGAGAGTAGGGGGGAGGGATAAATTGGGAGATTGGGACTGACATATACACACTACTATATATAAAATAGATAACTAATAAGGACCTCCTGTATAGCACAGGGAAATCTCCTCAATACTCTGTAATGACCTATATGGGAAAAGAATCTAAAAAAGAGTGGATATGTGCATATGTGTAATCAATTCACTTTGTGGCACAGCAGAAAGTAACACATTGTAAATCGACTATACTCCAATAAAATTTAAACAGTAAAAAAAGTCATAGCTATCGGAAAGCCCTGGTTCCTCTGAGGCATGGCTCTCCGGCTGAGGCCCATGACAGTGAGGTAGTCTTGCTCTGGAAGAGGCTTTGCCTTGCTTCCTGGTGCCAGCAGCTGGAGACAACCACCCAGCACTGCTTTTTGAAGATGCCTGTGCCGTCAGGTTGTTACGCCCCTGACCTGACTCCCTGAGTAGGTGGTAGAAAGGGGGTGTCTAAACTACTTCCCTGTTTAGATCTAAACTATTTGGATTCTCCTTCAATCAACAATAGAAGCTATCCACACTCCAGGCTCTTGCCAAAGAGCTCAGCCTGGAGCCAACTCCTGGCTCAGAGCCCAGCTGAAACAATGGAGAACAATGGCCTGTACTTCTGATCGTTGTGCAGCTGAAAGGCCATTTTCACACATGGTATCTCGAGGGCCGTCTCTCCAACAACTCTTCTAAGTGATTCTTGTCTACACTTCATAGATGCCTAGAGGGTTAATAGATTGGAGAAATCTAGGAGCCCCATGAACTACCCCATAGCTGTGTGCAAAATGTTGGGTGCAGGTACCTTTTGCTGGGGAGTGGGCCTTAGTTATTTTTTATCAGATTATTTAAGGAGGTAGCAGACTCTAAGAATGCTTAAGTTTGATTCTTATGTTAAGAAAATGGCCAAAGAAGCTGCCTCTCTCAACCTTACTTATTTAGATCTTGCTCTAAGATATACTTTAATATTGTGGTCCAGCTGTCAGCCAAAGTCAGGTGAAGGACATTTCTGCATCCTCCAGTTAACTGGGATGGAAGGCACGGTCCCTGAGAGTGCTTGGCAGTCCTCAACCCAACACCCATGTAATACATCCTTTTTAAAAATCAGTGCTAGGAAAGAGTTAGTATCCATTAAAGATGAGATGTGGGTCTTTCCTTTTCTCAATAGGTGAAAATTGTATGACTCAAGATGTTTCCCTCCTTGCCCTAGCTGCCAGGAAGTTCTGAGTCACATGTGATGTTTGTGTATTCCACAGTTTTTATTCGGCACCTGTGTTCTAACATCACGCTAAGCGCTGGGGATGGAGACTGAGCCAGGCAGATGTGGTTCCTGCTGTAACAAAGTGGCTTTATGACCCCAGGTTTGTGTGTGTGAGTGTGTGTACTCTTTTTTTTTAATCCTACTGCAGATTTTAAAGTGCTGATGGCAAACACTTACTCAGAGCTTGCTGAGTCTGTGCATCGTCTCACTGGTTTAGGTATATTAACTCATTTAACGGCCCTCATGACCTTAGGAGGTAGGTACTATTATTATCTCAGCCTAAATATGAAAAAACTGAGTAAAATAACTGGCTCAAGGTCAAAGTGCTGGCAAGAGACAGAGTCAACAGCCGAAGCCTAGCCCTCTGATTCCAGGCACTTTGCTCAGACCTGGAATCCACACTCCTGTCCTCTCAGTGGAACAATGCCTTGGGTTTATATGGCATGTTCCACTCTACAGAGTATTTTACACTCCTTGCTGCCATGACTTTGGTTAGTAAGCACTGTTTTTCCCATTGCTGAGATGACAGTACTGATCCTCAGAAAGGTGATGCAGTTCTGTGCCTCAGAGGCCAAGCTGGCACCCAAATCAAGTCCTCTGAGCCCAAGTCTTAAAGGGCTTCTTCCCTCGTGGCCTGAATCCTTCCCTCCTGGCTCACGTTTGCCTGTCACTGTGAACGGCTCCAGGCCTTGGAGGGGAGTAGAAAGAATCAGTACTTGGTACATTTCATTTGATTCCTAATTGGCTAAGGGTCCAGTTGGCCTTTTTTGAATGTATGGCTGGAGATCCTCTAGAGCTGGTTATATGTACCATCAGACCTTGTCAATGCTGAGATCATTGGAGATTGTTGATCCAGGAATTTCTGACAGTTTTTTTTTTTTTTTTGGCAGGGGGGAGGGGAGTGGCCGGTGTGGTCAGAGTCTCTTCCGAGAATCTGGTGCATGTTATGGACGGACGCTGTCTTCCAAACCCAGGTCACCCTGATCCCCAGCCTTGTTCTTATCTGACCACCAAGGCGTTTTAATGATAATTTCTCATTGTTTCCAGAACCAGCGCTCAGGCTCTCAAAAGGAGGCTCACGGCTTGCTTCCTGAAGATCTAAATACCTTTCTCCTAGTTGTTGAATAGAAGAACATTTTTTATTTTCTTTTTTTTTTTCTGCAAAGGGGAAGAAAGGGAAGTGTTATTTTCAACTCTGAGCATAACGTGCCTTTGATTAATGTATATTGTAGTCATCACAGAATCCTTGGCTGTCTATTAGCGATGGAACCAAATGAGTTGAATAGATTATCAAAGACCAGCAGCCCCAATCCCACTCTGAGGCGCACGCGTGTCTTTACAACATTAATCTTGTTACGGGTTGGAGTATGATTCCAATGTCCCTGAAGGTAGGCAGGAGGGGAGGGGCACTCATCAAATACGCCAGGGGCGGTGAGCGCGCAGACCTCCATGGGGCTGAAGAGAGGAAGCAGCGTGGTTTTCTTAAAATGATTATTCCAAAGGGATGAGAAAGGCGGAGAAGGCGCGCAAGGTTCTTTGAGAGGGAAAAGCGGGGTCCTGGGGAGAGCGGGCAGGGGGATGGGAAAGCCATTTCCAGCACAGGCAGAGGGGCTGCCTGCGGGGATGAGTTTCTCTGTGGGCACTGCCGACGAGGAGATGCCACGCTCGTAGGAAGCGGGTGAAGGATGTGGAGAAATGTAGCAAAGTAACTAGAGCCCGGCCTTTGAGGCTCATCGAGCCCTCAAAGACGCTGGCATGCTCTGAATGGAGCTCTCAGCTTGAATTAGCCGTGGCTCAATCCCATCCGCGAGAGAAGCCCCTGGCCCTGCCTCCCAGCTACCCTGGGCCTCCAGGGACTGTGGACCTGGCGAAAGCCTAATCACCTTGAGAGTGAGCCTGAGGGCTTTGGTCTCATTAGTTCCATTGAGCAAGTTTCCATCCAAGCCACCAAGCAGAAGAACCCCCAGGGCTCCTATGTGCAGCCCATGCTCCCTTTCCACATGGTAACTCACCCAGTTCTTCACACAGTCAGACTCTCTGTACTACCCCAAACAACCTCCCCACCATGTGCTCAGATACCCACATGTATACACAGACACTGCTGAGTGTGAATTTTAAAGAAGAAAGTTGCACAAGCTTCTACCTAATTCATCAGCTCCTCCGGCATCATCTGGACACTCATCTTCTTCCTGCTGCCCCAAACAGCCCACCTTTCAATGAAGCCTACCTACTCACTATTCCTCAAAGTCAACAAAAGTTTTCTTGTCTGCACCCTTTTGCACTGTGTTGGGACTCTGTTTCTTCTTGTCCATCTGGGAACTTCCCCCTTAAATTTCAACCTCCAGCTCAGCAGTTACTCCAGCAGAGCAATGACCTTGATCAAACCCTCTTATGACAATGTGCCTCCTTGTCCAGCTGGGGTTCAGCTGATACACATCTTGAAGCCCTCATCAAGTAAGGTGAGAGCGGCAGTTCTGCCCACCTGCCTCTCCTCCTTGTGGATACCTTGAGGATGAAGACTGACTTCCTAATCTTTGGGCCCCCAGTGCTGGTCACAGGGCCTGGCTCACATCAAGGGTTACATCCAGCTTTTAAACCTTTCCAAGTTCCTCTCTCACCTGCCTCCACCAGCCAGATCCTACGCGGGGCTTGTTCACTCACTTGCCCTTGCTGGGAAGGGAAGGGTAGGATTATCCGCCATTGGACGGAGAGGGAACCGAAGCTTAGAAGGGCCATCGTTCTGCCCAAATCCCAGAGCTCCAGCAGAGCTTTGAGCTTGGTCTTCCTGAGCCCAAACTCTCCCACAGTCCCACAGCACCTCTGAGAGAGTCCCCGTTCATGGACTAGAAGGTAGAAGTTTCAAGTTTTGTCTTAGACAACAGGACCAGCACTAGGGGGAGGTGAGAGGGGCCCAAAATTTAAGCAGGCACTTACTCTCGGGTGCCAGTCCCACACTCACACACCCCTGAGGGTGAGGGCCTCCCTACATTTTGTGCCCTTGGTACCTCACTTGCCTTACCCTAGTCCCAGCCCCGCCCAGGACTCCCATCAGCTGTGTCGAGAGGGAAGGGCTTTTGTTTGGTCAAACGTTTGGATTTCAGGATTGGCTGTGGATGTGCTGCTTCGCGGGACGAGGCTATCTGAGCATCAGCTCTGTGCCAGGCACCGAGGCAGAAGAGAGGAGGGAGCTGTGGAGAAAAAGACGTGGAGCCTGCTCCTGATTGGGAGGTGGGGAGGCGGGAGGGGTCTCCAGACACAGGACCTAGCAGATGGGAAGGCACGGAGGCAGGACCGTGAGGGCTCTTCCAGGAGCTCCATTTTAGCGAGGTGGCTGGGGAAAGGATCGGGGGGAGGCTGGCACCTGCAGTGTTGCCAGCCGCAAGCACTGGCATTGCATCCGGGGGATGCAGTCAGTGCCTCTGGAGCCATAAGGCTGGATGTCCCAGATGAGGGGCTCCTCGCTAAGGGCACAGTGCCAGCGAGTCATGTCTAGAGCACCTGCCATCTTCAAAACTGTCATCCTAACCTCATCCAGGCCCGGTCCCTCAGAGTCAGAAGGGGCCTCAGAGGGCCCTGAGCTCATCCCCTCTAGTTTTTTGAACAAGTTCACTCAGCCGGGCACTTCATGCTCCTGCTGAGATTCCACAGGACATGCCGGGAGGCGGCCGAGGGTCCTGGCCCAGCACCACTGCTCATACTAGAGCAGGGCAGGAACGGGCTTTGTAAGGCCATGGCTGGGGAAATCGTCATGATGGGGGGTGGGGGGGGGGTTGGCTGTGATTTCCCCCTCAAAGTACCTCTGTTCCATCCTCTGCTGTGACCCATAAATTCACCGAGATGAAGTCATTCCCCAGTCGTGGCTGTAAAAAGTCAGCCGCATAGCTAGGGAGTGTGCAGCCGAGTTAGATTATAAAATAAAATCAGGGGTTCTGGAGGAGGAGGGTCAAACCCGCAGAGCCCTGGGGGAGGGGAGCATGCTGCTCTGTTCTTTTTAACAAGGACCAGCAGGTTTTCAACTTTGAAAGATTCCTCACCCCACTCCCCCATGTGCCCCCAACTCCTTTTTGTAAGGGGTCATTCCTGCAACTGCCGTGGTGCTTCCTCAGTGTTAAAAAATAAAATCCAAATAAAATATTTAAAAACCAGCCTGAAAGTTCTCTCTTTCCTGCTGCATTTGAAACACGCCTCATCGTTCTGAACTCTTCTGAAATGTGACCAGAATCTGAGGGCTAAGAGAAGCCCCAGACCCAGCAATCAGTTAAGGACAGTCAGAAAAGGACTTGAACCCAGATCTGTTACTCCAAAGACAGGGTTCTCGCTTGCATCTGAGTTCTGAAATTTCTATACCACTGTGGAGTACAGAGCTAGCAGGAACTTTTTTAAAAGTATGTATGTATGTGTGTATGTATTTATTTATGGCTGTGTTGGGTCTTTGTTGCTGTGTGCGGGCTTTCTCTAGTTGTGGCGAGCAGGGGCTACTCTTCGTTGCAGTGTGTGGCCTTCTCATTGCAGTGGCTTGTCTTGTTGCCGAGCACTGGCTCTAGGCACGCGGACTTCAGTAGTTGCAGCAGGTGGGCTCAGTAGTTGTGGCACGTGGGCCCTAGGGTACACGGGCTTCAGTAGTTGTGGCACATGGGCTCTAGAGCGCAGGTTCAGTGGTTGTGGCACATGGGCTTAGTTGCTCCGAGGCATGTGGGATCTTCCCAGACCACGGATTGAACCCATGTCCCCTGCATTGGCAGGTAGATTCTTAGCCACTGCACCACCAGGGACGCCCCTAGCAGGAACTTTGAGTGACCTTATTGCCTGCAGCCCATGTCCCAAGCCTTCTGTCTTCACAAAGTAGGAAAGATTTTTTTTTTTCCTTCGCGTTTCCCTGGAATTCTTAGAATAATGACTGCAACGGGTTAACTTCAGTGGTGTGCTAGTAAATGTTTAACATTGCTTCCAAAAAAAACAAAAACAGAAAACAAAAAAACCCCAAACGCCAAAACCCCCAAAGCCTTGATTTGTAGCATTTGTAGCATCTGTTAATTTCCATGGTGTCATACTCTAACCATAGCCAGTTTCAGGTTACCAACGTGAAAACAGAGTTAGGCAGTCTTTCTACTGTACAGACACGATGGATGTTACAGAGTTACAGTGTATATTTTCCACATAAATAAAATAGATGCTATACAGTTACATAGTATTTCCACCATCTAGATACAATAGATGTTATAGAGTTATATGGTATTTCTGCCATACGGACACAAGAGTGAAGGCATATCCTCGCCTTCTAGGTACCTTACGTTTGCAGGTGGTAGGAGCTCCATAATACTTCCTTATTGATAGACCATAGATCTCACTGGGCATCCCCAGATGTCTTAGAATAAGTTCAGTTTTGGAATTGCTTCAGGGAGCCTGTGTATTGCACCTGGAAGAAGCCTGCATTAGGTACCCATTGCTGTGTAACAAATTACCCCAAACTAGAGTGGCTTAAAACAATGAATATAGGATGTGCGACAGTTGCTGTGGATCAGGAATTCCAGCACAGCTTCACTGCACCCTCTGCTCAGGGCCTCTCACTGGCTATACTCAGGGTGCGTCTAGGGCTGCCATCATTTCAAGGCCTGATGGAGGAGACCCTTCTTCTGGAAACACTCAAGTGGGTGTTGGAAGAGTCTGTTTCCTTGGGGGTTGTTGGACTGGAGGGCTCAGTCCCTCACTGATCATGGGCTCGGGGCTGCCCTCAGTGTCTTGCTGCATGGGCTTCACCACAGGGAAGCCCTTCAGAGGGAGTGAGTGAGAGCAAGAGAGGATGAGCGAGACGGAAAATGTAGTCTTTTTATAACCTAAAGTCTTGGGTGTGCCATCCCTTTACTTCTGCTGTCTTCTCTTCAGTAAGAGAAATTTACAAAGTCCAGCTCACACTCAAGGGGTCAGGATTATATAAGGCAGTGATTACCAGGAGGCGAGGACCACTGCGGACCATTTTAGAGGCTCCCTACCACAGAATCTAAGTGAGAACAATAATAACTACCTTGGGACTTCCCTGGTGGTCCAGTGGTTAAGGCTCCATGCTTCTACTGCAGGGGGAACAGGTTCGATCCCTGGTCGGGGAACTAAGATCCTGAATGCTGCGTGGCCAAAAATTAATTAATTAATTAATTAATGTTGAAAAAAACAAGCAATAATAATTACTAATATTTGTTGAGCTCCTGTGCTCTGGGAACTGTTTTGAGTTCCTTCCATAAAGTCTATTTGATCTTCATACAACTTCATACAACTCAGGAGGTTCATTCTATGAACCCAGTCTTGCAGATGAAGAAACTGAGACTTCAAGAGTTTGCATAATTCCCCTCGAACCACCCAGCTAGGAGCTGGGAGAGCTGTGGACCTGGCAGTCTGCCTCCTCGGAGCCCACACTCTGTGACCTGGACTGCCTCTCCCGAAAGACCATTCAGGAATCCAGGTATGTTTCCCTTTGTGTAGATGAAAAGCCTGAGATCCAGAGTGTGAGTAACTGTCTAAGGTCACACAGCAAGTTAGGAGCAGGGGTAAAATTCAAATCTTACTGTCCCCTGGTTGTCCTGGTTGCTGAAGAAAGACTAAAGAGGTGGGCATTCGATCCATAAGGTAGTAGTAAACGCTCTCCTCTCCCTTCCAGCTCCCTAGAAGCTTGAAGATGACTGACATGTGGCTCGATTCTGAACATCAGCTGGAAGTCAAGTTCCCCTGCACCCTAGGTTTTGACATGAAGGTGATGGCCCTCACTTGTACCACTGGTTAATCTGTGCCCCTTTTCTAGTATACATAAGCTTGCCTTGGCTGGGAAAAAAGAAAACTAACGAAGCCCATCCCAGACGTCAGAGTCATAGACTAGTTTTAAGTTCTCCTGGGGGCTTAATAAAAGGTGGTGGTTTGGGTAATGTTTCTGTGATCATCCCTTCTGTTAATACTTATCTAGCTAATGTATCTTCCAAATGGCCTAAGCACAGCGTTCGGGGCATTACGGGGCTTTCGTGATGTTGTTCTACATATGGTATTTCTGCACCAGATTTTTTTCCCTTTCTACTTGCATAAATTATTTTACAATGAAGGTGGTGATGCCGAGGGAATAGAGGCAGGAGGAAAGGTTAGGATTTCACAGGACCCAGCCTGAGGCATTTTTGGGGCCCAGAGGGAGCCAGGCCTCACATTCTTGAACACGGAGGGAAACAGGAGGATTAAGGTTGAGTGAGCCAGAGAGGCCTGTGGCTGACAAACACCAGCTGTGCTGAGTACATATCACATCCTGGCCTGGCAGACGTCTTCTCCTTCAAAACGACACGGGCCATTAGCAGACTCACCCCAAAAGGATATACCAGGAGTGGATGCATGAAATTCCTGCTGATACCCAGGAATCCCCGGATCGAAGCAGTCCTCCCTGCCCTTATCAGAGCAGCCGAGATAACTGTACTCAGGGCGGAATCCGAACACCAGGAAGAAGTTCTGCCTTACAAATACCAGGAACCAGATCCAGGCCCTGTGTTTTATGAATTTCCTCATTCCACATAGCTGAATGCTTGCTCTGTGCCAGGAATAGTTCTAGGTGCTGTAGACACAGGATGAATAAAATACAGCCAGCGCCGAGAGGGAACTCCCAGCCTAATGGAAGATGCAGATGGCATCTAAAGCAACTGCAAACACACAATGTGGTGAGTGTGTAGACAGAACGCAGCCAAGAGTGGGATGGAAGTGTGGGGGAAGGGCCCCGGATCTATCATGGCAGTGGAGGAGGCTTTTGGAGGATCAAGCTTGAGCTGCACCTTACAGGATGAGTGAGGGTAAGCCAAGCAGAGAGAGGTGGCCTGCAAAGTCACAGGACATGTTTCTTTGTGGACATGTATGAGGCTTTCTCTGAGATATATACCAAGAAGCAGAATTGCAGGGCCACAGGGTATAAATACCTTACTTTCATTCAGAATATCTGTGACTCTCCCAAACGACAAAATTCCTACAGCTGTGCACAAGGGTAGCCATTCCCCCCACGTGTGCACAAGAGTTAATGTTTTGCAACTTTCTGCTGTTTGCCAGGCAGGGAGGCTATAAAGTAGTACCTCACTCCAGCGTGCATTTCTGTGCTTTCTTGACATTTTGAACGCCTCCTCCGAAATTTATTAGCCATTTGGGTTTCTCTTGTGAATTCCCTATTCATAGTTTTTGCTCATTTTCTATTTTCTTTTCCTTTCTTTTTCTTGCTGATTTATAGGAATGGCTTGAATAATCTACTTATTAATCATTTGCTAGGTTTTAGATTTTGCCAAAGTCTTTCCCCAAATTGTCATGCATCTGTTAAGGTTTTTCATGGCACTCTGGTGAACCCAGTTCCTGATACAAATCCATTGTTTCTCCCAATATGGTTTGGGCTTTTGGGGTCTTACCTAAGAAATAATTCATGACTCCAAACTTAAAAAAAAAAAAAAGAATTTTTTCTGTTAGTTTTTACTCTGAATTTTCAAACCTAAGTCTTTAAGCCATAGGAATTAATTTTTACAGAAAGAGTGAGGTAAGAACTCTATTTTTTTGTCTGCACAGGAAGTTACTATTTCTAATATAATTTACTAAATAATTCATCCTGTTCCCCAATAATTTGTGCTGCTGACTCTGCCATATACCCCGTTGGGAGACAGTTCTTCACATGGCTGTTGCATTTCTGCACATCTTGTGATCAGAGGCTATGACAAATTTGCTTGCAATTATCTTTTGGAGGATATTTATATAGCAATCATTAGAAATCAAGATGGTATCTCCATGCAGAGCAAAGAATAGATGTTTTTTATATATATACTGCTGAGTATAATAAAGATAATATTTCACTCTGGGGCAGAGGACAGTAGGCTTACTGACCATTATGAAGATCTGGGTTCCTTAAACTAGGAGTTCCTCTCTTGCCACTTAACCCACTGTGTGTGCAGGCATCACCTGGACCTCTGCATGTCAGCCCACAGGAACTGGGACACAGGGGACCAGCACAAATGCTGATACTCTGCCTACTGCTGTCTTCAAAGTGTTCTTTATTTTTGATCCAGGGATCTCAAGTTCTGCCAACAATGCTGAAACTGTGGCAGGCTAACTTATGAACTTGCAAGTAGCATAAGATCTCACTCTTCACTGTTCTAAACAATACCAAGTTCTCATACACTTGAAACTCTGTGTACCTTTAAAATTAGTGCATTTGTCTTTTTATTTTCCTCTCTTTTACACCAGTACCAACTATTTGAACTACCATGACTTTGTAATGAGTCCTGATATCTGGTAGGCCAAACTACTTAACCATGATGTATTTTAAAAATATATATACCATTATATTCAGCTGTCTAAAAATAGATTTAGGAGTTTTGCATCCATTTGGACCACTGTGCAGATTTTGGTGTTTACTCTGAATGAGATGGAGAATCACCACAGGCTTTCCTGTGTTTTTAGAAGGGTCATTCTATTTGCAGTTTTGAAACTAGAGGATAGCACACAAGAATGGAAATGGAGAAAAGTTAATTAGCCTATATTGTCTTTTCAAATCTAGAGATGAAACGGTTAGGAGAAGGGTGACAACTCTGAAGGGGCTGGATGCTGGGTCTATTTTAAAGGTCAGGCCTTTAAACAGGATGTTCTGCTAGATTGAGTGGTGCATATGAGAGGAATAAAAGGAGTCAGGTTGTTGATTTTTAGCAAGCCGAAAGGACAGAGTCGCCATTCAATAAGATGGAGAACAATGCAGGTATAGCAGAAGGTGGGGTAAAGAGGTGTGGGGAATGGTGGTTACTGAAATGAGTTTACTTTGGACCACAGTGAGAATACTGGGGCATTAATGAACTTATTGTAAGGACTTGAGGACCTGTCTTGAGGTTAAGATTCTATAAACACTACCTGAAATCTAGTTCCAGAGATGGCCTGATGAGGGACCTGCCATGCCACTGATGCTCTGTCATCACTATATCCTAGATATAATAGGATTTCCTACTTGCCACCATCACAATTGCTGTCAGCTCCATGCCACTTCTGTACCCAAATGCAACTGTGCAATCACTGCTGCTGCTGCAACCTACTGAGAACTTTCAGCCTCCACCTTCACCAGCAGACACAGATTCTGTGCTAAGTTTCTTTCCTCTAGTTGCTTACCTCTAACTCCAACTCTCCAGCAGGTACCTCTGATTAGAGGGGTCACACGCTTTTGCCAGCTGCAAAGGAGACTGGGTTAGCAAGTATTCTGATTTCTTCCTTGAGAGGACAGAACTCATAATACAAAATACTTGGGAAACACAGCAAGGGTGTTCAGAAGGTTCTGGGCAGTTAGAAAATGTGACAAGCAATTGTAAGGGTTCTTGGATCCCCTTTGTTTCTCCAGTTTTGCTGCTTTCATCTCTTTTTATGGTTTCTTTTGCTCAAATGATGGATTTTTAAAATTCATCCATATTTTTTTGTCTACCTGTGGATCATCATTTTTATTGCTGAGTTTGATTTCACTGTATGAATATATCATAATTTTTTTTTTAGGTTGATAGGCATTTGGGTTTTTTCAGTTTGAGGGCAATTAGGAATAAAGCTGCTTTGAACATCCTTGTACAAGGATTTGTGTAAACATGTTTTTATTTCTCTTAGGTAAACGTCTAAGAGTGGAAATACTGGGTTATTGGATAAGAGTGTGTTTAGTTTTATAAGGAACTGCCAGATCTTTTTCCAGGCTGGCTGGACTATTTTATATGAGAGTCCCAGTAGTATTGCATCCTCAAAAACACTTGATATTCCCAGGATTCACACCCAGGTCTGTATAATCCTGGAACTGCCTGCAGCTCTTTCCTGCCCTTTGGCAGCAGGAGCTGCATGCCCTTTGCCATCAGAACACCTGTTGCTTTCTGAACGAGAGGAAGTTTACTGTAATACTTATTCCTGGGCTGACCTCGGTCAAGTCCCTTCCCTTCCCTGGACTGCAGTTTCCTTTTAATGACTAGAAGCTTTGGAGAAGGTGATTGTTTATCTTCCTTCCAGTGGTGACATTTTCCTGTGAGCCTTTCCAATCTCTGTTCTTTCTCGGTTTCCTTTTCCATCTGTCACTTGACATCATGCGATTGATTACATTTCTTTAACTGCCTTGGAAAACAGCTTGTATTTTTTTTTAAAGGCTTTAAATAAAATAAAACTTCATTTTGCTAACAAATTTGAGAAGAAGAGTGGAAGGAATGTGACAGTTCTTGAACACCTACTCTGAGTCACACCCTTACGGAGTTGGTCGCTCATTTAATCGTTGAGAGCATTGTATCGTGCAGCCCTGCTGCGTGACATTTTGACCTGAGCCCCCCTTTCCTGTCCACCTGTACCACTCTTCCCTCTGCCAGCCTCATTCCCGTCTTGCTTGGTTGCCCCCTTCCCAGGGAGGCCCTGCCCAGCCTATTCCAAATGGCAGCTCCTCCTCCTCCTCCTCCCACCAGTGGTTCTCTTTGGCATCCTCTCCTGCTTCCCTTTTCCCCATATTATCACATCTAATGACGATCAATGTTTCTTATATATTTTTTCCTTCCCTTCCGCATTCTCAACTAGAATTTAAGCCCCAGGAGATCAGGAATTTTTGTTCCTTTCGGTCACTGCTGTATCTCTTCTCCTAGACACATGGTAAGTAATCAATTGATATTGACTGCATGAATGAATAAATGGATGAATGAGAAGAAGAAACAGAAGTTCTGAGAGGGACTATCTTGTCCAAGGTGACCCTGGTAGTAAGCGACAGGCCGGGGGACACAAAGGTGAGTGAGGCCTGGTCCCCACCTGTCTAAGCTGACAGAATAGTCTGGTGGGCAAGGTGGTGACCAGCTGTGATGACAGCTAAAGGCTCCTGGTCTCTGTCTTAGTCAAGCCATGCCAGTGCCCTGGATGATTTCAGTACCCATGGGAAATCACAGCACACAATTACTGTTGAAAGTACAAATTGCAGCATGCTACCTTTGCTTAAAACGTTTCATGGGGTGCAGTGCAGACAGGTGCCGTGGCCGGAGCCAGAGGCCCCAGATGACCAGCCCTTCCTGTCTGACCTCACTCTCCCTGGCTCTCGCACTGTGGCCCCAGTGGGGGAAGATGAGCCTCAACACTGTAGGTTGGAGACTCGCTTGAAAGGCTCAGAAAGTGTCACCTGACCCCAGCCACTAAGCCTGCAGCCCTATCCACAGCTCCATTGCCTCCCTTCAGCCCCCAATATGTGATGAACAAGAAGATGCTATTTGGGCCTGGAAAAAGCATTTGCTTTGACCGCCCCCCTGCCCCTGGCAGCCTCAGTAAGCTCTCTTCCCATCACTGGGCCTCAGTTTCCCCACCTGTAATATTAGGGACTGCACTGTTTCTTTGATTCCCGGAAGGATTCCTGCTAGAGTAGACAGACCCCTGATTTTTGAGTCCTATACAATCATTCTTGTGTTTTCTCACTCTCTTTGGCTATACCATCATGGGACAGTTATTTTCATCTTCTCTGGGTCTCACATTGCCCGTTCGTAAAATCAGAGGTGAACACCAAGAAATCCTACCTCGGCACCTAGGTTGGCTGCCCTGGGAACACAGGGTGAAGTATGCAAAGGACACAGAGATGAGAGCAAGCTGCAGACCCGAGGTGTTTGTTTCGGGCAAGGCTGAGTTCACAGAAACTCCATCTGCTGGGCAGCGGCCCAGAGCGCAGCCTGTGGCATCTGCCTGGGAGACATGCTGGCCCTGCAGTGTGAAGAGCACATCTGCTTGCTCAGGTCCAGGGTCTGGGACAGAGCCCCCACGGCCGACCTCCCCAAACAGAGACGGCGCTCAGCCAAGCCTCTCTCTGGCCTCCGGAACCCATCTGGGGGCTGCAGGACCAGTGGCTGATGGCACGGCCAAGGGGGCAGAGAGGAGGGGGAGAAGATCCTGGAGCCCTGAGCTTGCTGTCAATTAAGGCATCTCCCTGCCATGGGGACCAGCCCGCCCAAGAGGGATGTGCGCTATGTTCCTGGTACAGGAAGTGAGCTGCCCGGGGCCATCTGGGATGTGTTTTCAAGGAAATCTTGAAAACAGCAGCTCCAGCCAGGGGTACACAGGATTTCGTTAAATCATGCCTGGCCCGAGGGACAGAGAGAGGCTCTGATTTCGCAAAAGCAGCCATGTCCCCGTGTGTTGCTCCTGGCAGCCATTTTGGCCACAGACATGCCTCCTTGGAGAAGATAAACAGAGACAGTCTGTGTGGCCCCCTCCCTCTGCTTTGGCCTCCGTGTGGGGGTGGGTGTGCGTTGGGCTGCACCTCCCACCTCCCAACACCCACAGTTTGTTCAGGTGACACTTTCCAAACCCCTATGACCAGCTGCACGTTCACCAGCTGGACTGGAGTTAATCTCTGGATCTCTCTCTTGGGTGGATATTAACATGCCCTTTTTGCTCTTTTGAAAATTGGGAAACCAAACCTGTGGGCGATTCAGTGTGCTGTGTAGTGTGGTACAGCTAGGAGGGACCGGCCTGAGATGCCAATCCAGGTCTTGTCACCCAGTGTCTAGTCCCCGGGGCAGCCCCTCAGGACCTGAACCTCCTGGTTGTTCCCCCAAATTCTCTCATTCTGCCCGCTTGAGATAAAGGTTCATGACCTGACACGCTGGCTCTCGTGATGGCCCTGGGAGACCCCCAGAACTGGGATTATACCCATCCTGCAGATGCATAAGCAGGGGTCAGTGAAGCTGGTTACTAGCCTGGGTCACTTTGCCAGTTCGGGACCAATCTGGTTGCTGATCTGAGAACTCTCCCTTCTCCTGGATAGGGTCAGGCTAAGAGAGCCACACGCTTGCCAGGGAAAAGCTCCAACTAATTTTCTAGACATTAGTTCCTGGGTAAAGCGTTCATGTTCAAGCTTGTTGTCAAACTCTTGGAACAAGTTTTATCTATCAGCCCTTCCTTTTGTAGCTGGGCCTGTGTGCCCTCTAGGTGGGATTCAGAAAAGGTTTCCTGCTTAAGGTGGTGTGGGCCGTCTGGTCCGTGGAGCCGTGGACCTGAGTCAGAGCACCTGAGCTTTGAGCAGTGTGGTTGCTCACTGGCCGCCTGGTCCTCAGGGACCCTCCAGACTGCCTGCGGGCAGCCCCTGCACCAGGCATTTCTTCTGCAGGGTTCTGCATGCTTGTGGTGCTGCTAGCTGGGTAAAGCACCCCCAGGGCAGCCACCAACCCCACAGAAGCCTGAAGTCTGTGGAATGGGCAAATCCTCCCATCCAGAAAGGGGAGCACCTTCTGTGTGGTCTCCTGGGTTTGGCACATTACATGACATGCATTACCTTACTGACCCTCAAATAATCTCAGGATGAAGATGCTAGTTTCCCTATTTCAGAGACAGAAGCTGTGGTTGAGAGAGGTTGAGTAACTTGAGCAGGGTCATGTGACTTGGAAGGGGCACACGTAGACTTTGAACTCAGGGCGTGGCATCCGTATCCACGAGCACTCTCCTGCTCCAGTGACCACCGGAGAGAAGTAATCTGGCTCTTTATTCTGTGAACACAGAACCAGGGGAGGGCTCCAGGAGCCATGTCTTTAGCCCTAGGAACTCAGCTCTGGGAGGCTTGGGTGTGGTTGCTGAGTCTCCCCTCTTCTCTTGGGGATGGAGGACTAAAGCCAGGTAATGAGGAAGGATTGTCCAATGCCACAGCCAACTTGGCTCTCGAAGGGCCAACATGCTCTCCAAAAGCCCACTGGAAGCTCAGTCCCCTCCGAGGCACAGCTGGGGGAGACTGCAGACAGCAGGAAGCCTGTGACCTGACCTCCAGGGCTCCAGGAAAACAGATTCACAGGAGAGCAGGGGTGGGCCTGCACCTGGGGCCATTCGGTCCCATTCCTGCACGGTGCCTCCACCTAACCTTGTTCATGAGTCCTCGTCTTCCAGCCAAGTGTCGAAGCTCCTGTACCTTTCATCCCTGTCCTTCCAGTGATGTATGGTCTAGTCCTCACTCCCCCTTCTTTACATGCCATAAAGAGAGAAGCAGTTTAAGAAGTCCCAGGGGAAGCAAGTTAGCCGATAATTGAAAGAGGCATCTGATTTTAAACACTGAGAGCTTGGCCTCTGCTCTGCCGCTTAAGTGATGGTGGGCCTTTCCCAGCCAACCCGCCCCACTCCAGGCCCCCTCCTCAGCCACCCTACGTGTGCGGGGACTCATTTAGAACAGGAACATTGAGCTCCAAGAAGAAAGCTTCATGTGGATATCTTATTCTCCTGCTAAATACCACCTAAGACTCCTCGAGCACTGGGATGAAGCTCTGAAAGCCCCAAGCTCGTCTGCAGTCTCTTTCCCCATGGATTCCTCCCCACCACCACACTGGGCAGCTCTTCTTGCCCCATCATGTGAGTCTCTGATAAGAAGGAGAAAAGATCAATCAAAAGCATTGTGAGCAATGGCTGCTTCTAAGGGATGTGAGTGTGCATGGGCACACATGCAAATGTGAGATCTTGAAAACAGCTGGAGGTGACCAAAAGTAGCTGGTAGTTACACAGGAGCATGGGTAGAACACAGGGAAAGCCATCCTCTCTGGCGGCGGGGGTGGGATGGGGGCCCAGTCATTAATTCATTAAATAACATCTTCACTGAGTTCCTACCACGTTCCAGCCAGTGCCAGCGGCTGGGCTAGATGATGGGCAGAGCAGAAACATCCTTGCTTTCTCAGCTCTTAAAGCCTGGTCGGCGGGCAGACAACTACACACATGTCTACATAATAACAAGATGAGAAAATGCTAGAAAGCACAGGACAGGCTAACTTGAGACAAACATGAAGGAGAAGCTGAACTAATGAAGGAGAAATGGAACTAATCCAGGAGAAACTGAACTAACCTGGAAAAGAGCATTCCATGAGAAAGTGACCTCCGAAGTAAACCCTAAAGGATGAGAAGAAGGTAAATAGGAGAAGAGGAGAAGGAGTAAGAACGTTCTTGGCAGAGGACACAGCTTGTATAAAGGCCCTGTGGCAGGGAGGAGCATGGCACAAAGGATGGGCTGAAAGAAGGTCAAGGTCACTGAAGATCAGTGAATCGGGGGATGAGTGAGACAAGCTGAGTGTGGAGAGGATGGATGACACTGTAGGACAGGTTAGGTGTGGTCCTTCCTCATAAGAGCAACTTGAAGCCATCAAAGAGTGTGAAGCAGGGAGCAATCCTCAGACCTGTGTTTAGCAAGGTCCTTCTGACACTTTGGTGGATGAGGGGTGGGAAAGAGGGACAGGCAGATTAGAAAATATGACAGCTGTTTAGGAGGACTTCTCATCAGCCATGCAGAAGAGAGATGGCAATCAGTTGGTCAAGAATGATGATGAGAGACTTGGGGAGAAATGGATCAATTAAAGAGATGCTTAAGAGGTCAAATCAACATGACTTGGTGAAGGATTTTTTTTCCTTTTTTTTTTTTCTAAATGAAGTATAGTTGATTTACAATGTGTTCATTATTGCTATACAGCAAAATGACTCAATTATACATATATATAGACATTCTTTTTTCATATTCTTTTCCATTATGTTTTATCATAGGATATTGAATATAGTTCTCTGTGCTATAGAGTAGGACCTTGTTGTTTATCCATTCTATATATACCAGTTTGCATCTGCTAATCCCAAACTATCAACCCATTCCTCCCCCACACCCCTCCCGCTTGGCAATCACCAGTCTATTCTCTATGTCTGTGATTCTGTTTCTGTTTCATAGATAGGTTCATCTGTGTCATATTTTAGATTCCACATATAAGTGGTATCATGTGGCACTTGTCTTTCTCCCTATGACTTACTTTACCTAGCATGACAATCTCTAGTTGCATCGACCTGGTGAAGGATTTTATTGAGAGGGGTGAGAGAATAAGAAATACCCAGGCCGAATGGACAGCAGCGCCATTAATGGGAGTAAGAAACAGTGGTCACGGTCACCCTTGTTCTGTGTTTTTAAATGTGGATACGACCTCCCAGGAGATTATGGGAGGACAAAAGTACACATCTGGTTGAGGAAGAGATGAAGCCCGAATAATATCCAGGTGTGGGCCAGGGTTGGAGCCGGGGCAAGATGTCACTGAGAGAGAAGCAAAGCTGTAGCCATCCTGATCCGTACCCCTTCTGTCTTCTTGCTCTGGCCCCGGCCCTGCGTGGTGATGCCCACAGGGAGGGGAGGAGGCTGACCGCACACTCCTGGCCTCAGTTTGGGTATTGCCCCTCTTCGCTCACCCTTCAGTCCCTTCCTGTTTCTCCTTGCACTGCCCTGTGGGCAGTTCCTGTGGGGGTTCCTCCCATACCCCCTACCATGGCAGCTAGCTAGTTATATTGACCATCACACTTAATCCTCCCAGAAGCTCCTGGAGGAAAGTGCTAGTCCTATGTATATCCATTTTGCAAATAAAGAAAGTGGAAGCTCAGAGAGATGACTTAATTTGCCCAAGGTCATGCCACTGGCAACGGATCTCTGGTCTGTCTGAGTCTAAAGGCCAGGCCTCACTACTAATTCCTACCCGCTTGTCCCTGCTGGTTCTTCAGCCCAACAGCCAGGCCAGGCCTCAGCTGGGGGCGTGAGACTGTTCCCCATGCTCCCACCTTCCCCAGACTTCTTCCCCTGGTGCCTTTCACTTCCCATAGTAGGGCAGTGGTGTCTGGCATGAGAAATACTTTGCAGGCACCAGGATCTCACTTCAACTCATTTGCTCTAAGCTACTCTTAGGATTCTGACCAATGTCACCCTAACTCATTCCCTTCCTGCCCCATGTCCCTTTAGCTGTCCTAAACAGCAAGACACCTCGGATGGAGTGGTGGGTGCCTTCTCACCACTGAAGAGCCTCCTGGTTGTCTCAGCAAGCCCCCAACTCACAGCACCAATGTCCCCAACATTGGGTCCTGGAGAACCCCCTTCCCAGAGCCCCACTAATCCGTGGTCCATGTGGACCTCATCCCCAGCCCAAGATCCACACGGACTGGAGCACTGGGCATGCATCACCCCAACCTGAAGTGTCAGTTTGGACCCAGCACCTCCACTCTCTAAACTTAATTTCCCAGACTGGAGAAATCATGACTTTGGACTAGAGAAATGCAAAGGTCCTTTCCAGCTCTAACATTCTGTGACTCTGTCTGGAAAATGACCAAAAAAAAAAAAAATTTGCACAGCACATCCCATTCAAAATAAATCACGACCGCTATTTAAACTCCTAATCACACCTCTTGACAAATTCCTTGTTCGCACTGAACACTAATTCAATGAAAATGTCCCAGGAACAGAAACGTTCATCTGTTTGGGTTTCTCCTCCATCCACAGTGCCCAGGCCAGTGCCTGACACGTGGGTCAATAAATATTTACTGGTCAGCTGGATGCATTAGTGTATTAGGGACACTGTAACAAAGTACAGCAAATTAGTTGCTTAAAACAACACGAATTTATTCTCTGACAGATCTGGAAACGAGAAATCCAAAATCCAGATGTTGGCAGGACTAGGCTCCCTCTGACACCTGTCGGGGAGAATCTTCCCTTGCCTCGTGCTAACTTCTGGAGATGGTAGCTGTCAATCCTTGGGGTTCCTTGAATTGTAGACACATCACTCCAATGTCTGCCTCTGCCTTCACGTGGTCGTCTTCTCCCTGTGTCTATCTTTTCCTTTCTTTTAAGGACACCAGTCACACTGGATTTGGGCCCAACCTAATACACTTCAGTTTTTTCTTTTTTTAAAGATTGTTTTGGATGTGAACCATATTTAAAGTCTTTACTGATTTTGTTACAATAGTGCTTCTGTTTTATGTTTTGGTTTTTTGGCCACAAGGCACGTGGGATCTTAGCTCCCCGACCAGGGACCCAACCTGCACCCCCTGCATTGGAAGACGGAGTCTTAAAAGCTGGACTTCTAGGAGGTCCCCTATCTTGATTACGTTTGCAAAGACCCTTTTTCCAAATAAGGTCATATTCACAGATACTAGGGGTTAGTACTCCATCACATCGTTTGGGGGACATGATTCAACCTGTAACACTGAATAGAAACCAAAAATGTCCTGGGATGTTCCATTCCTGACTTCTGTTTTGGAATGGCTCCTGCTGGAGTGGGCTTATTGCCACTTCCTGGCTGAGCCAGTGTTTCCTTTTCAGGAGTCAACACAGCCTGGTGGTGGTGATGGTGGGGGTAGGGGCGTCTTCTATTTCTAGATCCCTAAGGCTGGAAGGAATTTGGGGCCCATCTGGGCCTCCCCATTATGTTTCAGCAGAAGAAAACTGAACCAGGGAAGGGACGAAGCTGGCTCCTGGTCCCAGAGGAAGTAGGTTAGGCCTGCCTTGTTTCTCCTTGGTCACCATTTACAGTTTGCCTGCATTCTAGAGGGGACTTGAAGGAGGCTGATAGGGAGCTGGTACGGTTGCCTCAATTTGAAGCCATGAACCATGCTATATCTGGGCTGGGGTTAGGGGGGCTTGTAAACGAGGAGCTAGAATGTATGTGTTCAAATTAAATAATTCTCGGGCTCTTTGAGGGTCCCTTTGTGGCTGAGTCAGTGAGGCGTCTGGAAACAGAGGTTGCTGGATGAGGGGAAGAAGCATAGAGAAGAGATAGCAGGCACTACAGAAGGCCTCCAGGTTAACTCCAGGGCCCTGGGCTCAGTGGTGTCTGGGTGTGTTGGAAGGGCCTACCAGGAGTTTATTTGCATAGACTGCAATTGTTTTCTATCACTGTCATAAAAACGACCATAAGCTTAGGGGCTCAAAACAACACAAGTTTATCAGCTCACAGTTCTGTATGTCAGAAGTCTGGGTGAGCTAGGCTCTAGGTCTCACAAGGCCAAGGTCAAAGTGTCAAATGGCCAGGGCTCTTCTCTGGAGGCACTGGGGGAGACTGTTCCCAGGCTCATCCAGGTTGTTGGCAGAGTTCTGTCCTTTGTGGCCGCACCACTGAGCTCCTGCTCCTTCCTGGGGGCTGTGGGAACATCTCTCCTCTTGCGTCCCTCACCCCGCTGCCCTCTCCGTCTTCAAAGCCAGCAATGGCAGAGCAAGCCCTTCTCATGCTCCAATCTCTTTGGCTTCTTCTGCCTCAGTTCTTGTGTCTCCACTTGAGAAAGTTCTCTGCTTTTCAGGGCGCATGTGATTAGATCGGGCCCACCCAACTAATGCAGATACTCTCCCCATTTTAAGCCCATAATCTTAATTAGGCCTGCAAAGTCCTTTTTGCCATGTAATGTAACCCATTCACAGATTCCAGTGATTAGGGTATGCATGGCTTTGGGGGACCCTCTGTCTCCTGGGACCCCACTCATCCTAAGGGAAGAGGGAACCTCAAGGGGTTGGAGGGAGATCTGAGTCTGAGGACAACTTGGCTTCTCTCACTCAGCTCAGCCCAGTGTCTTGGGGCAGAGGGTGAAAAAAATGGGGTTAGGGTCTCAGCTGTGAGTGGAAGTAAAAATGCATGAGCTGTTTTTGCAAAAATTTTCATAAGTTGGAAGCACTTTGCAACATCTCTATGAAAGTGTGATGCAGAAAATGGGACAGATATCTTTTTCTCTTTAGCACAAAATATCTTTCCCCTGCTGCACAGGGGCTTAGAGGGGGCATAACCCAGTGTGGCACCTTGGTACTGGCAGACTTGCCAGTGGTGGCTGGGTGCTTGGCAGTGCTGGTGGCAGTGCTGAGGGCAGGAGGTAGTGCCAGGTTTTGGGGGAGCACAGGAAGACCGCCCCCTGGGCAGCTTTGATAGGTGGGCACTGGGAGCAGAGGCTATGCCGAAAGGTCTTCTTGGAGCCTTTGGGACAGGGAGCCTCTTGGAAGGAGAACTTCCTGGAAAGACTGGATAAAAATGGAGCTGACGTGACCATGAAAGACTGGTGGAGGATACTGCCAGGTGTGTGTGAATATGGTTATATTAGTATAGTTTTTTGTAACCACCATCACAGTTAAGATACAGAACAGTTCCATCACTCCCTGCTCCCACCAAATTCCTTGTGCTGCTGCTTTCTGTCAAATCCCCACCTCCACCTGTATCTCATGCAACCGCCGATCTGTTCTCCATCCCTAGTTTGCCTTTTCCAGAATATCATATAAGTGGAATCAGGCAACATGTGACCTTGTGAGGTGGCTTTTCACTCAACACAATGCCTTAGAGGTGCACTCATGCTGTGACGTGCATTGAGACCCCTCTTTTTTTATTGCTGAGTATTTAGTATCCTAGTGTTTGAATTGACCACAGTTTGCTTATCCATTCACCCACTGAAGGACATTTAGGTTGTTTCCAATTTGGGCAATTATAGATGGAGTGCTATTTGCATGAACACATTTTTATTTCCCAGGAATGGGATTGTTGGGTTATGTGCTACATATATATTTAAGTTTATAAGAAACTGCCAAACTGTTTTGCAGAATGACTGTTCCTTTGTGCATTCTGTCCAGCAACGTATAGAGTTCCAGTTCCTCCACATACTCCCCAGCATTTGTGCCAGTCCCTTTGTTTGTTTGGTTTCTGTTGTTGTCGTTCTAATAGATTCTAATGGTATCTTGGCTTTTTATTTTATTTTGATTTTCATGAAGTTATTTGCCATCTGTGTGTCTTCTTTAGGGAAGTGTCTGTCTCAGTTGCTTGCCCAATTTTTTATTGGGTTGTTTATGTTCCTTCTGTTGAGATTTGAGGGTTATTTGTATATTCTGCATACAAGTCCTTTGTCAGATATGTGGTTTACAAATATTTTCCCCCAGTCTGTAGTTTGTCTTTTCATTTTTTTTTCTTTTACTATTTATTTGTTTATTTATTTATTTATTTTGGCTGTGCCGGGTCTTAGTTGCAGCATGCAGGCTCTTAGTTGCGGCATTCAGACTCTTAGTTGCGGCATGCATGTGGGATCTAGTTTCCTGATCAGGGATCAAACCCAGGCCACCTGCATTAGGGGCACGGAGTCTTACCCACTGGAATGCCAGGGAAGTCCCCTCATTTTCTTAACAGCGTCTTTCATAGGGAAAAAGGTTTTAATTTTGATGAAGGCCAATTTATCAATTTGTTTCTTTTATCAATGATGCTTTTGATGTCATAGCTAAGATCTCTTTGCCTGACTCAAGGTCATGAAGATTTTCTTTTCTGTTTTCTTCTAAAAGTTTAATCATTTTACGTTTAGATTTATGATCCATTTTGTATAAAGAATATGTGAGGTTGTTTTTTGTTTTGTTTTGTTTTGATTTGTGTTTTGCAATGGCTGTCCCATTGTTCCATCATCATTTCTTGAAAAGATAATCCTATCTGTATTGAGTTTTTCAAAAATCAGTTGGTCATATTTGTGTCTGTTTCTGGGTTATTTATTCTGTTTTATTGATCTACATGGCTGTCCCTTCACCAATGCCCTGCAGTCTTTTTTTTTTTTTTAATGTATTTATTTATTTGCTGTGTTGGGTCTTCGTTGCTGTGCACGGGCTTTCTCTAGTTGTGGCGAGTGGGGGCTGCTCTTCATTGCTTCAGGGCTTCTCATTGTGTGGACTTCTCTTGCTGTGCAGCATGGGCTCTAGGCATATGGGCTTCACTAGTTGCAGCATGAGGGCTCAGTAGTTGTGGCACATGGGCTTAGTCGCTCCACGGCATGTGGGATCTTCCTGGACCAGGGCTCAAACCTGTTTCTCCTGCACAGGCAGATTCTTAACCACTGCACCACCAGGGAAGTCCAGCCCTGCAGGTTTGATTGCTGGAGCTTTAAAACTGAGTAGGGTCAGTTCTCCACATTTATTTTTTTTCAAGATTGTTATGGCTATTCTAATTCTGTTCCTTTTTCCATAAATTTTAGAATCAGCATGTCTATAGCTATAAAAAATTCTGCTGACATTTTGATTGGAAGTACACTAAATTGATAGAACAATGTGGGGGAGAATTGACATCTTAATTATACTGAGTCTTCCAATCCAGGAATACAGTATGTCTCTTCACTTATTTAGGTGTTATTGCTTTCATAAGCATTTTGGAGTTTTTATCATGCAAGTCTTGAACATGTGTTCTTAGATTCATAGCTAAGTATTTAAGTTGGAGGAACTTTTTTACATCGTATTTGTTTTTAAAATTCTGGCTTCTAATTGTTTACTGCCAGCATATAAAAATATGATAGATTTTTTCATGTTGACCTTATATCCTGTAACCTTGCTAAACTCAATAATAAGGTTTTTTTGTTTTTGTTCTTTGTGTTTTTTTGTAGAGCGTTTGAGATTTTCTGTGGTCATGTTGCCTGTGGAAAGGGGTAGTTTTATTTCTTTTATACTCCGTATGCCTTTTCTTTCTTTTTCTTTACTTACTGCACTAGGACTTCTCGCATGATGCTGGATAGCAGCTGCGAGAGTGAACAGGTTTGCCTTTTTCTCCACTTTAAGGGGAAAGCATTCAGTCCTTCATTATTAAGTTTGATGTCAGCCATGAAATTGTTGTAGATACTCTAAATCAAGTTAAGGAAGTCCTCCCCCAGTCATAGTTTGCTGAAATTTTTATCACAAATATACATTGAATTTTGTTAATGTTTTTTCTGCATCAATTGATATGATTGTGTGGCTTTTATTATAGAATCTATTAATACTATAGCTTATGTTCACTAGTTTTCAAATATTGAACTAGTCTTGCATTCCTGAGATAAACCCCATTTGGTTGTGGATTAGTATTTTTTAATATATATTGCTAGATTTGATTTGCTAATATTTTGTTTAGTATATTTGCATATTCATGAAGGATATTGGTCTATTGCTTTCTCTTCGTGCACTGTTTTCGTATGATTTTGACTTCAGAGTAATGTTGGCCTTGTAAAATAAGTTGGGAAGTGTTCCTTCTATTTTCTAGACATTTTTATATAGAATTGGTGTTATTTCTTCTCTAAATATTTGGCAGAATATGGCAGTAAAACTATCTTGGCTTGGAGTTTTATGAGAGAATTTTTATAACTACAAATTCTATTTCTTTAATAACTAGAACTATTCGGGTTATCTATTTCTTCCAGGTGAGTTTTAATAATTTATTGCTTTCAAATAATTAGTCCATTTCACTTAAGTTGTTGAAATTATGTGCATAAAATCATTTGTAGTGTTTTCTTTTTACGCTTTTAATATCTATGGGCTCTATGATTTTGGGGTTTTGAGGGAGCTTAAAAATAACACCCCCTGCTATTCCCCTCAGCCTATGAAGGAATCAGGCGGTAGCCTTTAATCCTGATAAAGTCATCTTGAAGAACATTGCTTTGCTCTGGATAGGAGGCTTGCTAACACACCTGGGATGATACCCAGCCGTCTAACCATAGTAGTCTTGAAAAACACAGGCTTGGTTACACAAGCCAGCCTCTGCAAAACATGTGGCTTGGAGGAGATGTGCTCTCTGCAGGTGATAGATTTCAAAGTGGCAAGAAAAAAAGAAGTCCCTGTGCTAGAGATTAAATGTTTGTGTCTCCCCAACATGTGTGCGTTGAAACCTCATCCCCGATGTGATGGTATTTGGAAGTGGGACCGTTGGGAGGTGATTGGGTCACGAGGATGGAGCCCTCATGCATGGGATTAGTGTCCTTGTAAAACAGACATCCCTTCCACTACGTGAGAACACAGTGAGAAGACGGCTGTCAGTGAACCAGGAAGCAGGTTCTCAGCAGACTCTGAATCTGCCGGTGCCTTGACCTTGAACTTTCCAGGCTTCAGAACTGTGATAAATAAATGTTTGATGGTAAGCCACCAAGTCTCTGGTGTCTTTGTTATAGCAGCCCAAATGGTAAGCCCCCCTGCATGTCTGTTTCCTTCTCACACTCCCCAGACGAGTTGGGTGGAGAGGAAACAAGAGTGTTAAGCGAACAGAGGTCCCTCAGCATGGAAGCGGGAAGCCAGAGGGAAGGAGATTCCCCTCCAGTAATTCACATGGGCTGCACTCTAATGACTCTAGAAGTAACTGGAGAAGTCGGGGAGGGGAGGTGGCCTGATGTCCTACAATAACAGGTGGGAGCAGGAGCCAAATAAATCTCACTTATGAGACTAATGTCATACGCAGGTTAATGTCTAACACAGGATAGAAAAATCACAATGTGATACATGAAATTTTAGATCAGAGCTTTGTGACAATGTAGTACAATATAGAGGAAGTGGTGACTAAGTGCGGGGTCCAGAATCAGGGTGGCATCACGCCAGGCTTCACAGAAGGCACACGACTTCCATAAGTAATGCGTGGGAGACTGAGGGGGCTAGAACTCAGGGGGATGGGCAGTGGGGAGGACCGGAGGGTGATGAGGTGGGAGACATGGGCTGGAATGGGATGGAGAAGGATTTGAAATGCCATGTGAAGAGTTGGAGGTGCTCTTTTAGGGAGGGGAGCTAGGGAGGCATTCATCAAGAACAGTGCTATATGCAGTTTATTGTGAAAAAAAAAAAAAAAAAGAACAGTGCTGGGGTAGACACATGGGTTTGGGAAGTAGCGAAATATCTCCATACTATTAGCAAAAAGCCATCGTTCAAGACCCCCTGAGTCAGTGCCCATTTCCCCTCCCCTCCCCACGCCACCTCTCTGGTGCCCTCCCCTGGGGCCCTTGGACCCCATCACAAGCCAGCAAGTAGAAGCTGATGGCTGGCTCTGCAGGCCACTGTTTGGTCTGTCTCTGAGGTCCATTCCGATGTCCTGGTGGGTTAGCGCTCCTGCATCCCGGTTCTCAGGTATTTTGTTTCTCCACCTTCAGCAGCCAACAAGGATATTATGGGGAAGCAAGAACTCAGGCCGCCCAGGGCCCTTGTCCTTCCACTCCCTGCGCTCAAGCCCTTCCTCTGAACATGGTGGGCACAAGACTTCAGACCTTGGAGAAATCCTCTTGTTGGGATTTTTTTTTTTAATAAATTTGTTTATTTATTTTATTGGCTGTGTTGGGTCTTTTTTGCTGCGCACAGGCTTTCTTTAGTTGTGGTGAGTGGGGGCTACTCTTCGCTGTGGTGCGCAGGCTCCTCATTGCCATGGCGTCTCTTGTTGCAGAGCACCGGCTCTAGGCGCGTGGGCTTCAGTAGTTGCAGCACACGGGCTCAATAGTTGTGTCTCACGGGCTCTAAAGTGCAGGCTCAATAGTTGTGGTGCACAGGCTTAGTTGCTCTGCGGCATGTGGGATCTTCCTGGAGCAGGGATCGAACCCATGTCCCCTGCATTGGCAGGCGAATTCTTAACCACTGCGCCACCAGGGAAGCCCCTCTTGTTGGGATTTAAAAACAAAACCACAGAATTTCATATAATGATTTTCCCTCAATAGAATAAAAGTTCCAGGAGAGAAAAGTAGTGCCTTTGGACCCTGCACTCCCTTTAAGTCAAATAAACATCTGTCAAGGAGGAACAAGACAGAATTCCTTGTGATCAGTTGCTCCTGGTTCTACAGCAATTTATCAAAGCCCTTCTCATCAATTAGAGAAATATTTGAAAAATCATCACAGCTCCTACAAGCACCTCATGCATAATTCAAAGCGATGTCTCCGGATGGAGTTAGGAAGCTACTGAAGCCAGCGTTGCCTTTTGAAGGTAAACCTACCTATTGTCCCTTTCATCCCAAACCTAGGAACAAACTCTGGGGCCCTCAAAAATTGCATTTCTGCAGAAGTGTAGAAATCTTAAGCCTGAATTGTAGACACTTCCTTTACCTCCCGGTGGGCCCCCTTGTAGGGGAGACTATTTCTCAGTTCTTGGAAACTGGGTGTCCCTATGAGAGAGATTAAGGCAACAAGAAGTGATCCCTGTCATGTGTGCAACATTCTCCTTTTTGAAACCCCAGCCTCCAATACTGAGTGGTTCAAAGAGGGCTACAAAGAAAGGAAAAAACAACCAAAGGAGTGATCAAACGATAACCATGTAAAAACCAGCCTCACTTTTCTTATTTCCTTTGCCATTTCCACAATTCAGGTAATATCTTGATTTTATAGATGAGAAGACTAGAGCAGAGAGGTGAAGTGACTTGCTCAGGGTCACACAGCAAATTCATAGTGAATAGTGTTTGTACCTTGACCACCAGACGCTGCCTTTATGAGTATATGAGTATAAAACCCAAATTTTAATTTTGATTCTGTTGTTCAATGGAACAATGTGGAGACTAAGTGGGAAATTGACCTTTTTTTTTTTTCATTGAAATTTGGTTTGGAAGAAAAAGTCTTAATTTTAAAATATCAAATACTTTTTGCTAAGTACAGGGGCCATATTGCTTATATTATTTAAACCACTCCATGCCTGAATTGTATTTATCAGTTTCAATTGATTTCACTTCTGAATTGCGCTCATGGCATGTAGAGCCCACATGATTTAAGACCCCAGCACCACCAGCTCAGGGCACTTTAACAAGAGGTGACACAGGGGGGACTGTGGGAAACACTGTACTCTGCACTGTGGAGGAAACACTTCCTTTGGATTTGACCTAGAAATGACTCCTTGCTCACACCCAGTCTCCACCTGCCCTTGCAATATGGCAGCGACAGAGGTGGCTCTGAGTGGGACAGGGTGGGCTCTGTGGGATTCCTTGTGCAGTGGGTCAGTGGGGACTGACCCTCTGCAGGGCATGTGCAGAAGCAGGTAGACGGTCCTCCTCAGCTCTGTGCTCTGGAAGGTATTGGAACACCAGATATACAGTAGGTGAAGACCAGAATCCTGAGCGGTTCTAAGGGCAGAAAATGGGCGTCCTCCTCCATGAGTAAGAAGGCCTTTTGAAGGCAGATGAGACAGTCCATCCCAGACCAGATGGGCCCGAGATGCAAGGAGTGCAGAGAGGAGGGGTCAGGAGATACACAACGCAAGCAGAAACATCCACCTGAGACCGGGTGATCAAGGCTAGCCCCCAGGAGGAGAGGTGTATGCAGGAGGGGTCTGGCCTTATCCTCCCCACTCTGCACCCAGCCCCCAGCCAAGCGTCTGGAACACAGCAGGTGCTCAGCAAGGTGAAAGAAGGAGCTCCGGCATCCCTTCCTTCAGAAGCTGGCCAAGATGCTTCAGTGTGCGTTGGGGGCCCCTCTTCTGAGCTCCCATAGCACCCCAGCTTGCTCATCACCGAAGCACTGTCATGTCACTTTATAAGGCTCTGATTTCTAGTGTGCTTCCTCCTTAGAACCCCTTTTGCATCCCCACCATCTCCTCTAGCATATGGTGCATGTTAAGCCCTGAAGGAAGGAGGGAAGGACGGGAAGGAGGAAGGGTTTCATCAGCGACGTGGAGCTAAGGGTTTCACCACTAACTTGAGAGAGAAGAAGAAATTGGAAGTTAAGAGCGGGTCCCATTGTATGTCATCTCAAGGCTGCTGAATATAATTATGCTGCTGTAAACTCTACAAGGAACCACACATAGTTCTCCCATAGCAGAAGCCCAGTAATCTGTTATTCTGTGAGAGTCTGAGTCTCAAGACATCAGAGTCTCTGTTGGTCAATATTGTTTCACTAGCCCCTGGCATACAATTTATTATAACAGCTTCGTACAAATTGGTTGATTGGATGAGTGAGTGAATTGTGTCCTTTGTGTTCTTTATAAAGTCCTGGTTACCGAGCCCACCTCTGCGTGGTTCTCATGGTTCTCCGGGTCAGCTGCACCCATGATGATGGGAGTCTATAGCCTGAGGCCTACAGGAGATGCTCAGGCCAGCGGCTCATTGCTGCACACTGGCTCCTGCCTTGAGATGTTCACCGTCACAGTTAAACCACGTGGTGCCTCCAGGTGGAGGAGGGGCCTCTGCTGAATCCAGTGGCCTGTATTATTCTTTTAATCTTATTCTACCCTTAGAACAGGTGTGAATGTGAGCATGGTCCTTCCTTTTCCTAGGCCTCATCTTCCCCTGTGAAGTGGGAGGGCTACCCAGGTGATCCCAGAGCTTTCCCAGCATTTCAGGCAGAGACGAGGAGGGCGGCAGATGTGGCGAGTCCTTCCCGGTGTCCTCCTGCGGCAGCTCCACCCTGAGTTCCCAGGGTTCTTAGGAGCGGGGCGGTCGTGTGGGATGAGCTTCGAGGAGGAGCTGTGAGCACACGTGAGTTAGCAGCCCTGCTCAGGGCCTGGGAAAACGTGTCAGAGACACGGAGGGGGACCTGCCGTCACTGTGAAGACAGCAGACCTCCAGACTAAAGATGGGACCTGCCTCCTGATGAGGAGGGGGCTGTGGGGGCTCCCTGCCTCCGGGTGGAGGGATGGAAATGAGCTGAACACAGCAATGAGCGCCTGCTGTTATTTTTTTCTTAAAACATTTTGGGGCATGAATATACAAACCACCAAAAAAACCAACCAAAGCTGTGGGTCCTCTCTCTAGAAAAATGCATAGATATCTGACATTTTGCATCTGACGGAAGGGAGGGGGTTGGATTCCTTGAAGTCCATTTCTGAGCTCTGGGACACCATAACAAACCCATCCAGAGCAGAGAGATGGGGGAGGGAGGAGTCCTGGGTCCTAGGTCTCATCTGGGCACTGCTCCCCCTGGCTGTGCCTTTGCTGCTCTGGATGGCCTCAGTCTTGCCATCTTTAAATGGGTGGCCTGGAAGAGAACTGTAGCACAGTTCCTTCCCGGACTCCATCCTAGAATTTGGTTATCACAAGCACACACTCTGAGAGCAGCTGCTGGGTGCTCGGGCTGCTTTGCTAACAGCTACGCTGAGAAGCAGGTGCGTGGGAGCTGGGTGTGGGGCGGACACTGCTCACGAGGCCTTCAGAACCCACTTTTTCTCTCGCGTTAAACAGAGCCTCATCCTGATAGAGGACCTGCCAATCAAGTGGAGCCTGAAATGGCTCTTCTACCTCGATACAAGAAGTATTCAGACGTCCTCTTTCTCTTCCTCCAGCTCTGTCTAAAACGGCTGGATAGTGGGAGTTGGGGTCTCCGTAGGCAACGGAGGCCCGCTACTGGCTTCCTTTCCAGCCTTCCTCAGGTGGGCCTGAGTGGGTCACAGCCAAACGTTCAAGAGTAGGAACTCAGGCCTAGACAGCTATGCCTGGCTCCATCCCACCCGGCTGGGCCTGGAGCCAGACGCCCTGGACCTGGTCTGGAGAGCTCGGGGGCACCAGCTGCTGCCTCTGAGCAAGAACAAGGAGGTTTACCTCCCTCCCCGAGCCTGCTCTCCTTCCCTCACTGCCCACCCCCCTTTTCTCCTCCTGGTAACTTCTAAGCTGAGGGAAAGGGGCCTTTACCCAGGAGGCTGGCCTGAGCAGGAGCCAGACTCCCCTGCCCGAGCGCTCTGCCCGGGAGAGGATGGCTGACAAGTCCACGAGCCGCCCTCTGGTCCGTTCACTCGGGGCCTTCCTTCTCCTGCAGCCCCCTACCCTCTGCCTCCCAGCCCCCTACCCCAACCCCACTCAGAGCTCCTAACCCTGGCGCTTCATGGGCAGAAGCCTCACGGTAGCTTTCATTGGGATTTGCTTCTTGCATCAAATTATGAGAATCTGACTTCTTTAGATCAGGGGTCCCCAACCCCCGGGCCGTGGACCGATAGCGGCCTGCGGCCTGTTAGGAACTGGAGCGCGCAGCAGGAGGTGAGCAGTGGGCGAATGAGGGGAGCTTCATCTGCCGCTCCCCATCGCTCCCCATCGCTCCCCATCACTCCCCATCGCTTGCCTTCCCGCCTGGGCCACCACCCCCGGCCCTGTCCGTGGAAAAATTGTCTTCCACGAAGCCTGTCCCTGGTGCCAAAAAGGTTGGGGACCACTGCTATAGATGGAAGCCATTACTCCCACTGCAAATGACGATGGAGTCCCGAAGGTGATCAGCAAAACCCCTGGAGCACTGGCTGTCGTGTTGCCCTTCCCTGCGGCCGGGGGTTCTTTCTGGGGCCCTATACGCCCTCCCTTCCTCCCCGCTCTCTTCCCTCGGCCTTCTCCACTGCTCAAAGCCCCTCTCACCCTTCACGACAGCTCCCCACCACCTCCTCTATGAAGCCTTTCCAGACTACTCGAACCGGAGTGAGGTTTCCTTCCTCCGCAAACCCAGCTGTGTGTCAGGAAGCGGAAGAATATGGTGCTGAGCCCTGTGCAGCTGCTTCTACAGGGCAGGACCTCCTCGGTCAGTCCCCACTGCAAGCCTTTGGGATAAATGTTAGCATCCCCACGTAACAGATCAGGAACTGCGTGGGCACAGGTGGGGTGGGGGGTTAACTGACGTGCCCAGGAACACACAGCTGGGAGATTAAAGGGTGTGCTCTCAGAGCTTGTGTTTTGTTCCACTGTCCAGCTCAGCTCCTGTCCCTGCACCCAGGCTTTCTTTTTTCCTGACTTTCTGTCCCCGCTTGTTTGTGTGGCTCTCCCCCTGCTCTGAGTCCCCCAGCGAACAGAGGCTGCTGTGTTCTCCCCTGCTCCCTCCCAGTGCCGTGCAGAGGGCCTGCTCAGTCAGTGTTTGAAGGATGGGTGAAATCTCTCTGCTGGTGCTTGGCATTTTCCCCGCGCCTAGAGTTGCAGTAATGAAATTTCCACCATGTGCCGTAAGGGACTGAAATGTCGAAAATGTCACAACCTGGAGGAGACCAGAGCTCTTGAAATTTACAAATAAAATAATGGCTTCTGTTTATGGAGCATCTGCTGTGGGACTTACTCCGAGCATTTCTCTCTGACTCTTGACAATCGATTCAGGTGGCTCTGGGGTGAGACCGCTGGTGTCTGTGACTGGTCCCAGTTCTGGTTGGTCAGTGCCCCTGTGTACCCCTTGCTAGATATTATAATACACACCTGCCTGTAAGTCATGTGCTATTATGATGCCTGTTCTACAGATGAGGAAACCGCGGCTCAGAGGGGAGAAGTAAATTACCCAAAGCCACACAGCTAGACCTCAGGAGAGCTGGGCATTGAAGCCTGGAGTGTTTGTGACACACACAACTTATCCAGCTGGTCATTCAGCTTCAAAGCTCAGCTCCCTCCCTTGCCTAGGCTAGGTCAGGCCTTCTCCCGCCTTCAGCAGGCCTGGGGTCAATGTTTGTATGGGGGTGGGTGGGGGGCCCAACCTCTAGGCAGTGCAGCCCAGCTGTGCACGAGAAAAACACTCCTGCTGGGCCCCAGTGCTGCCCTCCGAAGGCAGACACCTGCATCAGTGCTGGTGCACAGGAGGGCCCAGGGCCTCCCCCAGTGCCAGAGGGCTCAGCGGTCCCTCCATTCACGTGGAAGACGAGTAAAGGAGAGACCGACCCCTTGGAGAAAGGGATTGCAAATACTGATATTTAGTTGGTCGTATTTTGTTAACTCCACAGGGACAAACCATGGATTTGGGGCCAGGAAGCCCTGCTCCCCATTACTGTGTAATAGTGGTCAGGGTGCTTGCTCTGCCCAACCTTAATTCCCCAGCTGTCACCTGGGGAAGTCACCTGGGCTGAATGCAGCCCAAGGCCCCCTCCAGCTCCTCCTTGGCGAGGATGGAGAGTAGGACCTGGGGCCTGATAGCCTGTATTTGAATGCCGGCAATGGGACGAGGGTGGGGGGCAGAAAGGGTCCACTTAACTTTTCTGTGCCTTGACAGATCCCCACATCTGTCAAATGGGGATAACAATAGCAGTTGCTGCCTCAACTGGACGTTACACATAAAGGGCTCAGAAAAGTCCCATGGTGCGTGCTCAGTAAGCCTTCACTATTATTCTTTAAGGCTGAAGAGATCATTTTTCTCTGAGTCTTACCTAGCACGTATTGTCTCCCTGATGCAAATAAGAAACAAGAAACAGAGGCCCAGAGAGTTTAAGTAACTTGCTCAAGGTCACACAGCTACAACGAGACTGGGCCAGTTCTCAGTCTCCCCCACGTTGCTGAGCTGTGTTTCTCTCCTTCTGCACCCCCACCTGTCCTAGGAAGAGGACTGGCAGGCAGTCTGAATAGCAGGCTCTTCTTCAAGGTGGAAGAAGGGTTGGCCTCTGTGCTTCTCCAATGCCCTATTAAACCGTCCAGCAGCAGCAGTTATGAAGGGATGGGAAGAACATGGAGCCTATGCTCAGTGGCCTTGGTCATCGGTCCTGCTTCCTTTGCTTACAAGCTGTGTGACTTTGGGAAGGACAGGCAACCTCTCTGGGCCTTGGTACCTTCATCAGAAAACTGGGGCGAGCAGCCCTGCGCTCTCCACTTACAGGGTTGCTTGCTAGGAGCAGTAACTAAAATGCCGGTCGAAAAGTGCTTCCTCAGTGGCAAAAGCCTACCAAGGGCTTCGTGTCCACCAGGATCCCACAGGAGACAGCTGGCTCACTCCAGCGGGTAACTGAGGAAGAGCTGATAAAGGACTGTGGACAAAAGTGGGGCCAGAGTGGAGGAAAAGCACAGACACCGTGTAGCAGGCCGCAGCTAGTAGGACCGGGTGCCCTTATCACCCCAGATCTGAAGGCACAGGAGGAGGACGCAGTAAAGAGAACAGGGAGGCTGGGACAGGAGCCCCTGTGACCCCACAGGGAGGAAGCCAGAGGTCCAACACCCCAACTTCTCTTTCTTCCCTCCCCAGGGTCTCCTACTGGCTGAACTCGGTGGGGAGCCAGAAAACACACCATCCACCCAGGCAGCCGCAGTGCAGACAGGGAGGGCCAAATGGGAGATGTCCGGGGCTCCTCTGAGATTGGTCCCCTCCTCCCCCCGTTCTGCCTCCGCATTCTGCAAGCTGGCTAGACAGTAACGGGCCCACCCTGGAGACAGCACCATATTCACCTGTCAGGGGGTTTATTGTCAAAGGAGATTTAGTCTCTTTTTTGCGAGTAAAACAATGAAACCTCCATAATTATTCGAGGAGAAATAAACATGCCAAAATATTTAAGTACTAATAAAACTTAAGAATTATCCTGGCATATTTAAATATAGATGTATTTTTACGACAGGCAATGAAGGTAATTGCCAGCAGAATGCATTTCATCCAGGCCATTTAATACTAAACTGCCCGCCCCCTCCTTTGAGGCTTGGGTGGGGAGTGGGCACCAAGGAAGGGGGGCAGTAGAGCCTTCACAGTGATGGGAAGAGGGGCCCCCTTCTCACGAGCAGACCCCACACGGGACACCAGGCACTGCGCTCCGCCCTTTCCATTGGTCACTCTTCCCTGGTCTTCACCGCAACCCCTGGCCGTGCTAGGTGTCATCTCTCTTTGAGGGCAGAAGAATCCAAGGCACAGAAAGGTGAGGTAAGTCCCCGGGCCGCACAGCTGGCGGCCGCTGGAGCCAGGATGAGGTGGACTGACTCAGGAACCCACCCTCTCCTCTGGACCGTCTCTCATGGCCTCCTGGCCCTGTGCTGGGAACCAGGGATGCAGGTTCACAGCAGGCTGAGTTCTGGACCAGCTCAGCTCTTGCCAAGACTATTCACTAGCGTCTGAACCAGCGTCCCAGAGTCTATTCCCGCACGGCTGCCCACCCCTACCCCCAGCCTCAGTGCTGCAGCTAGAGGCTTCTCTCAATCTGAGTGTGTGCGTGAGTGTGAGCGCAAACCTGACCCTGGGGCTCCTGGCTTTTAACCTTTCCGTAGCTCCCTTTTACCCACAGGATACAGCCTAAGCCCCTGGGCCAAACCCAAGGCTCTGCCCACTTCTCCAGCTCTATTTTCTGCCCTTCCTGGAGCTCCGAGCTGTTGGTGGATCCGTCATCTTCCATTGCTCCTAACACAGCGTGCTGTTCTGTGCCTCCTTGTGGTCGCTCACGCACGGACCTCCGTCTGGAACACCTTTCTACCTTTCCTCACCCGGCCAACTTTTAGGCACCCTTCCCAGCCCAGCTCACATACAGGTTTTCCAGAAATCCCTCCTGGAACCTCTAAATTCACGTACGCACCCCTCGCTCTGGGACCCTGCCCACTCAGCACTCACCGTGCTCCACTGGCATTATCCATTGATGCGGGCCACTCCCCCAAGTGCAGGACTGTATCGCCTTCGTGTTTGCATGCAGCAGCCAGCGTCCGTTACTGGCCTGAAGATGTCTTGGGGAAGGACACATGACTCGGTGACTCTGAAGGAGGCTGACCCACCTTCGCATCTTGGCTCCATGGCTCAGTACCTCTGTGACCCTGAGCTCATTTCTTAACCCTCCTGGAAGCTTACCTGGGAAACAGGGCTGGCCATGCCCCCCTTACCAGGCTGTGTGAGGCGTAAGTGGAATATCGCTTGTAAACACATTCACCAGAAAGCCGAGCACGTGTTCCATACATGCTGATTGAACGTGTGTTTAACTGCGCTTGCAAAACGATCCCAGCCGCGGGCCCTACCTTCCTTTGTTGAGTGGGCAGGCGCGCCTCACACACACACACACACACACACACACACACACACGCTTTGTCGCTCACACAGGCCTTTCCATCTACTCCCAGTCTTTGGGAACAACCTCCTGAGAGGTACAGGTGGTGAGAGGTACAGAGAGAAGCTGGTGACCCAGAGAGGTTAGTGCTTTACCCCAGGTCCCACGGGAAGGTACAGATGGAGCTAAGACCAGTACCCCGGTCTGGGGCATCCCGGACACTGCTGTTTCCCAGATTCCCCAGTTCAGTCAGGAGCAACCTTCTGTAAGGACCTGATGACTGCCTTGGAGAAACTGTACCCCCTCCACACCCCTCCTTGGCCCACATCTGGTGGAGGACTGGGCTGGCAGAGGTCAGCTGCTTCTGGTTAGAACTCCTTCAGCCTACGGGGAGCTGCCTGGCCTCAGGCCTCATGCAGAGCCCAGGTAACCCCACCCAAAGGAGACATGCCTTGAGTGGACAAGACTCTCCCTGCTCTGCCCACGTACACGGCCATTAGCCCGCATCCCTCCAGCTGGGCTCATGGTTCTGGCTCTGCCACGCAAACATCTGGGTGACCTTGGGGTCCTCACCTTGGAGTGAGCCCTTTCAGAGCCTTGATTTCCTGATCTATTAAAAAATAAGGGTGTTTCCGCTGTGAGCAAGAAGTGAGATCGTATCTGACGGTTCAGAAAACTGTAAAATAGTTATGCTTAATATCATAATCACTAATCATCATCATCATAGAGAATAAAGATAATTCAGGGAATGTTGAAGTCCCTTTGGAAATTAAAACCCCGGAGGAGCTTGATTTTTCTGTTAGAAATAACATCATAACCCATATCCTATGTTATTTAGAATTTTTTAGTGTGGTAAAATATTTATAATACAAAACAACACTTTGATAATTTTAAGTGTACAGTTCAGTGGTATTAAGTACATTCACATTATTGTGCAACCATCACCACCGTCTACCTCCAGAACTTTTTCATCTTTCCAAACTGAAACTTTGTCCCCATTATACACTAATTCCGTATTTCACCCAGGCCCAACCCCTGCCAATCACTACTCTACTTTCTATCTTTATGAATTTGACTTCTCTAAGTAATTCACGTAGTGGAATCCTTTTCTTACTGGTTTATTTCACTTAGCATAATGTCTTCAAGTTTTACCCCTGCTGTAGCGTGTGTCAGGGTTTTCTTTTTTACAAAGACTGAATAATATGCCAGTGTATGTGTGTACTACATTTTGTTTATCCGTCAACAGGTACTTGGGTTACACTTGAACATAGGTGTATGAACAGTTATTAGAATCTCTGCTTTTACTTATTCTGGGTATATACCCATAAACGGACTTTCTGGATCATGTGGTAATTCTGTTTATTTATTTATTTTTGAGAAACTATCATGTTCAAAGCAGCTGCACCATTTTACATTCCCGAAAGCAGTCCATACGGGTTCCCATCTCTCCACATCCTCGCCAACACTTATTATCTCTGTTCTGTTTTGTTTTTCAATATCACCATCTTAGTGGTGTGAAGTGGTATCTCATGGTTTTGATTTGCCTCTTCCTAAAGATTAGTGATGTCAAGTGTCTTTGTATGTGTTTATTGTCCATTTGTCTATCTTCTGTGGAGAAATGTCTATTCAAGTCTTTTGCCTCTTCTGTAATGGATTTGGATTTTCTGTTGTTGTTGTCGAGTTGTAACTCATGTCCTATTTTAACATCAAATGAACTGCTGGACCATCTTTCCATTGGTAGGAGAACTCTGCATGAGTGTGAGTATCAATGGACAGAACACAAGCATTTATGAAATACTTCTTTTGTTTAACCCTCACCATAACTGTATGAAATGAGTGATATGACCTTTACGTATGAGGAAACTAAGGTTTCAGAGACATGAGATGACTCGTCCAAGATTGCACATCCGGTACATGATAGATAGACAGATGATAGATAGATAGATGATAGATGATAGATAGATAGAAAGATAGGTATTGAGGGTTTGTAACTCATCTTGGCACTCATCCCAGTCTGTCTCCAAAGCAGTGCCCACACTGCCTCCCTGCAGAGGCTGAGGCTCCTAACACTGCAGGAGGATGGCCGCAGTGAAGACCAATCCATTCTTGCTACGTGCACCGAAGAGACAGCCACAGGTGAATGATGTAACAAAAAGCTTCAGAGCAAGGCCTGCCATTAATCTCGTGGTTACAAACAATATAGGAAGATTTTGCTGGCTTCCAGCCCAGTTAAGTGGACATTTGGATATTTTCCAAAACAAGGGTGGATACTGTAAATACAGGTCAGCTGGTTTGCAGGAAATCAGCATCCAGATGAAGCCGCATCTAGAGAGATTTTCCAGAAGTCCTGCTGCAAAGAACCTGGGGGTGGCCCATTTGGAGCATGTCTCCCACTTGTGAAATGTTTTTCATTCACTCAAGACGTCCTTCATGAGGGACTCTGAGTGCCCAGCTCTCTGCTGGGCTTGGGCACACAGCATCTCCTGCGTGAGATTCTGGAGGTGGAGAGGGGCAGTGGAATTATGACTCTGGCAACCATCTACCTTCTGTTCTCTAGAACAGTCCACCTTTAGACAGGAACTCGATGATCAGAGAGGGGGGAATACTTGTCTATGGTCACACAATAAGTTCTCAAGTAATAAAGCTGGGAGAGATCCCAAGTCTCCATTAGGTCACTCAACGTTCCTAAATACCCCAAATTTTGGTATTTATACTACTGAATTTTCCAGATTGTTTCCCCGCAAGGGAATTCCCAGAAGGGGTACAATAATCCTTTGCCAGAATTTATGCCCTAATTTTGGCTTCAAAACAAAGTAAATGTAGATAGGTCTCTATGTCTTCCCTCTGGGAGCACGTATATAGTGTCGTGGTCTGAGTGCGGGTTGGAAAAGAGTTTCCAGACATAAGGCAGAATGTAAAGAAGATAGGATGTATTAAAGAGAAGGGACGCTGCAGGAACAGCCGGCCGACTTCCTGGTAGCCAGGGAGAGTGTATCCCTTTCGTGGGCTTGCAGCCAGTTTTTATAGCCTCAAAACAAAGACATTTCCTGCTGGAAGGGTGGCATTAGGTGATTGGTCAGGTTGCTATATGGTGTATATTTTCCCTAATGTGGAGTTGGGGGCTGTCCGGTCTAGGTCAGGACAGCCCATGGCAGCAACTGCTACTGGGCTCCCGGTCCAGGGATTTTCTTTTTGTTTTGTGTCCTTGATATGGGCTTCACACAGAGGTTAAGACTTCTTCCCAGGAAAACTTTGAGAACGACGTGACAAGGAAATGAAAGTGAGTGCTCAGGGCGCCAAGTGATTAAGTGCCACACGAGTAGAACAGACAGTGAGTCCTTTTAATCTACTGCTTATCCAGGGTGTATGAGCACGGATCGTCCTCCTCCGTTAACACAAAACCCTGATGGGCTGAGACTTCACTCCAGGCACTTTACAGGAGCTGGATCCAGTGGTCCTGGTGTGGTTCCCCAAGTTTTATCTTCTCTTTGGGGTGGGATGGTGTTGCCACACCGGGCTGGCCCTGGGTGTGCTCCTCTCCAGATTAAGCTCTGTCTGGGGATGTATTCCACATCTACGTGCTGGTTTCCCTCAGCAGAACTGAGATAGGATCCATTTGTCTGAACATCAAGGGAGGACAGCAGGAGGGCAGACATAGACGGAATAAGATGCACAAACTCAGCCCAAGGCTCTGAGCTGCCACTGCTGGCTCGTCCCCAAGGCTCTGTCCAGACCTCACGCTGGGACAGCTGACCGCTGGCAGCACCGAGGGCTCCTTGACTGGGTTTTGGGCTTCCTCTTGATGGGGGTGCCAGGTTGTCACTATGATATTGAAGTTCCTTGGTCCTTTAGCACAGAAACCAAATCTTAAGTCTGTATTCAGTATAACGAGAAATTTTTGTGGAAGGAAGGAGGAAAGAAGAAAAGTAAGAAAGGAAGGATAAATAGAAATTTTTCCTTTTAACAAAAATCCATGAGATGCATCTGGTCAAACTGCATTTGTTAGGAGTGGCAGATGTTTCTGTTAGTGGAGCCTAGAAGATAGCTAGCTAGCTAGCTAGATAAAATAAGTGGTCACTTAATGTTTGCTGAGTGAATGAATAATTGATTGATTGAATGAATGAATGAGGATTGCGGAGATTGGCGATTTGGTTGCTGAAAGGGAGATTTCCTAGTGGAACCATATGAGTCACTATTAGTAAGATCGAAGGGGATACGTAGACTAAGGCCTTGGTTTTAAGTCACAGGGAATGCACAAGCCCATGATGACATTTCCACAATAGGAGGCCAGTTTGAATTAAATGTAGCGAAGTGATTCACCATGCGTGACTTCTAGGTCCCAGCCTGCCCAACATTATCTGTCCCAGTCAAGCCTTTAAACTGCCAGGTAAAGAGCTCTTGTCTGAACACAGTTCATGATTCCCCTCTTAACTTTCAAACCAGGAGCACTGAGGGTCTCTTTCCTCTAAGTGATAGATCCATCGCCTCCTGCACAATTTCCAGGAAATCCAGACCGTCCTCTGCCTTCCCTCCACCTCCCAGTCCCTGATTCAGAAAATGAAGCTTGAAGAAGGTGCCTACAAAGTGGAGTGAGTAGCTCTGCAGGGTGAGGCCCGACTGACATCTCGCCACATTAACCCTGCGAACTTGGGCCAGGAAACGAGGCTGGAGCCATTAATGCCTAATGATGTTGCGTTGTCTTCCAATAACAAACCATCTCACCAGTTGGTTTTATAGGGGACCAGCTGTTGTTAATTGGGGAAAATGAGCATGAAATGGCAGCTTTCACACCTGACCAAGAGAGAGCTGCCGCGTCCTGGGGCAAGATGGGAACTGCCTGCTGCAGGCAGGGGGCCCCTGAGCTCTGCCTCAGTGAAGGAAGACCCTGGACGGCACAGGGCTCCCATTCTTTTCACATCCTTAGTGGGCAGAAAAATAGAAACGAGTGTCAGCCTGCAGCCCCACGACATCTCCGTGTTGTGTCATCTGCATTTGCTCATGGGCGTGTCTCTGTAGCAAAGTGAGGGGGCCCAGTGTTGCACAGCCTAGCATCTGGCACATTCCAGGCTCTGCAGAGGAGGCACGGCCAAGTCCTCTCTCCCTGATCCTGGCCGCTGCTCCCTGGCTACAGGTGCCCGGAGCAGGAATCAGGCTACCAGCAACGAGGGACACAGGGGCTCAGTCACATTTTCTCCCTTAGCACTTCATCAAAGAGACCCAGAGAGCAGGTGTCACCCAGCAGTGGGTATGAAGCAAAGGGAGGAGGGAGAAAGGCTGTGACATAGAGGGGTCGGGGCAGCTGTTTGGTCTAGAAGCAAACCAACCCCGGGAGGGGGCTGATGCACAGAGACGGGAGGCAGGTGCAGGAGCCGGAAATCTTATGTACAGAATACTTAGCACGTGCACGTTAACTTTATACTCTCTGATGGTCCTCCCAGGACACCCGGAAGCATGTTACATTATCCCCATTTCACAGATGGGAAACTGAAGCTCCATGATGTCAGGCAATCTGCTGATCTTTAGTGATCAAGAGCAGGGACTTGACCCCAACCTGGTGATTGCCCTCTGGTGTATTGCTGCTATTGGCATTTGAGGTCCATTGCGGGTTCTCCACTGGCCGGCAGAGGCGGAGAGCTCTGTTTCAGGGTGCTCCGTCAGGCTGCCTCGACTCTCGCAGACTGAGAAAAGCACAGACCTCTCTCTGCCTATGTTTGCCTTTATTTGCAGCGTCGCTGCAAAAGACGGGAATGCGGAGCATTAAAACATGTACTGTAAATAAACCAAATTAAAGTAAAATTGACTCATTTAGCAACCAGCCTCCGATCTTGCATTAGAGGCAATTGAAGAGATTTCACAGATTTTAGTAACCAGATAAGATTATTATATAAACAGACTTCTGCATTGAATGATGAGGCATATCTGGAGGGGAATATTTGAAATCAATAGCAATACGGGCTGAGAATTAAGTAATGTGGTTAAGCACCTTTGAATGATGCCATTTTTAAGAGCTGATTAGGAATAAATATGCCAATTGCAGCAGAGCTGATAGCTGAAATAAAGTGATGATTAATCAATTTGGGCCTCAGCTCCACGGAGGCCATCTTGGTGCTGAGAAAGCTCGGGGGCCTGATGGCGGCCCGGAGAAGGGACGAGGAAGGAGATGTAAGTCCTCATGCAGAACCACAGCTCTGCCCACCCAGGGGCTGACCATGGCGTTGTGGTGAGGAGGGGCCGGGGGCCAACAGAGGATTAGCTGTAAGCTGCTTAAGCTGCTCACGCAGGGTAAGCTGGCATCGCAGGGAGGAAATTATGGTGGGGACACTGACGCCCCCAGGATTGTGTTTGGAACGCCCAATTACCATTCAGCTGGGAAATGATTGGTCTTTTGGCTGCCCTGTAATCATCTCTCACCTGGACAATTGCCCTGGCTTCCCGACGGGTCCCCACGTGAGCCGGCGGATGTGTTACCTACACGGTCGGTCACTAGAGGGATCTTTCCAAAGCTCTGCTGCGATGCTGGCGCTCACCTCGGAGAAACCTCCAGTGCCTCCCTTCCACCTCAGGGCCAAGTCCAGGTCCCTTAGCTTAGGGTTCAAGGCCGTTCATGGTCCAGCTGTCCCTGCTTGCTTCAGTTCTTCTTACTCCCCATTTCTGCCCGATGATGGCTCCACAAGAAGGTTTAAGGGGGCCAGAGGTAGGCTGCTCTTTGTGGTGTTGTATAGAGATGCTCCTGCTGGACCCTCCCCGCCTCCCCTGAATGCTGAAACCCCATCCTTTCTCTGGCCTGATTCCAGGCCCACCTTGACTGTTCCTGCCCCCAACCCAAGCAGACCTAGCTGCTCTCTCTCTCACCATCGTACCCTGAACAAACCTTTTCCTGTGTCATAGCAGGGTCATCCACTCTTTCTTTTGTATTCTGTGAATACTTATTGGCACCTCTGCAGCACTGCTCCCTGTGGTTGGCCCTGAAGATACAGGGAGAGAACACAGAATTAGTCCCCACCCTCCTGGAACTCAGAGTTTCACACCAAACATTTAATACTCTATGCAGCTATCCCTGTCTGAGGGGCATGTCACACTTGTTTAATTCACCGGACACACGGCAAGTGGTCAAGAAGTGTTTGACTGAATGAATGAACAAATGAATGAATGAGACATCAAACGAATGCATGAGTGGCAAATGTGGATCAATGGGAGGAGGTTACAGGGAAACATTTTTTCTGGGTAGAAGAAATTCAGGGCTGAGCTCCCAGGAACTAGAGGCAGCCATGCAGGGGAAGACCATCTGTCAGGGAGGTTCCAGAAAAGACTCAGAACTGGCTGTGAGATTGAAATTGCAGTGATGTGGGTTCCAGGGCCAGCCCCACCACTGACTCATCATGTGACCTCAGCGACAGCACATCCTCTCTTTGAGCCTGTTTCCCCATCCGTATAATGAAGACGTTGGACTACAAATGAGCCTTTGGTAACATGAAGAAAACAGAGGATACTTCTTATTAAATGTTGGTGGTTTCCGACCCACCCCTTCCGTAGTGGACTAGGATTCGTGTTGGGTTATAGCCCATGTTAGGTGCAGAGAAAAATGGAACAAGTCTGAGATGACAGGAGAGAAATTAAGTGCAAGATTTTGTAGCAGGAGTATGATAAGTGTGAGAGACCTTCCTATGAGCTAGTATAGGCCGGGAAGTCCTCCTGGAGGAGGTACCACCTTGACCTAAAGGGTGAACAGGACTTACATCCTGAGGAAAGGAGGGGTGAATTCAGGCCGATGTGAGAGAAGCTCTGAGTCAGCAAGGCCCCCTGTGGGTGCATCCCCGTGCCACGCCCTCCTCCCTGACCTGGAAAGAGGCTGGGAAGGAGACCCTGTTTAGAAGGCCGAACTTCTTGCTCAAAGGGGGCAGATGTGAGTTCCTCTTTGCTGTGTTTCTGCCCTTGCTTCCCGCCTTCCGCAGGCTTGCACCCTCCAGCCCCCCAGGGTGCTGGGCAGCGGCCCCACCGTGGGCAGGCTGAAGTGGGGGTGTGAGGTGGGGCTCTCTGGGAAGGACCCTGGCTCTGGTCCTCGTGGGTCTGCAGGCCGGGGGGCTCTGCTGCTCAGCAGGAAGGGGCTCTGGATTCTCTGACCCTCTCTAGAAGTGGGGCTGCTACCACCAGGTTAGCCAGGAACAGGCAGAGAACCCCACTCCCCAGGTCCTCAAGCAGGACCTGGGTTTCCTTGAGAGGAGCTGGGGGCTGGGGGGTGGGAACAGCCATCTGCTTGAGCTGCTCCTCTTGTGAGACCATCTGCCTGCCGGCCTGCTCCTTACACTTCTACCTGACCGTGCAGCCCCAGTGTTCATAGCTCTGCGAGCCCGGGGCTCTGCTGGGGCGCTGGGTGAGGGCACCCCTGCAGGGGCCCCTCTAGTTGGCTGCCAAGCTGCAGTGAAGGTCAGTGGAGGAGGCAGTATGTGCTGGTGTGAGGCTCCAGGCTTCTCAAAACCTGCTTCCCTGCTCTGCTTCCTTCCTTTTCAGGACAGCAGCTTGAGATCACCAGAAGGGCTCCTAAAGATTCCTAACAGCATATCATAGATGGGGAAATTGAGGCTCAGAGAAGGCAGGAGACTAACCAAAGGTTCTAGGACGAATCAGCCAAAGAGCAGAGACCATCATGCCCTGAAACCCTGTCCTGTTTGCTGTCCACAGCATGGCAACCTGGCCTTTCTCCCCACTGCACAGTGAAGCAGGGGGCAGGGTCCACACCCCACGGTGCCCACAGGAGTCACGCCTTTCTCCTCCTGCCTCTTCCTCCGCCTCTGCCCACCCTGCTCTGTGTGTCCTGGGCCCTCTGAGGCTCTGCTGTCCAGCCTGGCCCAGCTCTCCCCATCCATCTCAGTCAGTACCTGCAACCCTGAAGCTCTGGACTCTTGGCCAAAGGTTGTGTTTTCACCAAGTTATAAACTTGGTTATGTATTTCTCTCTGGTTCTCTTCAGGTAGAGCCAAAACAAGACCACACCCAAGTGTCCAAGTGAAATACACATGCGTCCCTGTTCCCTCCCACCACCCACTGGCACAGAGGGTGTGGGGAGGAGGCCAGGGCACGCTGGATCCCACCCACCCTGTGAGGCCTGCAGAGGCAGCAGGGGGAGGCCTACCCTCAGCTGGAATTGCAGGGCAGCTGCTTCTGGTCCAGGGAGAGTACAGGCTGTATCAGGGGCCCAGCAGCAGCAGAGCTGGCAGACTTCTATGTGCCCAAGAGAGGAGACAGGCTGTTCCTCTTTTTATGAGCTAACCAGACTGAACGTAGCTGCAGTGTCTATCAGCCATCGGCAAATATACCCGGTGGCTTCTCTCTCACTTCTTCCCAAGGAATTGTACTTCTTCAAGTTCAAGCCAAGAAGTCTGTTACCATAACACAAAGTTTTTCAAGTAATAGGCCTAGAAATTTCTATGCACAATCCCGTCGGTGGGCGCCCATTGGAAGGGATTCCTGTTTTGTGACACGTGAGCTTGCAATCCCTGCCCCAAGCACGAGAGCCCCCGGCTCTTCCCCCACTGACCACAATCCAAAGTTCAACTCCTGCACCAGGGCTTGGCGCCAACGTGCTACAGACTGAAGATGGTGATTGAAAATTCCTTGCAGGACGATGTACTGGGAAGGTACTTGGTGTCTCCTTTTCTGTAGGTGGCGGTTACAGTCTTGCTAGGGGAGATGCAAGTGTTTCTTCCCCTTTCTCTTTTCCCATCTAGGAGAAAATGGCATGGTGTTTCTCAAAGTTTGGCATCCTTTGTCCTCAGGGGATTATTATTATTTTTTTTAATTTTTGATGTTTTAGAGCATGATAGTGGAATTTTCCAGTCCCTGGAGGAGGCTTTTTGAGTTTGAAGAGGGAGGGCTGTAAGAGTATGTAGTTTGGTGTTCTGAGAGAAGATGAATGTAGAGCCTTTGAAGATGAAGAGAGGGGTAGCATGGACCTGGGCCTGGGAGGAGCCTCAGGAAGAGCAGCTAAAGAGGATGTCACCCCAGTAGTACCAACATCTGAGGTTGTTGGCACACCCCACACCCAGCAGACACTCAGACATGCACACACACACACACAGACACTTTGTAAAAAGGCGTGTTTACTTAGAGGTCAAGGAAAGGTCAGTGTTTCCAATCTGGATGGACACAGACGGCATAGAGATGATGACTAGGGGATGGGGTGGACGGTGGGGGACTGAACTGCCTCCGCAGAGGCAGAGACCAAGCTGAGGGCCCCAGGCACCATAGCTCCGGCCTCCGGCTGCCCTGCCAGATGTTCACACAAAGCTGGGTGGGCTGTCCTGGGTCTCAGGCTTCTTTTCTTTTCTTCTTTTTTAGTTCAACAGACTATTACTGACCATCAGCTCTGTTTTGGGCCATGTGCTTGGCACCTGGGGTATTAAGATGAATCAGACATGGGCCTAATTACAGACCTGAAAGTGCTGGGGCCCTAGTGAGGAGCATTCCAGAAGCCAAAGTAAGATAAAAGGACAACAGAGTAAGATAAAGATGGTGTCAGAACCAAGTGAGCATGGGACCTTGTGGAAATGCACACAGGGACCCCTCCGGGGTGCCAGAAAGGGTTTTAGAAAAGGTGTCACCCAGATAATGGGTGTCTCTCACCAGACCAGCGAGGTAGGTAGCTTAGACACATCCCACGTTCCCAGCACTTGGCTTAAAGGAGCTTCCCATCTACTTTCCCAAATAAGTCTGTCCATAACTGTGGTTTCTGATCTTACTCTCCAACACTCTCATCTTCCCCAGCTGTATAAACATTCGGGTGAAGTGACGGGGTATAAGTAATTATTCTGGGAACCTAGCAGGCCTGCAGAGGGACCTGCATCTGTGTTTGAGCCATGTCTCCCACCTCCAGTGAGAACGACCCCAGCCAGCAGCTCAGGGAAAGCGCACTCCTCGGGGCCCATCACTCAGTAAGAGCATCAGCCACGCAAACAAACGAAATCACCCTAAGTGATCCCTCCAGGCACCCCCCTCTCAAGGCAATTATGTCATAAATAACCCCATCCAGGCTCGGGGACAGGGTGGGGATGGGTTGGTAGGGAAGAAGACTGCTCAGAAGAGAGGGGTTTCCTCTTTTTGAGAAGCAGGCTTTCATCTCCTGTTGGTTGGCCGATGCCTCCAGTCTGGTTCGGGGCTGCAGGGAGTGGGATGGGGAGGGGCTGGCCAGGACTGACATGGCAGGCTGGGGGCTCCTGGGGACTCGTTCAAAGCCCCAAGGCCCTGTGTCACCTTTCAGGACCTGAGGCATGAGCTATTGATGGTCTCATTACTGCAAAGTGGGACCGAGGACTTGAAGCAAAGGGAAACCAGTGTTCCCGGAGCACGTGTGTTAGGCCTGTTTGCACGTGCTGTCATTGAATGTGAGTTGGATTTATTACTGCCCATCTGCAGCAGAGGAAATGGAGCCTCAGAGAGGATTGAGGCCCTTGATGCCACCAGCTGGGAGGAATCAGAGTTGGAACCTGAGCCTGGGTATGTTTGAACCCTCAGCTGGGTTTCCCTCCATGGGTCCACGCTTCCCGACTGTCACTACTGAGCTTGGTCAGAGGTGAGGCAGGGGCGGTGGCCTGAGGGTGCAAACAGGAAGGCGGCACTCCCTCGAGGGGTCCTGCAGGTGTAGGGGCAGCACCTCAGAGGGGGGCCCATGACTTGGGGTGCCCTGGGCTCCCCTTGCCTGGGCCTGGGAAGCAGCTCCAGGCCTCCCTCTGCTCACGCTTGACCTTCACGGGTTTCCTGGACTCTTTCCCAGGGACGTGAAAAGGCAGAAGGGATTATGAACATGACCATGACACCGAGGATGCAGGGCAGAGCATCTGTGTTTTTTTCTCCAACAAATTAATCTAGTTGGAGACCCCACTCATGGGGCCCATGGGGAGTCCGACGTCTGTCCCTGTAGAGGCCTTTCCCCAGTCCTGTGACCCACGTGAGACCCCCGTGGCTGTTCAATGCCACCTCCTCCTCTGTATGAGCTTATTGTCACCTCTGTGGTGGACGCCCCCACGCCCACACAGTCCTCTCAGAAAGGCCAGACCTGCTGGCAGCCCCCTGCCCACGGTCCCTCCATTCCCCCACTTCCTGGGTGAAACAGATATTGAAGGTCTTTCCCTTCCATCTCCAGTTCTATGTTTCTAAGCCAGATCCCTGCACCTGGGCTCCCAGTCAGCGAGGAGGAATAATGACGCCCTGGTTTTCATGAAGGTTACATGACTTCCTTCTAGGTCGCGATAGACATCACGTCACTGATGGTGGCCAATGATAACACTGCCACCCACTGAGTGCATCCCATCTTCTGGCCCCTTGCAGACTCTGTTCCGCCCTGCACAGGCGGTGCCAAGCTCAGGCCTGGCAAGAGACTCTATGGTGAAAGGCCTCCTCCTTCCAAGCACCTGCCCGCCTGCATTGCTTGGATGATATTCTTTGCTTCTTCACACTCCCAGAGGACAGGTGTGGTGTCCTGCTGAGTGAGAAAAGCAAGTCGCAGAAGAGTACACAAAATAGAGTGTCATGACGTTAAACACATGGAATAACACCACATTTTTTTCCCACTACGTGTGTAAAGACATAGGGAAAAGCCTAGAAGGACACACCCCACCGATAAAGATACCCAGTGACGTCTCACAGGAGGTCATTGGATGGAAGGGGTGGTGGTCAAATGATATTTTAATCCTATCTATAATATTTTAAATTTTCTATAAGGAGCAGGTATCCCCATATCATTTACATAATTACAATTAATTTTAAAATGAAAGGAACTGGCAAAAAACAGATTGGGTTCTGTGGCAGTATTAGGGATGGTAAGTCTGAGAGTGAAACCTCTCTCTGCTGGCTTGTGAGCAGCCTTTGTTACCACTCAGGTTCTGGGAAAATTAAATGGTCGTTTTGGTAGCAATTTCTCTGGAGAGCTGAGGTTCCGCCGCATGGGGGCTAGAGGACATTTTTAAAGTATATATTTGTTTTCTACTGACAAAAGTAACATATATTCACCGCAGACAATTTGCAAACTATAGAAAAGTATAAAAAGGAAAATGAAAATCCCTGGCAATCCGCCCACAGAGTCGTAATCATGGTTAACACTTCAACACAGGAGCTGATGTGGATTTAGACACGCCTGGCGTCACACCCCGCCTCTGCCACTCACTTGCTCTGTGTAAAACTTAGTTCTTAACTATGGAAAGGGGAAGATAATACCTATGTCGCAGAGTGAGGACTAATTAACTGACAGGGCTCTGATGCACGTTTCCAGGAGGGCTCAGTCTACAAATACTCACTACCTGGCAGTTGGCAGCATAATGCATATATATATATATATATATTTTTTTTTTTTTCCCACCAAATTGGAATCATACAATATATAGTGTTGTATTTTTTTCCTTTTAGTTGACACTTTAAGGTGTGGACTTTTAACATGAGCATTCTTGCATCCTTGGGGACTTGCTATGGGGACTCTTGCTGTGGGGGCCCTTGCTATGCTAGGCGGACTTGCAGAGCTGGAGGTGAGAGCAAGCATGGTGTCCTGTCCTGCCCCTGCTCTAAAGCCTCCCATGGCTCCCTGCTGCCACCAGAGTAAATCCAGCCCCCTATTCCATGTCTGGGTCCTTCAGAGTCTGGCCCTACTCTGGCTGCCCTGCCTTCTGTCCACTTGGTCTTCTCCACTCTGTGTCTGGGGGGCCCCTGAGTCATCCTGAGGCCTCCAGCATCCACCCCCTCCCCAGAACACCCACCTTTCTCCTGGGGTTCATCTGACCCCAGCCTCTCCCTAGAGGCCCTCATCCTCACTGTTCTGGTCATATTCTCACTTCCCAGAGTTCTGGTGTGAATCAAATGCTTTAGACCTTCATTTACTGTTTGGTGATAATTTTTGCCTCCCAGTTATACAGCATGTCTCTAATGACTGCATCTCATAATCTACCTCTTTTTTTTTTTTTTTTTTTTTTTTTCAGTTGTAAAATTTACCTAGCATGGTGCTGAGTACATAGAGCCACCCACTTGCATGTGGTGGGTGTTTTTGCACCCTCAAATGAGTGACAGGGTGTTTTTTTGTTGGTTAGTTTTTCCTACCTCAGGAATGTCTCCTGGCTGGGTTAGCTGTCAGCTGCAAACACAGAGAACAACCATGGCATGCATACCTGTTGTTTTTGTCTTTCCAGCATCCATTCCCCCTTCTTTTCATAACTTTTCCCCATTCTCTGTCCATGTATTTAGAAGTGGGGTCAACCTGGCTGGGGCCCCATCCCAGGTCACAGTGACTGAGTCGGGAATGGACCCAGAACCCAAGCCAGCCAATGAAGTACATTCCTGGAACTTCTGCTAGAAGGAAGAAAAGGAGAAACAATGCTCATTCTCTGCTGATCTTTTGTTTTTTAGGAGATGAGGGATTCTGGATGGGCAACAGCTTCCATATGGAGGAATCCTATCTGAAAATGGAGCCATTATAGGAAAAAGCAGACTTAAGACATTCAGGGAGTGTTGGATGTGTTAGTATTAGATGGTGGTGTGAGAACCTTGAACCCAACCACACCTGCAACCAAGTTCTACCCCTGTGCTTTTAGTTATATGAGCAAAATGCTTGTTCTCCTTAAGCCAGTTTGGCTTAGGTTTTCTGTCACTTGTAATTCAAAGACTCCAGACTCAAACCCTCCATTCTCGTGTTCTAAAACTTCTCCCATCTAAGCTCTTTTTCTACAGAAATTAAACATCTAGAAGCTGTAAGGGATCCTAGAGTCCAAGTCCACCCTCCTGGCTCTTACCTCTGTTGCACGATTGCAATCTAGAGGTGAGGATCCGAGACTTAGAGAGGCCAGACGATTCTCATAAGCCCACACAGGGAGCTGAGGATGGAGCTGGGCCCCAGTGTCTCCCAGAACAGGGCCGTGCTTGCCTCCCCTTGAGAGGATGGTGTGCACGGCCATGCTCCATGGTGGCTACAGGGCTCAGGAAGGCACTGCGGTCATGGGGCTCCAGGGGCAGCCACGGGCTCCCAAAGTGAGCAATATACACAGCTTGCTTCCCACATGCCTTCTGAGAAGCTCAAAGGAACACATTCTTATTGCTTCAAATTATCAGAGGATCTGCTGCTGGGCACCAGGCACACTGGTGCAGCCTGGCAGAAAGCTCTCAGTGCCAGGAGCAACCCATAGCATCTGCTTAGGCTCCATAGGCCTACCTGTCAAGCAGGTAGCCCATAAGCATCATTGTCAGCAGTGGCAAATCACAAAGTCACCACTTCCCAACTTCCAAGGGCATCAACCACGGAACTCATTCTTGCTGAACTTGGACGTAGCCTAAGTCTCTTTCTCAAAGAAGTTCCAGGCAACCACTACTAATGCCTTGAGCATTTAAAGTGAGGCCAAAGATTTTGACCTGCTGTTGGAAAGGAATTCTGGTTAGGAACAGTACACTACCTAGCATAGGTGATTGACACACCCTAGACTCTGATGTTAGAGCTGGGCAGAGAGTTTAACCGGGAGGTGTTTATGTGACCATCACATTTCATAGATTATGAAATGGAGTTTGAGAGAGGAGACCTGATCAGTAAAAGGTCACTCAGAGAATTAGTGGCAGATATGGGTCTAGAACTCCTCCTTTGCCTGTTGATTCAGAGGCATGAGGAACCCAAAATGGCTGGGATGGCCATCTACTCCCAGTTCAATGGAGTCATTGTTGTGTCTCCTGATGGAAGCATTCTTCCCTTTGGAAATAAGGCCTCTAAGCCAACATAGCATCATGTCATGGCACCAGGAAGCAAATTTTTTCCTAGAAAATCACTAGTTGTAATAGTCAGTGGTACCCTTCTCATTTCCATGCCTTGACTCCTGGACCCGAGAATCCTGGCAGCGAGAGAAACGGCACCGCATATTGGATGCTGATTTAGAGCATAGACAGCATCCTGGAGGGCATGCCCCGCCCTGCAAGGTACTGTCTCCAAACCATTCTGCTGCTGTATCAAGCCAGCTGCTTCAGGTAGATGAGGAACATGGGGAGACCAGCGAATGCCACAAGCACAGGACCATTGCTGCACTTCACTTGCTGCGAGGTGAGTTTCTTGATCGTAACAATGCCATAGAATGCCATGATGGTGGATAAAGCCTTCTGTAAGTCCTTAAATGGGAACTTTGGCAGAGGCAATGCATGCAGGGAAGGCAAATCCTTATCCAGAATAACTGCCCATCAGATTCCAATCCCACCCATCCTTCAGTGCCCAGTTCACATTCATCTCCACCAACAAGACCTTCAGAACCTCTGAGACCAATCTGGCACTCACTCATCCCACAAGCACTTACTTTAGCACCTTGTGGATGCCAGACACTCTTCTGTCCTCAGAGTCCAGTGGGCATTGGCTTGATCTCATTGCTGGCAGTTTTCTCTCGGCCACGTAGCATCGTCTACCTCTCCATCCCCACAGCAGCTCGCATAATGCTAAGGACATGAGGTGTCCTGGGGAACCACTGGGAAAGCTGAAGTGAGTGGTTTTGCAGCAGCCACTTCCCTGGATGTGGCTCTTGGGGATTTGGCTTCTCTAGGGAGGGAGCAACGTGAGTGGGGCTGCAGAGAGGGCCTTCCCTGCCACTTGCTTGCTCTGCCAGGCAGCCTCGCCACACTCAGCTTTGCAGAGTCCTTCCACTTGGGCAGGATCTTCCTCCTTTTCTCCAGGATCTGGCCAGCCCGCCCAACTAGAGCAAGTGTGAAACAGGGCACAGGAAGCTGTGTGCACTACTGGCCACCACCAGAACGATCCCCCCATCCCAGCTCCTGACAAAAGACTTTCTAACACCAACCTTGGTTCCTATTCCCCCACCAAGCCTCCACTCCTGTATCTTAGTGCCCAAGGTACATTACTGATTAATATTGACACTTTCCATCGGATATTTCATACCTACTGTGTGCCAGGCATTTCCAGTTTGTCATCCGATTGAATGGTCACAGCAGTTGCAGTGGTGAGTGTGCACTGGATTTGCACTCACATTTGGCCCCTGCAGCTTCACCTCAGAATACAGCAAACCCCCCTGAGCCCTGGTAGTGCAGGGGAGGAGGAGGAATGCTAGACTGAGAGCTGGGGCTCCGAGCTGGGTAAGCTGGGCAAGTCACTTCCCCTTTCTGGGATTTCCAGTCTGAGAAGTGAGATATTTGGGCTGGGCGATGCCTGGGTCCCCTTCCGTTGTAGGTCATAGATTTTATTTTTTTTATAAAATTATTTATTTATTCATTTATTTATTTTACTGGCTGTGTTGGGTCTTCGTTGCTGCACATGGGCTTTCTCTAGTTGTGGTGAGCGGGGGCTACTCTTCGTTGTGGTGCGTGGGCTTCTCACTGCAATGGCCTTTCTTGTTGCAGAGCACGGGCTCTAGGCGCATGGGCTTCCGTAGTTGCGGCACATGGGCTCAATAGTTGTGGCTCGCGGGCTCTAGAGTGCAGGCTCAATTGTTGTGGCACACGGGCTTAGTTGCTCCGCAGCATGTGGTATCTTCCTGCGGCAGGGCTCGAACACGTGTCCCCTGCATTGGCAGGCGGATTCTTACCCACTGCGCCACCTAGGAAGTCCATAGGTCATAGATTTTTAAGTGCAGCATAAATGCCAAAGGCCTGACTCTCTGCCCACAAGGCTTTGCATGACCAAGAATTTTTGTATTCTGCCAAGAGCACCGGTTTCCTTGTGAATCTGCTTTTGGAACAACTCTGTTTGCTAGGAAGGTTCTCACTTATTCACGCAATGATTGCATACCTACTTCGTGTGTGTCCACCAAAACTGGCATGATGCCCGCTGGCATAGATGCAGTAGACTGCACTATTGGCCCCAATTCTTCTCTGCTCCCCTTATCCATGAACAGGACAGACTCATACTCATCACCTTGCCTTCAGCCATTTGACTTGCTTTGGGCAGCAGATTGATGGCACCTGGACCTGGGCTTCCAGAGGCTTTGCATTCTTCTGCTTGCATTTTGGCCCCTATGCCAACACAATGAGACAAATAAGCCCAACTAGCCCACTGGTCCCAGGAGAAAGATGAAAATCAAGTGACATAGAGCTACTCCCAGCCAACCCAGTCTGGATCACCTGCCTCTAGCCACCCTGCAGACACAGGAGCTAAGTCAGAGTTTTGTTATCAGCTTCTGAGACTCCCTGACTGTGTGTCACTCTGCATTTTATGTGGCCATGGCTAACTGAAACAGACTCTCAGAAAGGTGTTACTAACCCAGACCACATCCCTGGATGGGCTTGAGTAGTGATCTTGCCTATACTTCCCCACCGTCACCACTCCACACACGACGCTGTCTTCTCCTGCACTTCACACACTGTCGGGGATGAGGGACTTGATCTTTCCTGCGGCAGCCTGTGTCACATTTGGAAATACACAGCCGCTGAACTTCTTTATCAGGAGTCAAACCGTCTCTTTTAACTTCCACCCTTTGACCCTCAGGGCCATGCAGGATGGATACATCCTCTTTCTTCCCAGCAGCCGCTCAGAGGCGTGAAGAGTGCTCTCATGTGTTCCCCAATCTTTGCTTCTTCAGGCTAAACATGCCCCCCACCCACTGTCTTCTGCCACGTCTTGCCCGTGTTCAACAGCCCAAGCTCTCTGCCATTCCTATATCTTCACCAACCTGGGGCAGCTCCGTCTGTCTCCCTTGCTCCACATGCCCAGAGCCAAACCCAGCAGCTGGAAGGACCTGACGGAGGCGGAGAAGCCCGGGGCCATCACTGCCCACCTCCTGACACCGCTGACACCCCTGAAGCGGGAGAAGCGGCAGCCACAGGACGTGGACGCAGCGCCAGCCCCGGCCAGCCGTGGACAAGCCCAAGCCATTCTCACATGTGTCGTGGCCACACCTGCCCTCCTGAAACTGTGGATTCCCAAGTGTCCAAAGGCATTTGGAACGAAGGAACCGAGGCTTCTCAGACCACGCTTGCTGCCTGTGTTGCCAGGAGCAGGACACACTTGCAACCTGGCAGCGGTGAGCGAGCGATTTCTCAGGAACCCCCCGTTCCTGAGATGTGGGAGGCAGGCCAGGCTCTCTCAGGTCTGTAATACCCAGTTCATCTCAGAGTCTCTCCACTCCTGAACTGGCGAAGAAGCACCCTCTTAAGCCCTGCTGGGGCTAGGGAGTTAGGCTGGAATAAGCGGGAACCAGGTTCAAAAAGAAGTTTTTTCAGTGCAATCCCTGACATCCACAGCCTCATCAACAGCTACTCGGGCACTTGGCCAGAGCATGGCAGTGCTGTGAGCATCTGCAGACCCTGGACACCTGGAGGTCTGCGTGTCTCAGGGCACAGACTATTTGGGCCACAAGTGGAGGGCAGCCTTGTTTACAGAAAACATTTTTCAGCACCCTGGGTGAGTCTGAGGCCCCAATCCAAGGGTCTGGTAGAACCAGGAACCTGGATGACTGCCTGGGCTGAAGCAGGCCTGCCTGCCCTAGAAACACATCTTAGGTGATTTCATGCCTCTTCTGTGGTGGCTGTTTTATTATCCACTATCCAGCTTGGGGTTGGTTGGGAGGTGGGTGGCTTCTTCTGTTCCCGGGCTGTGTCTGGTTGATGTCACAGAATCCAGGGCTGGAAAGGATGTGAAAGATCATCCGTCCAATACAGGCTGAATTTTTTTCTATAGCTTGTCTCTCTTACATTCCTCTGATCAAAAGAAGTTCATTACCTGCCCCAAACGGCTTACAATGATTTGAAATTGCCTCCTTGTGGCTTCCACCCACTGATCTCAGCTCTGTCTCCTGTCATCACAGAAACCAAGTTCCTCTTCCATAACGAGCTCATCAGTGAAGACACCAACCACAACCCTCCTTTACCTTCTTCTTCAAGCCACATGGCCCCAGTTCCCTCTGTTCTGTCTGCACAGTCTTTGTACGGCTGAGTTTCTGGCCTGGACTCCCTTCTTGGATGTTTCGAGAGGAAATAACCTCTCTCTGGTGTCCCACCGAGCCTGGTGTGGCAGGTAGACCATTAGATGAGGAGGTGGATCAGCTGGATTGGTGCTGATGGTGTGTCTCATAACATCCATTCTCTTAAGCCTGTCACTTAAGAGCCATAAATGTGTAACTCCAGTGCGATTACTGGCATGGGGGTGAGTGTAGACCCTCAGTGTGACAGTGTTCCGTTACTGGTGTTGACAAAGAAGGACCATCATTTTGGTAACATTGCCAGGCCAGTAGGGCTGGGATCAGTCCTGTTATCTGCTTCTTCTAAGAGTCAGCTGCGATTCACCCTGTAGACAGATGCAATTGTGGGAGCCAAGACACAGCGGAGGGGCCTTTACCTAGTGTAGTAGTCAGGGTTCTCCAGAGAAACAGAACCAACAGGAGATAGATGTATACAGAAATGGGGATAGATAGATGATAGATAGATAGATAGATAGATCGATAGATAAGTAGGTAGATAAGTAGACAGAGAGAAAGAGATAAGTAGATAGATATGTAGATAGCTGGATAGCTAGATAAATATTCGTTTATTTTAAGGAATTGGCACATGTGATTGTAGAGAATTGGCAAGTCCAAAATCTGATGGGGGAGGCCTGCAGACACAGGAAAGAGTTGCAGTTTGGGTCTAAAGGCAGTCTATTGGAGAACCAGGAAGAGCCAGTGTTGCAGATGAAGTCCAAAGGCAGCCTGCTGGAGAATTCCTTCTTGCATGGAGGAGGTCAGTTTTTAGTTCCATTTAGGCCTTCACCTGATTGGATGTGGCCCACCCACATCATGGAGGGCAATCTACTTTACTCAAAGGCTACCTCTTTTGGTATGCATCTCATTCAAGAATACCCTCACAGAAACATCCAGAATAATGTCTGACCACATATCTGGGCACCCTGGCCCAGCCAAGTTGACACATAAAACTAACCATCCCATCCAGCTAGCTTCTCATCCAAGGACAGGGCACACAGAATGCAGGAGGGACTTGGCATGTGGTCATACTTGGCTGAGATGTTTTCTTAAAGGACAAAAAAAATCCTTCCTCAAACCTCAAGGAGTTTCTCACATTTACCAGAACTAAAGACAGTGCCTGATGTTCACTGCAGCATTGACTACAATGAAAATGGTTACAAAATATAGCACAGCTACCCAGCCGTCAAAACTGATGTCCTGTATGTGAATACTTAGTTGGGAAGATGTTCATGATATATGTACTTTTTCAAAAGTTGCAGTGCAGTTTGTATAATGTGATGATCATTTATAGTAAAGATATAGATTATATTCAGTAAGGTGTTAATAACATTCATCTCTAGATATTGGAATTATGGGTCTCTTGCCTTCCTTATACTAGCATGTACTATATAACTTCCCCATTACGATCTGGTGCCAAAGAAAATCTCGTGCCAAAGGGAACCCTCTTACACTGTTGGTGGGAATGTAAATTGGTGCACCCACTATGAAAAACGTTATGGAGGTTCCTCAAAAAACTAAAATTAGAGTTTTCATACGATCCAGCAATCCCAATCCTGGGCATATACCCAGACAAAACTGTAATTTGAAAAGATACATACACCCCTATGTTCACAGCAGCACTATTTACAATAGCCAAGCCATGGAAACAAACTAAATGTCCATTGACAGATGAATGGATAAAGAAGATGTGGTATATCCTTTTTCTCCTCTCGTTTGGCCATGCCACGTGGCTTTTGGGATCTTAGTGTCCCAACCAGGGATCAAACCTGGGACCCCTGCAGTGGAAGTGCAGAGTCCTAACCGCTGGACCGCCAGGGAGTCCCCAAGATGTAGTGTATATATAGGATGGAATATTACTGAGTCATCAAAAAGAATGAAATGATGCCATTTGCAGCAACGTGGATGGACCTAGAGATTATCATGCTAAGCGAAGTAAGTCAGAAAGAAAAAGATAATACCATATGATATCACTTATATGTGGAATATAATATACAACACAAATGAACTTATCTAAGAAAAACAACAGACTCTCAGACATAGAGAACAGACTTGAGGTTGCCAAGAGGGAGAGGGGGTAAGGGAGGGAAGGATTAGGAGTTTGGGATTAGTAGAGACAAACTATTATATTCAGGATGGATAAATAACAAGGTCCTACTGTACTATAGCACAGGGAACTATATTCAATATCCTGTGGCAAACCATAATAGGAAAGAATATGAAAACATATGTATATATATAAAACTGTCACTTTGCTGTATAGCAGAAATTAAACACAACATTGTAAATCAACTATACTTCAATAAATTTTTTTAAAAGAAAAAAAAGTCTTGTGCCAAAGAAATCTTGTGCTAAATCATGTGCTAAATAAAGTAACAAATAAATGATCTTCAGGTAAACAAAATGATTTTTTAAATGATCTTGTTGCATTTCATGTGTATTCTCAGATTACTAGGGTAGGTAGCTCTTTTTTTTAAATAAATTTATTTTTATTTATTGGCTGTGCTGTGTCTTCATTGCTGCACGTGGGCTTTCTGTAGTTGCGGCAAGTGGGGGCTACTCTTCATTGTGGTGTGCGGGCTTCTCACTGTAGTGGCTTCTCTTGTTACAAAGCATGGGCTCTAGGCACGCGGGCCTCAGTAGTTGTGGCTCATGGGCTTAGTTGCTCCACGGCATGTGGGATCTTCCCAGACCAGGGATCAAACCCGTGTCCCCTGCATTGGAAGATTTCTTAACCACTGTGCCACCAGGGAAGCCCCAACAAAATGATTTTTACATAATCATTTCTGTCTTCTAAAAATTCAGAAATCTCCAAAATATATACAGCAGCACCTCCTTTGTCTGCGATATGTTCCGGCTAAATTTAACTAACATTTTACCTGCTAGAGCCTATGGGTTTTGTTGGTGGTGTTATTTTGCTTAAAAGGTGTTTTTAATATTTTTGATAAAACTTAGGAAAGCATTTCATAAAAACCTAGTAAGTATTGTGCACGTATTAGTTTTTTCCAGAAGGTATTCTATCCTTAGACACTGGCCACAATTAATTCCTTCTCAGTTCTGTTTACAAATAACCATTACTTTTTTTGCTCTCAGCTGTCACTTCTGCTAAATCCTCAGGGCTCTTATCTTTTGTTATTTCACAATAATTATGTGTCTGAGGCTCCCTGAAGGAAGAAGCATCTCTTCCCTTCTCTGGAGTCACGTGCACAGGCTTTATAACAGCTGTTTCTCACCTTCTGGTTAATGGAGCCCCATTGTGTGTCAGGGTTTCTCAGCCTTGCCACTGCTGCCATTCGGGGCTGGAGAATTCCTTGTTGTGGGCGCTGCTCTGTGCACCATATGATGTTTAGCATTTTCTCTGGCCTCTACCCACTAGATCCCTGTAGCAAACTCCAAATCGTGACAATCAAAAATATCTCCAGACATTGCCAAATGTCCCCTGGAGGGCAAAATCGCACCTGGTTGGAGACCTCCACTGTACATCATTAACTGTCCACATACTCCAGAACAACAGGCGTTAGAGGGGGTGATCAGATAAGCATCTGGAGGGACAGAAAAAGGCCGTGGCTCACGCGGTCCCTCCCACGCCTCCTCCCCATGCCAGTCTGATTGGATCTGATTGACCCTGTGTCTCTGGAATCACTAAGTGCTCCCCTGCCTAGACCCACACTGCCGTGAGCAGGGCACCTACCTCCTAGGAGCATCCTTCTGAGACAGGCAGCATCAGCACAGAAGCCAGTGGAGAGAGTCTGCTGAAAAGAGGAAACTACAAGAAAGAGGAGAAGAGGGGAAGATGTCTACACGTTTGCAGGGCATTCAAAAAGCCAGAGGAAAATAAAACTGGACAAACAGGCGATGGGGGTTGAGGGATGCCTCCTGTTGGGCCCAGGCCTCAGCTGGGTCTGGTCCCTTCACGGTCAGCCCACAGGACACTCGTAGGACCTTTCTTCACACGTGTTCCCTGATGCTGGGTCCACTGTCAGGGACGTCATTCTAACAATAGAGGGAATGGGGCAAGAAGAAAGGAAAATACCTTTCCTGATCTCTTTCAAGTCTGCCTCTGTAACTTTGGGCTGCTTTTAGCCTTGGCATGAGAAGACTACAGCAGACCCTTGATCTGGGGCTGGGGAGATACGGAAGGGGGTCATGCTTGGAATGTAATCAGTAAAGCTTCATGGCTCTGAGACGTGACCTAGAACCTGGCCTCCAGTTTTTCCTGGTTTCTTCAGGTCCTGAGAGTAGCCTACGCTATGTATACTTTCAGAACCTTCTTCCACCAGCTTGGAGTGCTAACACCTTTAATGGCTCCCTGCTTTCTGCAAGAAAATCTCAGTGGTGCAGAATGGGCTTTGTACTAGTTTCCTGGGGCTGTCATAACAACTTCCTATAAACTTGGTGGCTTAAAACAGCACATATGTATTATCTCACAGTTCTGGAGGCTAGAAGTCTGAAATCAAGGTGTCAGCAAGGTTGGTTCCTTCTAGAAGTTCTGAAGGGGAATTGTTCCCTGCCTCTCTCCCAGCTTCTGGTGGCTGCTGGATGACCTTGGTGTTCCTTGGCTTGTTGCTGCATCACTCTGGTCTCTGCCTCCATCTTCACTTGGACTTCTCTCTGTCTGGATTCTTCCCCTCTCTTTTCTTACAAGAATGCTTGCCATGGACTTAGAATCCTACCTGACAATCCAGGATGATCTCATCTCAAAATTGTTACTTAATGACATCCACCAAGATGCTTATTCCAAATCAGGCCACACCCACAGGCTCTGGGTGGACATATCTTTAGGGAGCCCATCAGCTACGTCAGTGCAGTCTTCAAGGGCCTCCAGAGTTGGGCTTGCTCAGTTTCATTCATTTGTTCACTTACTGACTCGTTCATTTGGTCAGTTAGCTGATGAGTTAGTTGATGAGCAATGCTTGGCACTTGGGGAGGGAGAGAGAAGTGTGACCTCTTCTTGGATCTGCCGGCCCTCTCCTGCACATCCCCGTCTGGACCAGCCTCCTGCCTGTTTTCCCCGGATTCTGTTCCTTCCCCTCTTCCATCCATGCCTTGGTGCTCAGAGCTCTAAATCCTTGCCACTCTAATAGAGAATAGTATCTTATTACAGCTTTAATTTGTATTTCCCTAATGCTAATGAAGATGAACACCTTTTCATGTGTTTACTTTCCATCTATATATCTTCTTTCACAAAGCATCTATTCGAATATTTTGCCCACTTTTTATTGTGTTGTTTTCTTATTACTGGTTTTGGAAATTCTTTAAATATTCAGCTACAAGTCCTTTATATTCTCTCAGTCTGTGGCTTATTTTTTTACTTATTAACGGTGCCTTTTGAAAAGCAGAAGTTTTTAATTTTGATGAAGTCTGGTTTACCAACTAGTTATTTCATGATCATAAAATTATTTGTTTAAAACAAGAAAAGCTGAATGGTTTACAAGACCCAATTGTTTAACATTTATGCAGAACCTACTGTGTGTCAAGAACTTGTTTGGCCCCATTGGGAGAAGAGTAAAAGACATGATCCCAGGTTTCCGAGCGCTCAGAGCGTAGTAGGGGAGGGGAGAGGAGCGCTTATCATGTTAGATAGGCATTATCAGTGCTGTAGAGAGGAGCAAAGAAGATAAGGGAGTTCACAGGAGAAAAGAGAAGGAAAAAAGACACAAGAGGGTGGAGTGCGCATTTTGAACTAGGTCATGCCCTGAACGACATAGAGAAAACATTTTTTGCTTTTGTTTCTGAGAAGGCCATCTTGACCATTTGTTTTTCTTCTTAGAGCAGGGGATGAAATATTGGGCCACTTAAAACAGGAGAGGTTTGTGTCCAATGTGGCGAAGAGCTTGACCAGAGAGGACGTCAAGAGGAGGGAAACAAGACAGAGAAAGAAGAAGAAAAGAAAAAACGTTAGCAGCAAAGAAATATCAAGGGAAGTCTCTACTCGTAAAATAGAAATTAATGGATTACAGAGCAAGGACGTTAAGAAAGATCTTTAAGAGGTTGCGAGAAATGGGAGAATTAGGGCAAAGCTGAGCTGTCATGTGGAACATTTTACATAACAAACTACTGGTTAAAGCTAATATAAGCTTTATATTATAAAGGGTAAGGGACAGCATGTGCCCAAGAGAGATGAAATGAGAGAGACTATAACACTTGGGATCCAAGCCATGACTCAGATTCAGCTCGCTTCAATGAGTACCCTGTGCTGCTCTAGGCCAGGTGTCGTCTGGAGCGTGTACATGAACTTGGACTGGAAGCCTCCAGTCCCTCATGATTTGGGGGATGTGGTGTGTGCATTTTTTTACTGTAACACCTTAGGGAGCCCTTTTCATGTTGTATTTACTCTGGAAGTTGCTTCATTCAAAACATTAAAAATCAGGGGCTATGAACATCTTTTCCTCTGCTGTGATGTAGCTGAGATGCGCAATAGAGTTGGAATGGTGAGAGTGACAGAGCAGATTGGTGCTCAGAGAGAGAAGCCGCTCCTCGGATGCTCAGTGGAATCTGTTCCAGCATCTGATGGTCGGCACGCTGACAGGAGGGATGAGGACAGCCAGGGTGAGAGATGCCAAGTTGGTGGAGAATTTCCACCTAAAGTGTAAACTGTGTGTGATCACAGATGAAGACGTCGTCTGCATTTGGAATTAAAGCCACGACCGGCCACGACCACTCCAATGCGGAGCAGCAGGGACCACAGGACAGCGAGGGGTACAGGGGAAAAGAAGACAACACCAAATCAAAATGAGAAGCAGACAGTGCCTTGGCCACCTGAGGTCTTTTGTTTTCCGTCTCCATAGAGTGAGCACCAAAGCTGAGCGGTGTCTCTGTGTTTCCTCTGTGTAATTGAGCGTAAGGTGACACGTACTTCATCTCAAGCAGCCATCTCAGTTGTGGCAACTATCTTATTTAGGATTAAAACTGCAACTAAACAAAAAGTAAAGTGTAACAGTGACTTACACAAGATAGCAGCTGGTTTATTTTTTATATAAAAGTCTGGGTAGGCAAGCCAATGTAGCACCCCACTGGGTCAGGGGACCAGGAACCTTCTAGATCACCATCTTGCCATCCTTGCAGTGTGGCCCTTGCCCTCATAGTCCAAGGGGGCATTTATGTTCCAGGAGAGAGAAAATGATGGAGAAGAAGGGGCTCTCCTTCGCAAAGGTCCTGGAAGGTATTACACAACATTGTTGCTAACATCCCATTGGTCAGGACTTAGTCACATGACTGTGCAAGGGAGGCTGGGAGATGTGGTCCTGATTCAGGGCAGCCATACAATGCACCCTGGTAAACATTCATTCCTGTGGGAGAAGGGGATGTGGATTTTGGGTGACAGTATCTACTACATTGACCTATCCTTCACGAAGTTGTAAACTAGGGGAAAGGCGGAGATATTGTAACGTACTGAACTGTAGGTTAACCTGCAGTTGCGGATTCTTGTCCCCAGAGTGGGCACACGAAGAACCCAATTTTCCAGTAGAGGCATCCCAGGAAGGCAAACAGAGAAGTCATAGGACTTCAGAGAGAGTCACAGGACAGGGTTAAAAAGGAAAAGGGAGAGCAAGTGAAGAATCACGTTCAGGGGCACATGTTCTCTCTGGAATTCAGGAGCATGATGGAGAGAAAAGTAGCAGCTCGAGAGTCTGCACTGGCAGAAAAAGGAAATAAGTCAAGAGCAAGGAATAACTGGGGGTGGGGGTGGGGTGGTGCCAGGGCGGGGAGCGGGGGGGATGACATTTGAGGAGCCGAGAGATGGATCAACAATGGCTGGATTTTTTTGTCTTTTGGTGGTTGGAAAAGACCTGCACACGGAACAAGCAGGTTTCCTACTGGGACTTTGAGATGAAGGGAGAGAAACAAAACAGAGCCCTTGCCCTCAGAGAGCTTCCAGTCTCAGAATGTAAACTCACATACCCATGACGATACACCCACGTCCGGTAGTACTCAAGCTCCCTGCTGGAACAATGTCATCTCAGCTTGTAAACAAGGTAGTTGAACTCTTTACCAAGCAAGCGTCGAGTATGTTTAATAGCTCAAGTTCTGGCATCAGACACTGGCTTTCAACCCTACGTCTGTCACTTACAGGATGATTCACTCATCCTGGTTTGCTCGGGACCTCCCCAGTTTAGCACTGAAAGTCCCACCTCCTGGGCACCCTACCCACTTACAAACTGTGTCCTTGGGCAAGTTTCTTGATCTCTCTGAACTTCAGTTTCTTTAAATGTAAAATGAAAATGATACTAATTCTGACTTATTTTGACTGTTGTGATGATTAAATGGGGATGTGTTAAGAGAGTTTAGCAGAGCACTTGGTTCCACAAGTGTTAATGTTACCATTTATTATTACTGTTATTATAACAGCCATGGTTTTGGTGGCTTCACATTCATTTTATCTGCCTGCTCCTGGATGGCAACTACATGCTGCACTGGAAAAAGTGAACCTGAGTATTTGTGATGGTTTCATAATATATTTCTATGACTGGCAAGGAGCTGAGCAGTGTCTCTGTGTTATTGAGGAATTTTCTTTTCAAATTTAATATAGATCTCTAGTTTCCCGTCTTTCACCTTCTCTGTATACTAATCTTTTTTTTGTTATTGTTGTCATGGGATCTGAAATGAGAATATCCTGTGAACAGTCATGTAAAGCAGTTATCTGAAATGTTATAATAAATTTACTTTTAAAAGACAATTTCAAGAAGGTTATAGGAACAATTGGGAACATTTTCTTAATATTCCTGTTTGTATTCATTCCTTCTTTCAACAGATATTTAATTGTGCTGTCGTTAGTTGTCAAACAACACTCCAGATGCTGGGTACCCAGACTGAAGAGCCCAAGTCCCAGCCCTTAAGGGTCTTACCTGGGGAGATGGGCATATAAGAAATGTCCATCACTATGCAATAAAGACAGAAATGGAGGTACTCCCCAGGTTAATGAGAAACCCTCCTTGTACTTGGTGGAGTCAGATGGAGTCTCTAAAAGAAGTGATGGATGAGCTAACACCTGTATCTCAGGTAGAAGGAGATGGGGGCAGATCTAGGTAAAAAAGCCCCAGAGCCATCCAGGTTCTGTTGGGTTCTGATGACTTGGGAAATGGTGGAGACCTTGTTTGCAAATCCATCCACCAAATATTTGCTAAGCACCTAATACATGGATGGTACCATTGAATACCATTTATACACAAGACACAGACTCCATCCTTGGAAAGCTTAGGGCTTAGAAGGGGAAATAAGATGTGCACACAAACAACCAATGCAAGTTATCTGCTACGGACTGAAAGTTTGTGATCTTTAAAAATTCGTATGTTGCTGCGCTAACCCAGCGTGGCTGTATTTAGAGATGGGGCCTCTAAGGAAGTAATCAGGGTAGAATGAGATCGTAACAGTGGGGCTCTGATCCTCTAGGACTAGTGTCTTTGTAAGAAAGGATGGCGGAGTGCTCTGTCTCTTCCTCACTCCATCCCTCTCTCTGCATGCATGCACCCAGGAAAGGCCACATGAGGACAGAATGAGAACGTAGCATCTGCAAACCAGAACGCAGGCCTTCATGAGAAACCAAATTGTCCAGGACCTTGATCTCAGGCTTCTAGCTAAAGGAAATATTGCAGGCTCAGCCAGCAGTAGGAAAACACAGACCTTCCATCTGCCTGGAGAGTCTGGTGTGTGTGATATGGAAGAGTGTGGGACAGGCTGGATCACGTTGTAAAGGGCTTTAAAAGTCAGGATGAAGACTGTGGGCTTCCTTTAGGAAGCACTGAAGACTCATTGCCAATTTAGACAAGGGGAGTTTCATTGGGCACTGTGTCTTCAGCAGAGTAATCTGGAGGTCTCCGAGAGGCTCAGACCTAGAGGCTCTGGCAGCTGAGAGGTAATGAGGGTGCAGCCCAGGGCAGCAGCCATGGGAAGGTAGACGGGAGAGAGCCAGGAGGTGGCATCAACCACTTTCTGCGTCTGTTGGTTATGGATGAGAGGAGGGTGAGAAAGAAATATTCATTATTACTGAGAGTCGAAAACAAAGTGTGTTCATAAAATCATCTTGCTGACGTGTCAATTTCCAGATTGCTTACTCCTAGAACATCTTGAGGATGAGAAAGTTTAACATCAGGACACAGGACATCGGCTCTTCCTTTTGTGCCCAGCTGCCACCCAGTTTCCAGCCTGAGTGATGAGGCCACTAAAAGTAATTGTGTGACCAAGACTAGAATGAGCTTTGGGGCAATGTAATGCTTTCCTTCTAGTCGTCTGGGCCTGAGGGCGCACCAAGCCACTGGGAAAGTACCACTATCTCTCCGAGAGACCGAAACTGAGAGAGTGGATTCAGAGGTCAAAGGAACTTAGAGGAACATTCTTGTAGAGGCAGCAGAAGACGTAACCCTGGGACAGCCCACATTTAGAAGGTTAGGGAAGGAAGGAGAAACACAAGAGAAGACTTTAGAATAATCAGGAAGCAAACCAGGATGATGTCAGATCAGAGAACATCTGGAGGAGGGAATTTCAGGAAAGAACTTGGTCAGTGGCTGTCATTTCTAGAAAATGTGGACTTTAAAATATACATCTGTCATGAGATCGACCACTCCATTCCCTGGAGAAGAGAACAGACAGCCATCTGCCCTGGATGGAGGGTTTTGGACCAGATGCACGCAGGGCCCTTAGAATGAGCCCACACACTTTGGGTTCCTGTACTTCTAGTGGACGATTCTCCTACTGGGGGATGTAACAGGAGGTGAGCACAGGAGGCACAGACAGCAAATCTATACTCAGAGAAGGTGCTGGAGAACATCCTGGTTAAGGAAAGTTAGACAGCAGATTTCAAAGGCCTCAAAGATCCAATGCATTGCTTCCCAAGTTTAATGTACTAATGGATCATGGGTTTATAATGCAGAAATTCTGGGATGAGGCCTGAAATTGTTCATTTCCAAGAGCTTCCAGGTAATGTTGATGTACCTGGTTATCTGACCACATTTGGAGCTGCAAAGGTCTATAGCAGAAGGTGCAAACTGGTGGCCCTGGGACCACACGTTGTATACAATTGTGTCTTCCTTGATCAGCATAAGGTTCTAAAAAATTAGAATGAATTGACGACATTTAAAAATCTGAAGATTTCAGACTTCCCTGGTGGCACAGTGGTTAAGAATCCTCCTGCCAATGCAGGAGACACGGGTTCGAGCCCTGGTCTGGGAAGATCCCACATGCTGCAGAGCAACTAAGCCCATGTGCCACAACTACTGAGCCTGCACTCTAGAGCCCTCAATGCACAACTGTTGAGCCCACATGCCACAACTACTGAAGCCCATGTGCCTAGAGCTAGTCCTCTGCAACAAGAGAAGCCACCGCGCACCACAACGAAGTATAGCCCCCACTCACCACAACCAGAGAAAGCCCGTGCACAGCAATGAAGACCCAACACAGCCAATAAATAAATAAATAAATAAATAAATAAATAAATAAATTTGTAAAATAAATAAATAAATTTTAAAAGTTAAAAAGAATCTGAAGATTTTGTTTTTAAAAAATCCAAGTTCTGTCTTCTCTTGAAACCCTCAGGCACGCTGGCAATACTGGGCCTATATTCTGACATGGCAGCAAATGTTGAGCTGATCTGCAGGTGTCCACTTTCGCAGGGAATCCACCCACCAGTCTCCCAATGCCTCACAACCAGGCCGCTTCACACCCTCGTGGTTTTCCATTCCTGATCTGGAGCAAGCCCCTCATTCGACGGGGGGAGTCCCAGGCCAGGAAGGGGCAGGAGATGAGGGGTGTTCTCCCTGGAACCAGCAGCATCCTGTTTCTGCATCTTTGAATCTGTGTGCCCTTAGAGGGACCCAGGCCCCGCTATGGAAGGACCAAACATCTTTGCCCAACATTATGCCGACAGTCCAATAGCAGAGGCTGGAATCCCCCGCAGGGCCTCTTGCGCACCGCCCTTCATTAGTGAACAGTCCAGGTAAGAGAGCATGGGCTGGAAATCACACGTCTCTTTGTGCCCCCCTCCAGATCTGTTCTTTTTGTTTCTTGGGGAGACGCTGGGGCAAGTCAGCTCACAAAAATGTGCTTCAACCGAATGAGATCCTGGAGTTTATCTAATAGGCAGGTTGGGAAAAATGAAAACGCTAATTACTTGAGGGAAAGCGTGGAAAATGAGTCAGCTGATTGGGCCACTAGGCAGCCAGTAGGAGCCATTTTTTTTTTTTTTTTTTTGAGGATAATGACTTTTTCTAGGGGATTTCAGCCGTGCACATACAACAAAAATAATTCCAAGTGTCTGCTAGCAAAATCCCATGCTGCCGAACACCACATCTGAAAATTAATATGACAAGCTGGAGGCCCATTTTGCCCGAAGATCAGGAGACAGTGAAAGCTTCCTCCCCAGGAAGTTTCTCGGGGTAGAACCAGAAAACCCCACTGGAGAACTCAGAGGCGCAACGCCCTCCCCGGGGACAAGGAGCAGGCATCACACTGCCCTCCTTTGTCTGGGCAGAAAGGCCCAGCCTCCCAAGTAACTGATGATCCTGTGGAGGCTGGTGGGGCTACACGTTAATTGCCTTGTTCATCCCATCATTAAAATGATAGGTCTCGCCGCTGGGAGTGGTGCTGCCTGGCTGTGAGGTGGGCGTACCTCCTGGACTGCGACTTCCCGACTGGGCCCCGCACACGGCTCTTTCTCGGAGCCCAGCAGTGGTTTGGGGTTCACGCGGGTATGTCTGACTCCACACGCCAGGAGCGGGGCACCCCAGGGCCCTTGCTCCCACTCCTTGGCCAGCGATGGAATTAACGAAGCCCCGCAGCCCTGCATGCAGGGCACACTCTGGTCCTTTACAGCTCTTTGTCTGCAGCCAGGCTCTTGTCTTTCTCTGCCGGCTGCCGCCCCGTCTCTGGGGCTGATGCAGCGCCAGATAATGAACAGTACATCAGCGCGGGGGAGGGGGGTGGGGGGGGCGCAGGGGAGGGGGCGAGTGCCGGAGCCGAGCCGGCCTGACTTATTATTCCTTCACTCTCAAACAAAACAAAATCATTGGCCTGCCAGGGTCATTAAGGACCCCAGGGTTGTCATAGAAACGACCTTTGGGGCCCGGTGGTTGTTAATGCATGAGTGACTGCCTGCATTGTGTGCTTGGGGAGAGGTCAGAGTTTTGTTGGTGGCTTAAGAAAAGAAAGAAAGAGAGTAAAGAAGAAAGAGAGGCAGCACAAAGCCCAGGATTGGGCGGCTGACCTTCAGAAAGAAGGTTGTACCCCGCCCAGAGTGCTCATTAGATGTCTGGGACCCCGAGCGTCCCGTGCCCAGCACCTAGTAGGCCCTCAATAAAGTCTGCAAAGATAAATGGACGTGTTACTGGGGTGAAAAATCTCCTCCCATCTCCTCTACCAGTTCCACACCCCTGCCCCCGGGGGCCTCTTGGCCAGCACACTCCCTGAGAAGTAGTGAGACAAAGTCATTGCTCCAGCCAAGATTAGCAAACTTGTGTACAAGTTTTAGGGGGAACTCACGTCTTTGTCTTGCGTGGGATAGTTTTCAGTGGCTCCAAGGGACCCAGGAGGATTTGGTTGGGAGTGGGTGGGAAGAGGCTGTGGCAGAGCAGAAGCAGGAGGGCAGGGCCTACACAGCAAGCCCTGGTCTTTACAAATGAGCCTTCAATCCACTTCTTTTCCCGGACGACGTGTGTCTCCTGCCAGGGCTTGTGCTCTGAATACCATCCACGTGATGTAGCTCACCCTCCAGGCTGACAGAGCTCAGCCCCAGGGCCTCCCCAGGTTGCTCCCAGGATCAAGAGTGGGGTTTCAGAACCAGCCCTGCCCCTAACTCACTGGATATCCTCTGGCAAGTCCTCCCTGCCTCAGTTTCCTGATCCGTCACATTAGAGATGGGCCAGGTGACGTCTATAGCTCACCCCAAGCCTGTTCTTTTGCCTTGGTAAGAGTCTTCTCTGGATTTAGGATTTTGCTTTCCAAGTGGGAAGAAAACATTCTAGGAGCGTTCTTCAGGTGACTTTACAACCATTTGATCTCTCCGAGGAGACTAGACCTGGTTGCCTTCTCTGGTCCCTTCCAGTTCTGTTTCCAACAAGGAACTAGGGCCTTTCCAAGATCCTCTTGTGGGCTGGGGTCCATATAGAACAAGCGTGTTGGGATTAGTCTGATTTCCAGTCTCATGAGGTCTTGCTCCCCCTTGCTGGGCACCTTCCCACTCTATCTCGGTAGCTTGCTGAGTTAGCTGCTACAACACACTGCCCGAACCCTATGCCACCCTTGGTGATTAGACCCACAACCTATGAACAGGGAGACACACCCACTGAGCATGAACGGCACAGGTGCCTTCTTTTTAAAATTGGTTTCAAGGATCTGCCTGCTGTGCTTCCCACTTCCCCGGCAGATTCTCAGATTTTGCTCAAACAGACCAGACTAAAACTCACAGAATCCCTTCATCAGCTCAGGGGTTCAAGAGCACAATGGTTGCAAAAGCCAGGTCTCTGATGTGGGCCAGGAATAAGCAAATACATCATCCTGGTGAAACACAGCGCTCTGCCTTGCACGTCCTTGCTGTTTTGTGGGCACTCCATAGGGATTCTTTATGAGAGTGTCTGTCACAGAATCTGGGGTGAAAGTGCCCCGAAGAGGGGGATCCTGGGGGGCAAAGGACAATCTTATTCATCCTACAGCTCCGAGTGCAGTGCCTGCCCTGAAGGAGCAGTAAGACATTGGAGTAGATGTTTGATTTCAGCCTTTCATTTAGTTCTTATAAAAAGGCAAACAGCTATCATCCCCAGAGGACAGATGAGGATGCAGACAGGAAGGAGCATGCCTTGTCCAAGGTCACCGGGCAGTGAGTGGAAGGAGCAGCATTAGAACCCAGGCCCACACGCTCCGTGCCTGTCACTGTTCCATCTGCATTGCTGCCCAAGACCTTGCAGTGACCTGCATCGTTTGTCAGCTGGGTGAGGACCAGAGAGCAGAATCAGTACGTTAGTTACACGGGCATTGCATAAGATGCTGTGTTCAGGGATATTCAGTTTACCGTTTTTTTTGTTTGTTTTTAAAATCTGTCCAACTGATTTGCCTAACTGTCGGGTCTGCAGCCTGACACCTGCTCCACTGTGTGTACATCAGAAAGGAGGCTTTCCTTTGGAATACTTTTTCCCAATTGGTTGAAGAAAGAGAGAGGTCTCTGTCCAGCTTGGACGGTAGCTCAAACCCTGCTAAAATCTGCTGAATTCTCTGTTCAGCCCAAAACACCAAACTCTGATGGTGGACGATTTTCTGTTTTCAACAAACTGCCCTCAGTATGGAAACAGAAATCCCTCCAAATTTCCTGGATTTACAAAGGTAAAGAGCAAACAGTTCCCCTTAAGTTTCCAAGAAAATAAATGAGGAGTTGTTATTTGGAGAAAAGGCCCAGGCTAGACATTAATAGCTCACTGGAGCTAAGATTGCTTCTAGATCATGCAGTGACCTTGGGCCAGTCACTTCCCCTCATGGAGTCTATTTCTACTTTTCTAAAATGTAAGGGAACCAATTTTTGAAATGCTCTAATTCTAAAGCATAGGTTTCTATAAAGGTTGATAAACTCCAAAGTATTTGTATTTAATGAGGTTTAACACTAGGTTATAAAGTAGAAGCACTTTTGGGAAAAACGACGCGTCGTCTAAACCAACAGAACTGAACAGAGTATTTTACTTTGTGTTAATATGTTCCCTTAGGGACCAGGATAAAACCCAACATTATTTTTTTTTAAAGTCTTGAATATTTGCATATCGCATTAAGAATCTTTGCATATAGCATTTATGTAAAGCATGATGCTTATTTCTTGTGGTGGGAAGGGGCGAGAGCTGATAACTTACTGAGTGCCTTCCCTGTACCAGGTGCTCTGCATACAATATTGATTTTTCAACAACCCAAGGATGCAATGTATTCATTCAACACTTAAAGAAACTAAGGTCCAGAGCAGTTGCCCAAAGTTACGTGGTAACACACAGAGATTTCCTTCTCCCTTTATAGCACTTTCCCTCCTGAAACTTAATAGGATGGGCCTGCATAGTATAGGAGAAATGCATATACTAATGGCAAAGAGGTGGATTTAGATCACTGGTTTTTACTCATAGTCCTCTGTAAAGGACTTTGTACAAGGATGGTTTGTACAAGGATGTCTATAAGACCCACCTCACTTTTAAAGCCCAAATTTGAGTTACTTATTTAAACAGCATTTACCGAAATGCATTCAGAATCATAACACCCCCAAGAAGCAGTCCCCAAAAGCACATTTCATGGTCGTATATGTTTGGAGAACATTACTAATTGTATCCTCAGTTAGAGACTTGCAATGTACATTATGATGTCAAAGGCTCTGATAAGTCCTGCAACAACTATTTAATTTATTTTGTGGACATATTCAATTATGGGCCCGTTTTTCTCCCCATATTAGCATTTGGTGAAACTACTTTGCTATTTAACATACTTTGGAAACAGTAGAGTAACTGTAAAGTTCAGGAATCCTCACTTCCTCCATGCCCTATCTTCCATCCTTCTCTCTGTGGGTAGAAAAGCAGTGGGCCGCAGGAAGGGTCATGGGCAGGGAGTGCGAGTGGGAGGAGAGAGTTCATTTAAGGCTAACCGGAGGCCTTGTTCAGCTCCTACGTGGAAGAGCAGTTCACCCACAGCTCTTAAAGCTCCCAGAGAGTTCGCTCATGAAAAGCAAGAACATGAACTCAAATCTAAGCTCTCCCACAAGAAATGGATATTGTTACAGCAGTTTCTGAAACTTTGGTACAAGAAACACTTTGATGGACTGTCTATATTTATGTATATATAAACTCATTTATAGACAAAGACGATTGACAGCCATTCTGTTTTGATCAGCCCTTCTAAGGTATCTCCCCCTTGCTCCTCTCTTTAATATCCAAATAAAATGGCATCTCCAAAGTGCTCGTCATTTATGGAAATTGTTCCCTTGACTTGCCATAGCTAGTTCCTATGTATCTTTTATATCACAGCTTAAATGTCACTTCCTCCAGGATGGCTTCCTTGACTGCAGACTGATCTGGTCTGCTTTTTCTGCTTCTGTGACAACCTGGGCTACTCCAAGAGAGCAGTTCTCAGGGCTGATAATTATATATTTAAGTGCTTTTCTTCTTAATGACTGCCTCTCCCACTAGACTGTAAACCTTATGAGGACAGAGGGCGTGTCTGTCTCGCTCCTATGACACACTCAGCATCCAGCACAGACTGGCAAAGAGTAAGAGCTAAAGAAATATTTGTTGGGTGGGTGAATGAATGAACAAATTTCCATGCTAAAAAGTAGGCCTCATCTGCCTGGGCTCTACATCAATCCCTTGAGCTCCTTTGCTATCGACTTTGATGTCGTTTTCTATTTAAACTCTCTCTCCCCCTTCAAGTTTGATGCATGCTCTGGCGTCTCTCATCTCCTGACCTCAGCTCCCTGCTGCCACTCTTGGCCACATCACTCACAAACCGCTAGGTAACGCCCACCCATCACCACCACCGCGACCCATCCTCCATCCACGCTGTTGGGCCTGACCCCAATCATATTTCCCGTGGATGGGAAGACCACCGGAGGGATTTATGATTTGTTACCTATAAATAAGATCATTGACTTTTAAACATCAAAGCTAGCTTTAAGGCCATTTGTTCAACTTTATCTTTTGTCCAGTGAAGAAAGTAGCAATCAGACAAGATAGGTGAATTGTCCTTGGCCAGAGAGCAGGATGAGAAGATGTCTCTGGGTATCCCTCCAGGAATCCATTCTGTGTCAGCATTAATTTCAAAGCTTTGTCTGCTTCTTTTTTTTTTTTTAAGTAAAATTTTGATACATGCCAGACATTTGAAAACTGAAAAATGGATTCTAAAGTGCTGCTTAGAGAGTGTCATAACACTGCAAGTTTGTGGTGTTACTTACCCCCATTTTACAGATAAAGAAACTGAGCATCGTAACAATCACAAAATTAGCAAGCAGTGCTGCTGGGCCTGTCTGCTTCCAAGTCCTTTGCCCTCTCTCTTTTGAGCCCCAGACACATGCAGCCTTTTCAGACTATGCCTACTCTGTCCTATACTCAACTGTGAGCTGCTTAAAAACAGAGATCACATCTCATTTATCTTTGGCAACACCAGATCCTAGCTCAATATGTCGGCATGTAATAGATCCTAAATAAATGTTTGAAGAATGAAAAATGATTGAGAAAATGAGTGAATAAGTAAAAGCTTGAAGCAGCAGTTACTTCAATATTATTTCCATGAAAGATGGGTAGGGTAGGGAACAGAAGACTATTAACATTTATCTAAAAATGGATAGAAGCTGAAGATAGACATTACCTCCTTAAGCCGAATGAACTTATAGAGAATAATTCGTTTTATTGCGAATAGTTTGGATATAAAAATCTAGATATATCTTATTGACAGAATCCGAATATGGGTCCAATTGCAGTGATGTGTTATTCTCCAAATTAGAATCTAGAGATGGTGGTGGGAGGAAGGTAGGAACCACTGAGGGGGACGTGTCCTCTTCTTACCATGAAATGTGACGTAACCAACATGCACACATATGTGTGTTCATATATGTATAGTATTAGCTACATGATTTGAGGTAATGGTATGAAAGCATAGACTGCTGGGAATCTGCAGACTTGGGTTTGAACATATGGGAAGAAGTGTGAAGTGTGATTTTAATGCTTTCGAATATATGTAATACCCCTCCCTTAGTGGTTCGCAAGAAGTAGTTTCAATGAATATAATTTGGCTAGTAATTAATGAATTGAGTGCTTCTAAAGGGCCCTCTTTGTCCTTAAATAGCTTTAAGCCATCCTTTGTCACGACATTTGCCCTTTCTTCCTTATATCGCAAAGGTGAACCTCACCCTCGCCCCAGCCTGGGAAACCCAGAAACTCCAGAAGGAGAGGGTATTTCAAGCTAGGGTGTGTGATGTATAAAACAGTAGTCCCTTCCTCCCAGGACTGTGAGGAATAAGGATATCGAAGCATGGTATAATGTTCGCACATTGCTTGGCACGTGGCACCTGCTCAAAACCCAGCAACGATGTATCAAAGCCGAGTGGAATGGGGGTGAACCTGGGCTGCACATGAGTAAGGCAGGGCGGAAGAATGGCCTGTCGACCAGATAATGCTCATTTTCTCCAGGTCTCCTGGGATTGTTTTGGTAATTACTCTAGCTTCTTCAACAGCCTGTGATTTGTCCAGTGCCAGGGAACCTGGATTTGCCTTGCATGATGCATAATTCATATGGCACGGACAGCAATTATGAGCTAATTGAGGGGTGTAATGTTTAAAGAAAGGATCCATTATGAGGAACATAAGGGATGTTGGGAGGGAAGAAGCTCTTGAGTCCATGGAGGCTTGTTCTCTCTAATTCCGCTTCCTTTAAGATGACTCTAATAGTCTCTTGAAGGGCGTAGGAAGTTCCCCTCTCCTGCAAGAGGTCCTGGGGGCCGGCCGGCCGGAACTGCTCTTTCTGCAGGAAGAGGATTCAAGGTGAGCTGGGGTGGGCTCCTCTTTCTCGTGCTCTTGTGTGGTTAGCCGTCCAGGTGCATCTTACATACTGACATAGTCATCGGGGTTAATACGATTAGAGGGTGTGATCTTACCATAACCACAATTTCTGAATCAAAGTCAGGATCACTCCCTGGGGGGAGAGACAGTGGGAAATACAGTTGGGTTCAGAATTCCTAGAATTGCCAATATGAAATCATATTTTGGAAGGATTATAGAACAGCCTATTTAAATGGGAACTTCACTAAAAATTCTAGGAGCTGGCCTATCAAATTACAAGGACCCCTGGGCTGGGTAGCAGTGAGCCATGAGTCTGTCCTTGACTAGACTGGCCACTTGCTTAATGGACCTTGGGACATCACCACCTCTCTTTGAGCCTCACCTTCTCCATCTGTACAGTGAGGAAGTTAGGTAAGATGGCCTTTTGGGACCCTTCCAACTCTGGTGTGCTGTGTTTCTGTGCATCACACCTCATCCTTCTGACCTGAGGTCTTAAAATGTCTTGACAGATTCACCTTTGCTCTCTGGACCAACCGTATGTGTCTTAAAACTCAGAGAATTCCTTTAGTGTGACTGTCACATGCGATAGAAAACTTTTTAATTGGCTGTGAGGAGATAACGAAATAAAGCGCTTTCTCATGGACTTCCATTACAAAGTTAGTATCTCAAAATACTGGATCAAAGACATTGTGTAAAGGAAGGGGTTGTGCCAGTGTCTTCTTCCTCCGGTGTACAGGGGTGCTGTTTGTTTTGCACTCCACAGACGGAAGACTCCTTAGCCTCTCTCTCATTTGAGGATTGTTCCATCATCTCCATTTGAGCCTGTATTTTTCTCAACCAGGGATTTCCACATAAACATTTGATAGAGGAAGCACTCCCATTACCAGGCCTACTTCAGCTGGGCTGCAATATCACACCTCACCAGTAGAGGCCGCTTTCTGATGCGTGGTATACGCACTACCTGAAGGTTCAAAAAATCAGGGAACACTAAAAAGCAGAAGAGGTCTTAGAGATCGTTTTGTCCAATCAAATAGGCATCATACATCGTTCCCTCCTTTATCGTATCTGGGAATTAGACGTTCGGTAGGACTCATCTGCTTAAACTGAAGAGTGCCTGTCGTTGACTCCTGTGCAGCTGGTTTATGTGCTGCCTCTTCATTTAAACAGAGCACCTGGCCAGTTTGCCTGCCTTTTAAATAATGAGGACATTTAGCATATTCAAGGTGGAGATTGTGTTATTCTCTGCCTGGGGTGCTAATGCAGCTGTTTATACCAGGACCCAAAGCAGATCTTTCACCTGAAAGTTGGGCTGTCATGTCTGTTTTAAGCATTCAGACCAGCTCTGCAGCTTATTTGAGAAGACTTTCAAATGGGTTTTGCCCAGAGTAATTGATCACCTGTAGGCTGAGGGCTTCTTTCTTTTCTCTCTTTTTTTTTTCCTTCAAATAGCTTTTCCAACAATTTAAGAAATCCTTCCCCAAACCTCAAGAGAATGAGAGAGGTGACCTTAAGAAAGGTCTATTTTTGTCTATTTACAAAGTCTTGTTTAGGGAGAGTCAGGGTCACGATCAGCACACACCAGACAAAGGAAACTCTTACTTGCCTTGAAGAATCAGCAGCAATGAGTACACAGTTGACTTTTCTTTTCCTTTTTTTTTTTTTCATTTTTCCTTTTTTTCAACTATAACTGTAGACAAAGACTCCAGAAAGCAAGCTCATTTCCTTAATACACCTAATTCTCCATGTTGATGTGGCAGGAACAGAAGTGTTCTGCTAGCCCTCGGTGCTCTGCTGGGCTTAAGGATTGATGGCCTCTGCGAGTTACATCCTGGTGAGAATAACCACTCACGGACATCCCATATTTAATCTTTATTTTTGAGTCTTCCTAAGCGAGAAGTCGCAGCAAAACAAAATTGCCTTGTTGATCCAAGGGTTAATTAGACATGGCCCAGAAAAAGCGATTTCCTTCTTTCTGCCTTAATTTTGGGGCTTTTCATTCTGAGTGACTGTTGGCTTCTGCCAAATGGAATAAGATAAATGGGAGCTCCTAATTTGAACTCCCCTCATTCTGTTCCCAGCTGCTATTTTTCAGTTTTTCAAAAAAGAGAAAGCTCTTTAGACCTGCTGCTGTTCACAGACCTGAAACTTGATTCTCTTCCTTCTGGTTTGGGGTCCAGGTATCTTTGGAAGGAGATGATCCAGGCTCCTCTCTCAGTGGATTTTTCTTACTGATATTAAAATAATTTTCATCTCCTTTCTCCCCTCCTCAGTCAAGCTGAACATCTTAATTGTGAAGTCTTCCATTATGTTCTGACTTCTTCATTGAGTCCAAAGCGACACCAAGATCTTTTCCTTTTTTTTTTTCCTCAAAGGTTACAACTAATTCCAAATCCATCAGTTGGTGCGAACACTTTAAATTGTTCCCTTAAATGAAATTCATCTGCTGTCATGTTACTCACTTACTTGGTTTTCCAAGATCCTTCTTGGTTTCCTCATAAAATACCCTCCTCTTTGCTATCTTACAAAGGTTGAGGCGTCAGCACAGGTTTTGAGCTCTGTGCTATTCAGAGATGTCTTAAAACCTCTTATTTCACTCATTCACGCGTTCATTTAACTGGCGTTAAGCATCAGTTATACATAGGGGCAGGTAATGAAGAGGGGCTAGTTCTAATGGCTTCCTTGACTGTAAATGCCAGGATACTGAACAGATCCTGTTGCATGGACCACCCACCAGCAACCATCTTTGGGATTCGGATAATTTTGTCAGCTTTGCAAACATAAGGGACTTCTCAACAAACTCCTAGTAGGGTCCCCTTTAGGAAAACCATCCCGAACACGGATAGAAGAGATGGATTAGTGTGGCCTTTGTAAACTGTTTCACAAGTGTCCCCCCAAATCTTTGAAATGCGTTTTAATTACAAAATAAGCCATTCAGTGCTTTACAATTTAAAAAGTGCTACCCTGTACATTTGAGCCTCATAACGAACCTGTCAGCTATTCTTTGTCCTTTTCTCAGTGCTGATAAGCACTGGCCAAGGTCACACAGCCAGCCAGCCACCGAGAGCACCAGAACCTGAGTCTTCTGCCCCCCTGACAAAGCCCGACATTCGGGCAGCCCCTGGAATTCGGGCAGCTTAGAATTCTCCAAGCCGCTTTCTCTTTCTTTTTAAACAGCTCATTCCCCTTTCCGCCTCCCCTCACTCCTGGCAGCCACCTTTCTACTTTCTGTCTCCATGAATCTGAACCTTCTAGGTAACTCATGTAAGTGGAATCACACAGTATTTGTCATTTGTGACTGATTTATTTCACCTGGCATATGGTCCCCGAGGTTCACCCCTGTTGTAGTTTGCGTCAGAACGTCATTTCTTTTTCAGACTGAGTAATATTCCGTGGTATGTATAGACTACTTCCTGTTTATCCATTTGTTTGCTGATGGACACTGGATTGATTGCTTAGACCTTTTTGCTGCTGTGAACATGGGTGTACAAGTGTCTCATTAAGATCCTGCTTTTAATTCTTTGGGTGTATATCCAGATGTGCAATTGCTAGATCATATGGTAATTCTATTTTTAAGTATTTAATGAACCATGGCAGCTGCACTATTTTACATTCCTACCAACAGTGCACATGGGTTCTAATTCTTATTCTTATTCCACTTATTCGTATTTTCTTATTCTTATTCCAATTGTTATTTCCTGCTCTTAAAAACATAGTATCCATCCTAATGAGTGTGAGGTGGCATCTCATTGAGGTTTTGATGTGCATTTCCCTAATGATTAGTGATGTTGAGCATCCAAGCCACTCTCGGAGGTGGATGTTATTCCCATAGACTGGGACTCAGAGAGGCGAGTGAGCTCCCTGAGGTGGTGGTGCAGGAGTAGGGGTAGGATTTGAGCCCAGCTTTTTGAACTCCAAGTCCATGCTGGGTCTCCTACATGGATATTTCTCAAATGGGTTCTCAGAGGCATTCTCTGGGCCCCATAAGCCCTTGGTGCAAATGCTTTAACTCTGCGATAATCCAGAATTATCAAGCGCATATTAAGCTTATTCAGATCATTGAAGCTGTTGGTCCCCGGACGAGCAGCATCAGCGGCATCTGGGAACAGGTCAGAAACGCTGGTTCCTCTGCCGCACCCTAGAAATACTGAGTTAGAAGCTCTAGGGATGGGACCAAGCAATCGGGATTTTAGCAAGTTCTCCACGTGGTTCTGATGCACGTTCAAGTTTTAGAGCCTGATCTAGATCGTTGGTTCTCAACTTGGCTGCTTTTGGGAGTTACCCGGGGAGCATATGAAAAGGTTCCGAGTGGTCTGAGATTCAGCCTGGGTGTTAGAATGTTTATAGTCTCCCCCGGCAACTCCGATGTGTAGCCAAGGTTAAGAACCTCTAATCTAGAAGACCATCTTACACAAAAGTGCCCCTTACATTTTCAGATGTCCTAAATGTGCTGCAATCATGATGGCACTATATTAATTGCTGCAGACTAATGAGGAAAGGTCAAAGGCAGCCCCACTGATGCCTCCCTCACCAGGCGAGAGCTGAGTAGCACCATGGCCACACTGTGTGAACTGATGCTTTGCAGAGGTTCCAGCAGAGAGACGTGGTGGGGAATTGCCTCATCTCATGTCACCCCGCAACAGGGCCACGGAAATCTCACAGGATTTGGCCCTGCTGTGGCAGCATTATCAGATGCAGGTCTCAGGTGTGAATTCAGGTATGGCCGAGGCAGCATGATCTTCCACATTAAATTGATGTTGCTGATTCACTTTTGCTGATTTTATATCATGTTTTCATCTGTAATGATGTTTTTGTTTATCATCATATAGAAGCTATAAGCAGAAGAAGTTTCTTCCTAGCTTTGATTTGTACAGATGTAAGTAATGTTCAAATATAATCATTTAAGTCAATATTAGGGGAGTCGATGGGAATCTTCTCTGCTTTTCTTAGGGGTCCTAGGCTGTTCTAAGTTTGGGGAATTATAGCATTCTGCTTTCTGTAGAGGTGGGGTTTATGTGCCCAGACTTGGGTCCACAGAACCCCTCTTGGCACATGGGGGTTTGAGGGTCATCTGTTGCGGGTTCTGGGTAGGCACAAGGCTAGACAGTCCCTCTTGAGGGGTGCATGGCTGACTCTAACCTGTTCTTTGGCCCTTGAATTGAAACAGAAGTTATCTTTGAAGATTTCCAGGCAATAACTGACTATAATTTCAAGGGAAGGAAATTTGGTCAGTTTCTACGTAGAGCAAATCGGCTTCCTGTCTGTCTTGGAGGGAGCTTTGTACTGGACTTTGTTATCGGGCTCTTTCCTGGAAGCATTGTTTCCCATTTCAATATAATTGCTTCAAAATAATGTGAAGAGATCAATTGCCACTTGTCAGCTGTAATTTTCTGCCACTGGAAAAAAGTAATGTGGGGAGGAGAGCAAATATGGGATGGCTTATTAGCCAGCACCGAGGGAGGGGCGAAGCTGCCTCTGCCTGGGAGGGGTACATCTGGGAGGAGGGGGCCTTGCTCATCCCTGTCTCGGTGCCCTGTGCCATCCTAGCCTTCTCATCCTCGTCCAGTCCTCCCCATCCTTCCAGAGCCAGCTCTAATCTCAGGCCCGAAAGATCGTAGGGACCTCTTCTTCCCCTAAAATGATTGGTTTAACCAATCCTTAATGCATTTATTCAACAGAGGTTGATTGAGCGGCTAAGTATATGTAGGAAGGCTTTGGGCTGCAAGGAACCCAAAACCTCACTTATAGGGGTTTAAACAAATTGGTGTTAACTTTCCTCATATAATAAAAAGGTATTGGGTTGGCCAAAAAGTTCGCTTGGGTTTTTCTGTAACGTCTTACAGAATAAACGTTTTGGCCAACCCGATACCTCTGGACGGGCTTAGCATCAACCTCTCAGGAACTCTCTCGGCCTTCCCAGCATATCGGTCACTCCTGGTTATCAACCGGGGCTTCAGGCATTCAATCAGCATTCGAAGCAGGAAGAGGGGAGAGTAGAGGCTTCTTCCATGAAGATCCTTCTGTTAGGAAAGCCAGTCTTTTCCAGAACCCTAGCAGAGATTTTTTTAAGACAACTTTATTGAGCTACGATTAACATACAACACATTTCACATATGTAAAGCGTACAAATTTGATCAGTTTTTGGAAAAATGAGATATAATTGGCATATAACATTGTGTTAAGTTTTAGGTGCACAACATAATGATTTAATATGTGTCCATACTGCAAAATGATCACCACAATAAATTTCAACACTCATCACTACACATAGTTACAATCTTTTTTCTTGACGAGGACTTTCAGATCTACTTTCTCAGCAATTTTCAAACATAGGACACAATATCGTTAACTGTGATCAGTTCTGATACCTGAAACCATTGCCATGATCGAGGTGGTGAATGTATCCCTTACCTCCACAAAATCTTTTCTGAAGGCAAACTGCCCCCTCTGAAGATTTTAAAATTTCTTCTTTCTGTGTCCTTGGCCACGTCTAACTGAAAGGGTGACCTGGAAAGTCACTACTTTGATGTCTAGCAGACAAGGGAGAAGGGGATTGAGTGTGAACGAGGGGACAGCTGATGAGCAGTGTCTGCCCAGCCTCCTGCTCCAGATCTGGGGAAAGAGAGCGAGCACAGTGGCACAGCCCCTCCCATCGTGCCGTGGTGGTCAACACTCTCGGCCACTTAGTTGGCATGACCTGGTTATGTCAGTGTTCCAAGGGTATCAATAAATAAGTTGGCTGCTCTGTTATTCTCTCCCTGAATTTGAGCTTATAAGAACTGACTTCCTCCTCTGCCACAGCTGCCTAGAAGCCCAGATAAAGGAGGGGAACTAGATCCACATTTATCGTGCATCTCCCCTGTGCTAGGTGCTGGGTGCCTCCTGCGTACCTCATCCTTTTCACGACCCTGTGTACACCCTATGGGAAGTGTGCATTCTTTCTCCTTTTTCCAAATGTGGACACTGAGACCCAGAGGGCTGATGAGTCTTGCCTGAAATGGCACAGCTTGGAAATCAGCAAGCAAGGATTCAAGGCCAGCCTGAGGCCATCCCCTGTGTTCTTTCTTTTAAAATAAATCTCCACACCAGGCCTGGAATCATGTATAAGATGGGGATTCATGCTGTGACTCCCACAGAGGTGAGGTGACCTGCCCAAGGATGGGCAAATCTTGGACAAGCATTCTTGTCTGTGTGTCTCCTGGTCATTGTTTGTTCTACCGTGCCCAGGCCAGGTCGCTCTTGGGTGCAATGGAAGGGAAGGGGCAAGAAGTAGTAGAAAATCCTGGGGAAGGAGGACTCCAATATTCGGGGTAACTTGGAGCTATGAAGTGGCTGCAGGACCTTGGGGGCCCCTCAGCACTCTGACCCTGCAGAGCCTTCCTCAATCTCTGACTCAGGGATCCCTCCGCACTTCTCCATGGCCTGTTGGTGCTAAAATGATTCCTGACACTTCTGCAGTGGTGACAGTGCAAGGTTAGGAATGGGAGTGGATTTCCTGACTTGGAATCCTGACTAGCTGTGTGACCTTGAGCAACGCATACAATCTCTCTGTGCCCACTTTCTCCATCCGTGAGATGGGGACAGTCTTCCTGCTGCCTGCCGAGTCTGCTGTCTCATTGAAGGTAGTAACGTGTTCCTGGTGTGTCACTCACGGTCAGTGCAGGTGAGCCACTGCAGTGATGTGGAGAGGGAGAACTTCCCAGGTGAGCCAAGGAGCAGTTCATTCACATCTGGACCTGATTATGGGGTTAAGCCACCGGAAGCCAGGTCCACACTTTCGGGCACCCTCTTATGACCCTCCTGGCGTCTCCTCCTCTTGCAGCACCTGCCCAGGAAGCCCCACCCCACCTAGGTCTTCTGGTCACTGTCAGCCAGCACCCTGGTGCCCACTTGCTTTGGCCTGAGTCCAGACAGTGGCCTGGGCCCTGAGGCCTGGGGGCATCACATCAGAAGGATGGCAGCACCCCATGAGCTTGGTACAGCGTTTTATGTCTGGCAAATATGCTCACCCATCCACTGGGGTCTTGTTCAGAGAGTTCAGAATTCTCAAAGAAAACAGGGTCCCGTAGGGGAGGCAGTAAGACTCTCACCTAACTCTAGACTGCCAGTCGAAGTGAGAAATTCTCCACGATGGGAGGCATCACAATATCCCAGATGGGGGACACTTTCCCGACTGGTAAATCCTGCACTTCCCACAAACATACACAGAATGTTGGTTCCTTGGAACAAGAGCAGGTATTGAGAGATAGAGAGAAAAGATCCGAAGTCAAAATCAGTTTGAACAGGTGCATGCTTCCTCGGAGCCTGAGCTGTGCTCGTTCGCCTGTGATCCTCCAACACTGTGGAAGTGTGGTGGCGTCAGAGGTAGCAGTCCCCTCTGGGGACCACAGCTCTAGACTAGAGCATGGGGGACGCTGATCTCATCAGCCTCGGGTCATCAGCTGGCTGGTTGCTGGGCGAGACTAATCAAGGCGTGCTCGTTCTCTGCCTTCCTTTTCCCCTCTGGATAATGGGGGTGGTCTTCATGGTGGCCAAATTGAGCCCAGGAGCCTGGAGCAGAGCCCTTAATGAGGGCTGCTTGGTGATGAAAGGCCCCGTTAAGCTTCAGCCACCATTATTGCGTGATGGAATAAATGTGGCCAGCCTAGGAGACGCGCACGAATAAATTTGAATAGCAAGACACAAATGCGGCCCTTAACTCCGACGAGCAAATAGAGTTTAATAAAGAGGTAAACTGAGACCGCTTTTATTTATTGCTGTGTAAATGTATTTAAAAAGGTATTGGCTTTCTGCAGCTGCAGAGGCCAGTTCCTCCGCAGCCCGGTGCTTTAATGCCTGCTGCTGTTATTAGAGCTGTAATGAATGAGCCGCTGTGAGTGCGCTCTTCAGAAGGACTGCAGAGGTGCAAGATTAATGAGATGAGAGCATTGAAAGGTACAGACGGCCCCTGTTTCCCAGCCGCGTGCAATGTCTGCAGCGGCACCTCTGGCTTTGTTTGCTTCACGGTGGCTGAGAGGCTGCGGCAGGGAAATGTCCCCAGGATTAGGGCTGCAAAAGCACGCACCTCCCACCAGCTCGCATCCTTGCTCCCCAAGCTGCACCCCAGCCCCCCCAGGCTACCTGTCCCCACAGCTGCCTCTCTGTCCTTCCCAGCCTGGCCTTGGTTGGGCTCCAGGCACCCCTCCTCGGTTTGGGCTTTATCCCACGCCACCTGCACACCCCTCTTTTGAGGATGCTTGTGGAATCCTCCCTGGGCATCCTGACATGCGCAGCCACTTCCTGGGTGAAGAGTTGTGCTGTAGGGCTGCTTCTAGGAAAATGTGTGGCACTTTTGGTTGGCTGCTAACTCCCATGGGCTCCCAGGGCAGGGTGGCTGCCCAAAAAAGCAAAAGTGATCTTGGGTGATGACAAATATGTCAATTGGTGAGTGGACTTCCCTGAGGCAGGAATTCTTAAGTTGCTTAATTATTTGGAGGCTGGAACAAGTCTAAACTTTACTAAGGTCCTTCTATATACATCAAGTGTGCCATTTCATGACTACCCTGTAGACAGGTATATACCCATTTTATGAATATGGACACCGAGACTCAAAGAGTGAAGAAATATGCCTGAGGTCATATGGCCAGGAAGTGCCAGATTAGAGACCCTCAAAGGGAACCCACTCTTCAGTGGGAACAAATTCTCTCCTTGGATCTCAGGTGTGGCGATGCTCTCTTGGCTGAAAAATAGGGTCTTCTTCCTATGGTTTACCCTTCAGACATGGCCTAGATCAATTGTGGAGATCTGACCACTAACCAAGGGACAGAGATCACTGCCCCCCAGGGAAAAAGTGGTAAAATAGTGTTGGTGGTAGGATCTAGCAGAACGAGCACAGGAAGGTGGTAGCTGTGTGACCTGGGCAAGCATGTCACCTCTCTGAGCCTTAGTTTGCTCGTCTGTCAAATGGGTATAATAAAACCACCCACTTCATTTGCATTTTGTGAATTGCAAATCAGATAATACATGTAAAGTGCTTAAAAACAGATGACAAACTCTCAGTATATTTTCAATTGAAAAAGTATGAGTCAGTGATCTAGGTCAATACACAGAAAGAACCCTGAATACAAGTTTGGAGTGCAGAGAAAGAAAAGCTCAGCAGACTAACATGAACCCAGAACAGGCCATCTTGAAGATGGGCTGGGAAGGCCAGGTGGACACTGATGACTGGATGGGCTTCATCATTAATTTTTTCAACAGACCACTGTGGATCCGTGAAGTACCTGCTCCTGTGCTGGGTGCAAAGATGCAGTAGTAACCGAGACAGTCAGATCGTGTGACTTCCGAAAGCTCACTCTCTAGTAACGCACTGTGTGTCAGGCGGCAAGGGCTGCAGGGGAACGCAGGGGGAGCAGAGAAGGGGATAGGGAGGACCAGAGTGGGTGGGGGGTGCCACTGCACACAGGGTGACCAGGCACAGCCTCACGGAGGTGACATTCCAGGAATGACCTAGCCGGTGGAGAGTGAGCCGTGTGCCTGTCTGGGTGGACAACGTCCAGGAAAAAGAGCTGTCCAAGGCCCTGCAGTGGGGGTGAGCCCCAGCATCTGAAGGTGGCCAGCGTGCTGGCACTGAGTGGGCAAAGGGGAATGTAATAGGGGGCAGCCCGCCTGCTGCAGGGAGCCAGAGGCTCTAGGCCTTGCCGATCCCCCACCCGACCCTGGGAAGTTGACCTCTTCTCTCACTGAGATGGCAACTGATGCAGGGTGTGAGCCTTCTCCAGTTGGCTGGCAGAGTTGGCCAAGGTGTAGGACCTGGACAAATTCAGGGAACAACGAGCAGTGCTGGCTGGCTAGCCAAGGGGGCAGGAGTGGAGAACCAGTAGAAGATGAGCCCAGACAGGGTGGCTGGTCCCAGAGAAACAGCCTTCAGAGGCTGAGAAAATCTGGCTAAATTCCACAGGCCCTAAGTTGTCTAAGGGCTTCTGCCCAAGGCAGGTTTGGGTGTGGCCAGAGGTTGGCGGGCAGCTTGAGCTCCACACAGACTCTCAAGAGGGCCTGGACAGTGCCCGGGGAGAGCACACGGGGGTGGCATTGGGCCAGTTTGGCAGGAGAGCGGGGATGGGGAGAGGGGGAGCCAGGGATCCCAGAGGCAGAAGCAGGAGCCGACCCAGGTCGGAGCCCCCCCACCCCCAGCCCTGCTGGCCCCACGTTAGCGCTCATTAGCACATCCTCTAATGTACCAAGAAATTCAATTTCCTACAAAATAACCAGCCGCGTCCCAGGGGAGCCAGCAGCCCTGTTCATCACAGCCGGGCTTTCCAGGGACCACGCTGCAGTCTGCTGTGGATTTCCTAGACGGGGTGGCTGGTTCCCCACGTGAAGAGCGACTTATTGGCTCCTCTATAGGTTGGGGTGTTTTTTTCCACGAAATGTGCAGTTTCTGGGTAAACAGGCATCAAATCAGCAGTTGGCAAGAGCCAGAGGAAAATTTGCAAACTCCTCATGCGGCTCAAATTAAGTGAGCGGTGCCTTCACTAAAGCACATGCACCAAAAAATAAACATTCCGAATGTCAGGGTTGAGGATATTCTTTTAGGGAATGCAGATGTCCATTTCTTTCCTTTCCTTTTCCTTTTAATTCCAAGTAAAAATATCACTGGCAATATTTCTCATTCCACTTCATAGTGGTCCGCCGTGATGTATGTACTTGTGTGTGTGCAAATCCATATGAGGGCGTGTGTGTGAGCATATAAGAGAACGGAAGGTGTACACGGACACACATATGGCCATGAGTAAGGCCGTGAATTTGTGTAAATGTGTACACACATGGACATGAGTCTGTGGGCATCTGAGTGTGTACGTGTGATCCTGCATGTGGGCCCGTGTGTGTGAATGTGTGTGTGCATGTCTGAAGGTGTGGATGTGTGTGTATGTACGTGTGTTTCTGTGTGTATGTACGTGCGTGTATGAGTAGGGGTGAGTGTGGGTGTGCACATGTGCATATATTGTGTGTGAGTGTGAGTCTGTGCACGTGCTCGAGTGTATCGTGTGTGGATGGGTGCATGCAGTGAAGGCGTGTGCACGTGCGTGTGTGCGTGTGTGCTGTGCACGGATCGCGGGCACCGTCTCCTCGCAGCCCGCCTGTCATCTCCCTCCTGCATTCTTCGGCGGCGGCCCCAAGTATGCGCCAAGAAAGCGATCAGGCTCCCATTTGTATCCTGCCTGTCATCTGCGGGCCTGGCGGGCCGACGGGGTGAGGGGTGCCGGCCCTGCTCCTCCTGGCCGAGGCCACCCTTAAAACAGAGCAGGACTCGGCCGTCTCAGGGCGAGGGGGCAGCCCCAGGCTTCCACTGTTCTCCCAATTACTGGCACCTCCCAAGCGGCTTATGGAAAAGGCGTTGTTGCCGTGAGGAAGATATTCCACTGGAGCATTCCCGTTCCCCACAAAAAGAACCTCCTGCATATTATACACATTTTTCAATGTAATTATCCCCAGCCCACACACACAGCTTGGAGGATTAAAACATAAAATACAGTCTGCTTCCCACACATGAGACCGACGCTGCAACTGGCATCCTAATAAATAAACGAAGTGGCCTCTCCTCTCCTTCCTCCCCCGTCCCCTTCTCCGTCCTCCTTCCCCCTCCATTCCCTCCTCCCCTCCTCCTGCACCCCAATTCCTCCTCCTCTAATCCCCTCAACCGCTTCTTCCCCCTCCTCACCATCTTCCCCTCCACCTCTGCCTGGAGCTAGGCTTGTTTTGCTTCTGTCTCTGAAACCCATCCATCCCCTCCTGCCTCCCCCCGCCAACATAGCCCACAGCAGGCAGCATCACCGCAAGGGGGGTCACCCCCACGCTGCTGCCACTCTGGAACGAGGGCTTTGTTCAACAAGCCACCCAGGGCTCCTGTTCACTGCATCTGCCGCAGAGGGTTCACTGCACTGAAAGCTGGTGGAAGGGCGGGGTGGGGGCGGGAGGAGGAGGGAGGGAGATTTTATAAGCAAATGGCTTTGTGGATCATTGCAGGGACAGTAGGAAGCGTTCTGGAGCACCAAAAACCAAACGCCTTGGTGCACATGGATGGAAGGGCGTCAGCTGTGGAACTGCAGCCTGCGAGCCGCTCGGGTTGCTAGGGAACGCCGAGAACGTTTTGTCTTTAGGCTGCAGATCCTGGATCCACCTAGGATTTCCAGTTCTAGAGCCTCTGCCAGCCGGTGGTAGTGCCAGCGCCTCCAGCGGGAGATGGGAGCAGGAAAGCTATGCAACCCCAGGCGCCAGCCCGGGCATCAGGGCCCAGGCTGGCCCTCCGTGAGACCAAGTATGTCTTGAGGGGTAGGTTTGCAGAGCAGCCCATGCTGGTGAATTCCTTTCCACAGAAATGCTCGTGCCTGGCTTGGCACACAAAGCTTGGACCGTGGGGGTTTCAACGTGCTAGTGACAACCTTCCAGTTTACAACCTGAAGCTGGTTCGTTCTGAGCTCGGCACCCCCTGCCCTGCCCCCACATCCCTCCCTCTCTGTTCTCCCCATCTTTCTCTTGCACATGCATGCTCCTTGGAAAGCAGGGACTGTGGATTTCTCCTCTGAGCCCAGCACAGCACCTTTAATGATACCTAAGCTCCAGTTAAATAATAAAAGACGTGGTGTGGTCTTGGTCTGCACAGATGAATTAGGTGTTTGGGGTGAGTGACAAGGGATCTGATTCTGTTCCCCTCGACTTTTACTACAGATGGATGGCTCTAGGTTTTGCCTCAGGGTTCAGTTTTTTGTTAAGGTGGTGATGAAATATCCCGCAGTGGTCCAGGTCAGTCTTGAGTAGCACAAAGAGTCGGTCGATTTGCGTTCTCAACACATCTCTGTCACTTAAGGTGATGTCACACAAGGCATTGACTTCAGCTGATCCTCAATTTCTTTATCTCATTGAGGATTGGATAAAATAATGTGTAGAAAGTACTGATCACAGTGAGTGTTCCCACTGCTCAAAGACTGGGCACCAGTGCTGTTTAGAAACCCTGTGAGTTGGGCTGAATTTTCTCTGCCCTATGTCTTTGCTCCCTTTCTCCTGCCCCACCAGGCCCCGCCCTCAAGCCCTCAAGCTCTCAAGCCCTGGAACCTGCTTGGACTTTCCATTCTGAACCTGGGCCAGACCTTAACCTGCTGGTGAAGTGCTGGCTGAGGGTTGACTTTCAAGGAATTTGCAGCTGTTTTCCCTGCTTTTATTGCTGCCCGGTGGCTGGCCCACAAGCCCGCTCTCCCAGGGCCCTCACTCTGCAGGCTAAGAGCAGAGGCCCTGGCCACCCAAGGGAGGCCTCCTTTGCCTGGCAGCACAGGCCATGTGACCCCCACAGACAGACTTGGCCCTGCGCACCTGTTCTTGGGGCAGTGGCACCAAAGGTACGCCCGATACCATTTCCCTCCAGCTCAGCCCAGAAGAGAAGAAGATAGGGTCATGGTACAGTTCTTTCCGGCAGGGTCTGTAGTCCATCTGGACGAAGGCAAAGAATGATCAGTTAAGCCTCTGCTGTGCTTCTGGCTCAGGGCCTGGCACATTGAGCAGCCCCCAAATATTTGTTGAATGAAAGAGTAGATGCCTTTGGGCTATAATCTCATTAAAGACTCTTGGTAAGCTTAAGAGGTGGATTATCAACCCCATTTTGCAGATGCGGAAACGAAGGCTCAGGGAACCTTGGGTCTGGTAGGAGCTCCCTCTCCAGCTTTTGGGTTCCTCCTGAATGCCCATCATTCACAGTGCCAGTTTCTATGTCACTCCTTCCTGGCCTGTTCACACCACCAGTTCCTGTAGACATTGATGCTGCTGCCCTAATTCCTCCTGGTCACTGGCCTTTCAGCATCATTAGGTTTAGCAGAGGGAAGGCTGTGTTTACAGCTTGGCATGAAGGAAGAACATGCAGATCTCTGTTGCCAGGCTACAAATGACTCTTTTTCCCCCCTAGAAGAGAGTAATAATGATTAAAAAATACTCAGTTGCTTGGCAGGCTTCTGGGTGGCTTCACTGTGAATATTCCGGGGCCTTTCACAGACCCTGCTGCCTCTCCAGATTCTCTTGGTTTTGGATCTTTACTTTATCCATCTTCTGAAGAAGGAGAAGGTGATGACCTGTGATCAATGAAAAAGAATCAGCATCCTTTTTTTCCAGGGAGACACAAGCCCTTGATTATTTGATTCCTCTCTTTGAATGGAGTGGGCAGAGTTCCCGAAAGAACCCGTGACAGCAGGGGACGTCTAAGACCGAGTAGAGGAAAGGAAGGGTACATTCAGAGTGAGAGAGCAGAGGGTCATAAATGGATGAGAACAACCACACGTCAAGAAGTGGGGGGTCCAGGCATCCATCAGGAAGACACTTCAACTGAAGACTGGGAGCCCAGCCAAGGTACCTGTACCTATTCTGATTGTCGCCTCCTCCCTGGGGCCAGGCAGAGGTGTCTAGTGCAGAAGCCCGGAATCTGCCTGCACACCACTTTGGCCCTGCTAAAGACTGCAGGCTGGGTCACTTACATTTGCAAACCCACACCTGAAAGCCCATGGCCATGATGCTGGAAGAGTACCAGTCCATATGGGCAGGGCAACCCTACATGTCCTGGGTTTCTAAATGTTTTTGGTGATTTTTTATTTTTAGTAAAAATAACATGCTCAGTGTGTGTTAATTTGTATCTCTCTGTTTAAATAAGACTTTTCCTGCCAATGTAGTTATATAAAAAAGTTAATAGCCTTTGTCAGACTACATATACCTTTTGTTACTGCTGTTTTGGTTTGAACGGTGGAGAAGACCCTAACATTCATTGAAAACCCACTGAGAGGTACAGGCATGGTTCTGTAGTGTGTCATTCTACAAAACCCTGGGAGTTGGGGTCGTTGTTGTTTTCCTCCTTTAACAAATGAAATACTATGTATAAAATGGATACCTACTGTATAGCACAGGGAACTCTACTCCGTGCTCTGTGGTGACTTAAATGGGAAGGAAATCCGAAAAAGAGGGCATATATGTATACGTATAACTGATACACTTTGCTGTTCAACAGAAACTAGAACAACATTTTAAAGCAACTATGCTTTAGAAATAAATGAGAAAACCAAAGCTCAAAGCATACAACTCATCCAGGTTACACAGCTAGTAAGTGGTAAAACTGGTGTCAAATCTGAGTTTAAAAGACCCCAATAGTTACGCATCTACCTTCCATAAAATTACCTTGAATGGAAAACTGCAGTGTCCTTTCTATGGCTTCCCCAATCCCTGAGAAATGGAAGTATCAACCCCTCAGCCTTTCTTTCTCATCTTTTTTGTGAGCCATTTTCTTCTCACAAAGTTTGTGTCCCAGCACCAAGAAGCCTGGCTTCTCAGGAGCTGCCTCTGCTTTTTGAAGAGCTTACCTGCTCTTCAAAATTATCCTGAACTCTGGTGTCAGAGTTCAGGATAATTCTATTCAAGGCAGATTTCTCTCCCTGAGAAGTTCTGACTCACTGATTGGAGCAGCCTGATTAATCAGGAGGGATTTTGTGGCAAATGCCATCAGACGCCCCGCCATCCTCTTTCAGTAGGGGAGAAGCCCTGCTCTGGCTGGCATCACCCAGCAATCAGGACTACCTGTGAGGATGCAAAGGTGAGGCGAGTGATCAGCTTCATCACTTCATCCCACACAAAAGCTCCCCCATTGCGTTGTCAGTTCTGCCAGCTCCATCAGGGCCACGTCACACAAATCGCAAAGCCTCTGAGTCAGAACAAACAAAGCACACCCGTGTGTGTTACTCAGAACACCATGCAGATCTCTCACGCCATCACCTATGAGTTGATTGAAGTGGCTGTTGATTGGTTAATTTGCTCTCAGCCTTGGAGAACTCATGTCAATCGATGGTCTTAGCTGTTATTTAAAAATGTGTATTATTTCATTCTCATGACATCGGGTCTTCTGAAAGGAAGGTTCAGCCAGACAGGTAGAAGAATTGTCGGGCATGGTGGATTCTTTGTCGGAATGCATTTTCAAAGAGATAAGTTGACTTTGATATTAAAGTTGAGTTTCCCTTGAGTCAAGGGTTTATTCACTCATCCTTTGCACAAATATTTAACGGGTTCCATGTGGTCTACGAGAGCATTGCTCGTAGACATCGGGGATGCAGCGATGAAGATGTAGCTGCCGCTCCCATGGAACTGACATTTGAGCTCTGTGCTAGGGTAGAAAGTCAGTTTACTCCACCCTCAGGAGAGAATCCAGTGCTTGAGAGTTGGTTGATCTTCCCCATAGAAGAAGAGCTCCCAGCATCCATGGTTTGAGCTCATTTCATCTCTCAGAACTCAGGCCAGGGTGAGTTACTGGAATGCCTGGAAGGCAGCGGGAAGAGGCAGGTGCAGCAAATTGAGGTGAGGTTCAGGCAGATCAAATCCCCCCCACCCCTGTTTCTGGTTTCAGCTTCTGAGCTTAAGTTTTCTCATCCATTAATTTGGGATGATGCTGTTTTTCTCATAGGATTGTCACAGGAACTCAATGAGACACCTTAACAAAATCACTTGGTGCTTAGCGAGGTCTCTGCGTATGCTCCTCTCTTACTTTCTCATTTTAAAGTCTGTCCATGGCTAAGTAAATTCACTCATGTTACCCATGAAGACAACCCACATGCCTCCAAACTTCTTCCAATCTGGGTTATTTTTGAGAGTGAAAGATGGTACCGTTAATAACACCACCAAAACAGGAATAAACCAGGACTGTCTAAGCCAATGGGGACACATGGTCACCCTTCCAGCTACTGGTTTTGGCAGCTGTGGGTTGGTGTAGAACAGACAGCAAAGTGACTTCTTTATGGAATTCTAGCCTCATAGCACAGCCAGGTAAGACTGTTTGATAACCTTCTGATGGGCAGAATTATAAGATGCTCTCCCCCTCTCCAGTGCACAGATCCTGTATAATCTCTCTTTTTTAAAAATTTATTTATTTTTATTTATTGGCTGCATTGGGTCTTCATTGCTGTGGGCAGGCTTTCTCTAGTTGTGGTGAGCAGGAGCTACTCTTCATTGCAATGCGCAGGCTTCTCATTGCGGTGGCTTCTCTTATTACGGACCATGGGCTCTAGGCACAATGGCTTCAGTAGTTGTGGCGCACAGGCTTAGCTGCTCCGCGGCATGTGGAATCTTCCCAGACCAGGGCTTGAAGCCGTGTCCCCTGCATTTACAGGTGGATTCTTAACACTGTGCTACCAGGGAAGCCCTATAATCTCTTTATTTTGTGTCTGGGTAGGACCTGTGTGTATGATGGGATCTCACTCTCGTGATTGGGCTACATTTGGCAAAGGTGACAGTATTTTGCAGATAGAATTAAAGTCCCAAGCCAGTTGACTTTGGGTTGTTCAAAAGGGAGATTTCCTGGGTGGACCTGACTTGATCAGGAGAAAGAACTTACTAGAAGGACTTGGCCCTTCCTGAAGAGGAAGTGAGCAAGAAGTAAGGAAGGAGTAAGCTATGTATGAGAGGGGCATGTGGCTAGAACCTGATGACAGCTTCTAGGAGCTGAGAGAGACCCACAGTCAACGCCAGCAAGCAAATGGCAACATCTTTTCCAGAATTGCAAGGGAAATTCTTCCAAAAATGTGAGGGAGCAAATCCTTCCCCAGTCTAGCCTCCAGATGAAAACACAGCCCAGTGGACACCTTGATTTCATCCTTGTGAGACCCTGAGCAGAGAACTCAGGAAAGTCATGTGTGGACTTCTGACCCACAGACAGATAATAACTGGATGTTGTCTTAACCCACTAAGTTTCTATTAGTTTGTTACACAACAATAGAAAACTAATACAAACTCCAAACTCACATGGCCACTTTCACTTTCCATCCATGTGCTCATTCTGGTCCACCCACCCAAGATACCTTTCCTTCTGCTGTTCTAAAGCCCACTCCACCCCCTCTTCTCTAGGGCATACTGCTCCCCGCTGCTCGAGGTTCCTGATACTTCTTTGAATGCGCACCAACTCTGTCAGTGCCCGTGTTCCTGCCCATATTCCTCTGTGTAATCAACTTTTACTGGATGCTTCTGTGTGCCCTGCCCTTTATAAAGGTTGTTCCTCACACCTATAAGGACAGTGCTAATGGCTCTCTTTTATAGTTGAGGACATGGAGGCTGAGAGCAAAGTGTATCACCCAGGGTCCATCAGATGCTGAGTAATGGAGCCAGAATTTGAACCAGGACCTTCTGACTCCAAAGCCTACTCTCCTTCTACCATGCCTGCTGCCTGCTGCCTGCTGTCCCGTTCAACTGTTGGGGTGCCCCAGACTGCAAAGAGCTGCATTGCTGTGCTAACCCTTAACACTTTAAAGCATGCTTTCATATAGTTCATCTCAGGCAGTCTTCCTAGGAACCACGTAAAGTATCTGTACCCACAATTTACAGACGAGAAAGAACACTGAGACACCAAGAACATTTGTTCATTCGTTTACTGCTTCCACCTCATTTATTGTGCATCTAAGAGGTGCCTTAAGAGTCCTAGGCCCTGGGATATAGAGCAGAAACAACTTTGCAGCCCAGAGTAGGGAGCAGATGTATAGACAGAACCTGTACCAGTGTAGCATGGAATCTGTAGTGCTGACGGAAATGCAAGCTCAGAGAGAGGAGTTCAACCCAGACATGGAAAAGGAGTCAGAATCAGAGGGCTTCAGGGAGGAAGTGGAGGGCACAGCAGATTGAGTAAGAGTTACCCTTGTAGCCATCAGGGGTCGGGGAACGAGAGGTCTTGCCTGAGATGCCCAGCTTGCGTGAGGCAGACCGAGGACTCGGTTTGGGTGGACCCTCCCTTGCTCTCCACTGCTTCTCAAGTAGGTTGAGGTCACTGGTTGACAAGACGTCTGCAAATGTGTCTCTACCTCTCCTAAAGCTTTAATGCCTCAGGATGTCTCTGGGACCCCCACCGAGCACCCAGTGGAAACAGAAACAAACACATACACCTGCGTAAACACATTCAGATAAATGCACTCATACACACACACACTTGTGCCCCAAACATAACATATTCACACACATGTACCCATTCATCACACACATAGACATGTGCATATGTCCCCTACACACACACACACACAAATACACACACTCACACCCTCATACATACACACACACACACACACACAGGCACATATGTATACTCCACATATATATACACATTTGTACACAGAGACAAATACACGTGCACACACACCTTTACAGGCAACCTAACAACGCGAATATCAGCAGAGCCAATGAGATGCCCCAAGAATTTGTTTTTATTATGCAGAACAGAGAGGCAGGTGACGGACTGTCGAACGCAGTCTTGTCCCCAGTCGCCTATTCAGAACCAAGCAGACAGCACTGTGGTTTCCAGGCAAATTCCAGCTGCCTCCCCGGCGCCCTGGGTACATAAACCCAAGAAGCCAAATGATGATTTTCCCCTTCAGAAGAATAACATTGCCCGGCCCTCCCTCCCTGGGCTAGAAAGCTTTCTGTATCGCGCAGTCCCCGCGCAGGCCAGGCAATCCCGTCAGGATGACGTGCTGGCCAAGGAGCCGGGCAGCTCCATCAATTTCTCCTGGAAAGCCCAGAAGAAATTTGGTCGTAGAAAATCCCTTCCCTCTTTGCTAATAAAACTTATCAGTGCAGGGCAGGAGTCTGGGAGGAGAGGGACCGCAGACACTCGCCTTGCTAAATTACTTGGAGAAATGGCCCTGATCAGCCATCCAGGGGGAGAAAGGCAGGAAGTAATATAACATTTATTGAGCCCGATTCTTTTCCCCTAGATCCTTCCACTCGGCTCTCTCAGCAGCCCTGTGATATGGCATTAACGCCATCCCATAGATGAGGAAACTGAGGCCCAGCTATGCATCAGAAAGAACGTGGGTCCTGGAGCAAAGCCAGTGTGGGTCTGAGTGCCCACCCTGTTCCCTTGCTTGCTGCCTAGCTCAGGCTGGTGACGTCACCTCTTGGGTCGCAGTCTTCTTGTTAGGACCCCCAGCCTGGGTGGGCTGGTTCAAGATCAAACAGATAACACAGTCAAAACAGTGACACAGACCCCGGGTGCACAAGGCTGGTTCTGAATCCTTGTTCTTTCCAGCTCCTCTTTCTCCTCTGAACCTCCAGAGCCTCCCCATTCTCCCTCCAGGGTGATGAGGGAGCTCCCGTGGCCCTGGAGGCCAGCTCTCCTGTGATCTTACCAAGCAGGCACTTGGTTGGCACCCAATGCCCTGTCCCTTTTTGCAGGGGAAGTAGAGCCTCAGCTCCATACAATGAAAGAGGGAGCCCAGAGAAGCAAGCCATCCTTCCCCAGACTGCAGCAGGGGCTCCCCAGTTCTTGACGAGGAAGACCTTGGTTCCTTGCTGTCCTTGGATTGGCTGCGTTTACTCTTGGCTTCATGAGCCCAGGGGGACTGCTGTCAGCCCTCACTAGGGGGCCTCCTTCCAGAGCCTTCCTCTGTAAAACCTAGAGTTTATCCAACAGCAGGGAAAGAATATGGGCTCTGAGGCTGGGAAACATGGGAATCCCAAGTAGGCAAATCCGTCTGCAGTGGCATGGTCCTAAGGAAGCAATGGACGAAAACGAAAAAGGAAATGTGGGCTAAGTAACAGGAGAAATTCTCTGTAGGAAGATCTATTAGACTGTGAAATAGTATTCCGCAGGAAATAGGGGAGGGGTGCCCGGAGGTATTTAAAGCCTTTCTGGCCTAAGTAATAGAAGCCGCATGGTGTATGGAGTGGCCGAGAACTGGCCTCCGGGGAGCAGCCGCCTTGTCCTAATAGGCCGTCTCCGTGTAGATGTAATTTCCCAGCCTGCTTGAATTCCATGGAGCTACACTGCTCTTGCCAGGAAAAGATGCATTCACTTACAGCTCGGAATAAGCCATAGGATTTGAAGTGGGCATAGCCATCATTTTGTCAATGGGGAGGCAACCCCTGTGAATAAATCTACGGATGCAACACGATCCCTATTAAAATCCCAGTTGCCTTTTCTGTAGAAATTGACAAGCCAATTCTAAAGATCATATGGAGTTGCAAGGGTCTCAAAATAGTCAAAATTATCCTTAAAAAGGAGAACGAAGTTGGAGAACTCTTGCTTCCCAATTTCAAAACTTCAATTACGAAGCTGTAGTAATCAAGACAGCATGGTCCTGGCACAAGGATAGACATGTAGATAAATGGGACAGAATCAAGAGTCCAGAAATAAAATTCCTACATTTATAGGTAATTGATTTTTGACAAGAGTGTTAAGACAACTCAATAGGGAAAGAAGAGTTGTTTCAACAAATGGTTCTAGGACAACTACTATCCACATGCAAAAGAATGAAGTTGGACTCTCACCTCACAACATATACAAATGGACTATAGCTCTAAATGTAAGATCTAAAACTGTTAAACTCTTAGAAGAACGCATACAAGTAAGTATGCATGACCTTGGATTAGGTGCAAACGAAGAAAGAAAAAAATAGAGAATTTAGACTTCCTTAAAATTCAGAATTTTTGTGTTGTCAACCATATCATCAAGAAAGTGAGAAGAAAACCTATCAAATGGGAGAAAGTATTTGCAAATCATGTACTTATAAGGGACCAGTATCCAGAATATATAAAAAACTCTTACAACTCAATAACAAAATGACAAGAGAACTCAATTTAAACATTGGTAAAGAATTTCAATAGACATTTCTCCAAAGAAGATATGAACACATTAAAAGATGATCAACATGGTTAGTCATTGGGAAATATAAATCAAAACCAGAAGGATATACTTCTTGACACCCCCTAGTATGGTTAACATTAAAAAGACAGATAACAACATGCGTTTGCAGTGATGTGGAAAAGTTAGACCCTTTTGTCATTGCTGGTGGGAATATAGAATGGTGCGGCTACCTTGGAAAACAGTTTGGCAGTTTCTCAAAATGTTAAGCATGGAGTTATCAGCAATTCCACTACTCAGTACATACCCAAGAAAATTAAACATATATTGTATATCACTCTTTATAGCAGCAAACGTGTAATAGCCAAAAACATGGAAACGATCCAAAGGTCTATCAAGTTATGAATGAACAAAACGTGATATATGCATACAATGGAATATTATTCAACCTTGAAAAGGAATGAAGTCTCAGTAAATGCTACAACACGAATGAAACTTGAAAACATTATGCTAAATGAAAAGAAGCTAGTCACAAATGAGCACATATTGTATGATTCCATTTAAATATGAAATGTCCAGAATTGGCATATTTATAGAGACAGAAAATGTGTTGGTATCTGGTAGGGACTTGGGAAGGTGAAAGTAATGGAAGTACAGTTAATGAGTATGGGATAATGAAATTTTTCTAAAATTAGGCAATGGTGATGGTTGTACAACTCTGTGGATACACTAATACCCATAAATATTACACATTTAAAAGGGTGATTTTTTTTGGTATGTGAATTATGTCTCAATTAAGCTGTTATTTAATAAAACATAAAGTCACCCCTTAACTTACCACACACAGTTTTGGTCTATATCTCTCATTCCATATATATTATTTTACCTAAATGAATTCTTACTGTATACATCATTTTGTATTTTGCCTCACTACATGAGGCTTTTCCTATGTTTTAAGGCTTTTCCTATGTTATTAAAGGCTTTTCCTATGTTATTAAAAACTCTTCATTAAATATTATTTTTCATAGTTGCCTAGTATTCTATCATATGGCTATAACCACAACTTCTTTCTCTATGTGTTCTTGGGTGTCTGCATTTTTCCCCAGGTTTTGCTATTGTAAAGAACATCTTTGTTGGACATATTTGTACATAAACTCTTATCTGCTGTTTTTGGATTTTCTTTGCTTTAGCATAAATTTCTGAAATTGAGATTACTGGGTTATAGTCATCCGTTTTAAGATCCTGCATCTGTGAGTTCCCCTCATTTGCCCTCAATATTTGGAGATATTTCATACAGATACCCTCAGTTTACTGAACTAAGGAGTCGCATCCGTCAGAATAACTTTTGGTGTGAGGGAGAGATTGTTGTCATTGAGGTCAGACCTACCCAGAGTCACACTCCTGCTCTGCCACTTAACACTGAGGCATCCCGACTAACCTCAACAGACCCTCCATTGAGTCTCCATTTTCTCTCCTATGAAATGGGCACAATAATAAGGTAACATATGTCAAGTGTGCAGCGTTCTCCCCTCAAAACTAGGCTCTTGCTTTATGTCTTTTTCTTCATTCTTCTCTTCAGAGCCCCCCAGCTGTGCCATGAAATGCACCTTGGGATCCTGAGTCCTGTCCATGTCCGAACCCTGGGAGGTGGCATCACTCCTCCAGTGGTATGAGTAGGCAATGCCCTGGTGAGACTGACAGGGATGAGCCTGAAGCCTGAAGCTCTGGAGTTGGGCCTGGGGCCACCACTCATTGACTTGTGATCTTCAGCAGGTCCTCAACGTGATAGGAATCTGGCCTATCATTAAAAGTGGGGGCATGGAGGCAACTGCACATCCGCCTTGCTGTGGGGTCAGGTGAGAGGTTGGATGTAACCATGCTTGCTGTGCCCTCCACAGTCTCTCTAAACAGCCATTACGTTTATCATCACAGCTCTCTCCAAATATGCCAGGGCTTGCTTGGGTGTACCAAGTTCAATTCATTTTCTGCCACTAGATTATAGGCCCATAGACTGACTGGGTAAGTACCGCACCACTACATACTATAGTAATTACTAATTACATGTTTCTGCGTTCTGCAGCTTATTAGTAAATTGCACGTAGAGGGATCTAAAAGTAATTGCCCTTCTCCCCGTAACTTCAGCAGCCGGCAGAAATCACAAAGAATTACCTTATTTACTTCCTAAGTGATTCCCAGTGGCCGTTTATCAAATATACAGAAGGAAAAAAATCATACAATAACCAAATATTCTTCTGCTTACAAATGATATGTGAGGGTCGCGAGAAATCTGGAGTGGAAAAGGCTGTTAAACAGCTGCCGACTAACTGTATGTAAATATCCCCCTGTGGGTAATAGCTTAATTTTGATCATTGTTCAAAAGAGCAGGCATTTTAAATTATTAATAGGTGTCAGCTACAAAAGAATGTTTAACTGGAAACTTACAAGAAGAGAGCCTGATCTGTACAAATGACACCATGTCTTTAACCACCCTGGTGTGTGGGAAAGGAAGGAGGGAGGAAAGGAACGAACAAAAGGCACAATGGGCAAAAAGTCAGCCGTATTTCTCCCTCTGACTGGGATTTTGTGGCTTGTGGGTGGTGTTACTTTACCGCCGTGGAAGCTGGCCTGGGCTTCACTCATTCCTGATTAAGCTTGGTTATACGTAGATTTCTTTTCTTTTTAAGGAAAGTCGATTTCAACCAAGCAGAAAGCTCGAGGCTGCAGGAAGCGCCAGGCTGTAATGCAAGCTTTATACCTTTGCTGTGATGAAAACTCGTTCATGTCCAGACGCAGAGCCTGGACACCTTTCATTTCGAGCAGCCCTGACATGGTTCTGCTCAAGTAAACTGAAGATCCCATTTCAAATGATTCATTTGATAGAAACATCAGGATCGCTGAGGCATGGACTGGCCTCTATGATCCTCCTTCTAAAAACGCAGACAGTGGATCATGAGACTATTGAGTCAACAAGAAAGAAGAAATGGCCAGTTTTTCTGTTTCCTTTCCTTGGCTTTTCTGGCAGCGCTGGCTTCTGGTATTTTGGGTAACCCGCGAGTATCAGAGACTGAAATAAAGGGAAAGATAGGATGTAAAGGATTGTGGAATAGCTCAAGTGGGTATACTGCTCTGATCTGCCAGGAGAAGAACCTCGGTCCTGGTATTTCTGCCCTCTATACCCCTCCTTCCCTCTCCATACCTATAGGATGAAGAGTTAACATGCCCACGTAACTAACTGCTACCAAGTGATTTAGGACAAAATCATAAGGAAACTGACAATCAGAGACAGCAAAATACTGCCCTAGGCAACCCAGCTAGTGGACAGCAGAGCCAGGGCTTGAATCCAGTAAACAAATTCCCATGGCGATTTTAACTAGGACTTGGGCCCCATCCACCTTTGGTGGAGTCACTGGATCAGCTGCCCCGAATACCCTGGGGCTGGGACAGAGCAGCTTCACCAGATGCAGAGGACTGAGGCCCTCATTGTCCCGTGGGTCCCCTCCCTCCTGCTCCAGGGCTGTCCTCTCTTCCTGACTGATGTCCCATCCCCTCCTTCTGTATAAATCCATTCATCCTGTGGCTTTTTGACTCCTCTGACCACCCAGGCCTCCTCCGTTGTCCACGGAGCATGATGACAGGATTGCTGTGTCCTCAAGCCCAGGCTGCTGTAAGCACCACACCACTGCAAGCTCACTAGGTCATTTTGTGGCTCAATAGGACCTCCCTCAAAGAGCCGTAGGGCTCCCCAGAGAAGGGGGGAGACCACCAGCTTTGCCCCCACTTTGTGCCAGGCACTGGGCTAGGCTCAAGGCACTCCCACACTCCTGCTGAAGACACATACACCAACAACTAAGCATCGCACAGTGGGAACGGGGCCAGGGTAGGTGTAAGAACGAGGGACAGAGATGAGATCGAAGCTGAGTGACCATTCAAGGTGCAAGGACAAAGAACACTGGATTACATGGGGGGATGGAGAAGAGTTCGCTGCACAGGCAGCTAGGTGGGGAGGATGTTCCCGTAGAGCCATGTCTTCATTTCTGATGAATCCTTGTCCTCTCCTCCACAGCACATGTGGAGATTGCCTAGAACAAGTTTGGACGCACATAACAATTTTTTGGTGAATTTGGGTCCAACCGGCCGTGTCAGGCAGCATTAATAGCTTTCGCCTAAGTTATATGAGCCCCTTAGCATCCTGTGCTGGATTCTGTCCTAGAAACAAGGGCACTGAAGCAAACATTCATCATCAACTGGTGTACCTGTTTGGTTGCAACCTTGAATGGTTGTCATAAAATAATAATGAGAGCTGGCATTAATGGAGCCGTACAATGTGCCAAGCATGGTGTCTAGTACATTAGGTGTCTCAACTCATGTTATCTTAATACTAATAATGCTGGTGCTATAATACTCCCATTTTACAGATGAGGCCAGTGAGGTTTAGCAAGCTTAGATAATTTGCTTGAGGTCGCAGAGCCAGGATCAAACATTGTTTTGTCTGATGTTTGCATTGGAGCTCTTGGCTTTGTGCTTCCTGGCATGGCATTAGGTGTGCAGTGGCCTTTCATATGTCTTATTGTTTAGCCATTGTTTATATAGGGCCTTCTGTGCTCAGCAAAGTGAAGGGTACATAGATGAGAGATGTCATTCTTGCCTGGGGAACCTCATTCATTCAACTAATCTTTAGTGTGGGCCAGCCTAGTGCTCGGCACTGGATTATCGGGAGAAGGGACAGGCAGTTGCCCTTCAGAAGCTGAGTATAAGGCGGGGAGACACACCGTGGTCCTGCAGTGGATGATTTGTCCATTTAAGGATTTCATGGGACAGGGAAGGGGAGTCGTGGTGGACTTCGTAGGAGAAATTCACTTTGGAGGATGACTGGATGGACCACGTGGGCAATAGCTCTGGGAAAGGAATAAGTCCATGAAAGATGATGGTTGCACATTGTCAGGGAGGAGGCTTATGCCAGGAGAGGGCTGGAGCTGGAAGACAGTAAAGCCCTGATGGGGAGGGGAGGGTTTTATTTTATAAATGTGGGAGGGCTTTGGCTGAGCTTTTTCTTTAGTCAAGACATACCAATACCATCCAATCTGGGCTTTTCTGTTTGTTGTCCATTTGATTGTCTTCTGCAGCAGAAGTTCTCAGACTTTACCTGCATCTTGTACTGCAGTGATCTCTCTAGAACGTGGTTCTTAAAGCATGGTCCCTGCACTGGCCAGCAACCTGTGTTTGAAGGACCCCTTGAGGTGTTTCTGAGCAACAAGCTGAAGTTTGAGACCCAGTAGTCTAGATCAATCAGGTTTTGTCTCAAGCATCATCTCCGCGGAGGCACAGAGTCCTCAGCCAAATCAAGTTTTATTCATAAGGGAGAAAGGGAGAATGGTTCTTATGTACACAACCACAAGCATCAGCTTACCGTTGGTGAGGACATGAGAGAAAGATGGACATGCAAGAGTATAATGGATGCCATGGTTTTTAAAGTCATTCAACAAACATTTACTGAGTAGGTACTCTGTGCCAGGTAACTTATAAGCATGGAGGAATTCTTCTCAGTATTTTTTTTTATAATTCAGCATTTATTCCCCTTTCTTTCAATAACAGGACCCAAATATTCCTCTGGGAACCTGCCCAGACTCAGTTCAAGTGTCAAGTGGAGCTGGCTCTAACCCCAGCACCACAAGTGGACATGTGACTCTTCCTGATCAGAGCACAACATCGTCTTACAATGGTGATTGGTCAGGGTGGGCATGTGACTCAAGCCAAGGTCCAATCACTGCTAACCCCAGTGCTTTTGATTACCTGATGAGGATACTTTTCTCTTTGTGCTCAACAGCAGTGAAGATAAAGCCTAGAGCTTCTGGGAGGCCAAACATGTCCTTTGAGAATGAAGCCAAGGAGAACTGAGAGACAGAGAGCGTGATTGGGTGCTGATGATGTTGTCTGCAACCCTGAATGTGACACTTCCTGAAGCACGGTCTGTCCTCAGACTTTTCAGTTATGTGAGCTGATGTATTGCTTGTTGTGCTTTAGCTGATTTGCATTTGGGTTTTGATCACTGCAAATAAAATAGTCCTAATTCTCTAGTGTCAGAAGGGCCACACCCCAAAGGAGACTGAGATCTTGGGGAAATGAGCTTTTAAATTCATACTAAGAGCAAGAAAGATGAGGAAGAAATTAACCTGCTGCTCGGGCCCAATAAGATAATGAGGCTGTGATGATGGAAATGGACCCTGTCTTTCTAGCTCAGGATGATGTACTTTGGGCTGAAAGGGAGAGCTGAGGATTCTGGAGAGAGGAGAAGAACCCACCTGGCAGTTTTAAATTAATTCGAGACCTCTTGCCACTGGCCATTGGGCAAAAAGAGAACCTGAACGTGGGGTCACTCATCCTTGGCCGGAGATATGGAAGGAGTTGAAAAATAAGGGAGAAGGGAAGACGCGGATTATCTTGCTGCAGGCCCGTAAACTTTCCATACTCTGAGCCCTGGCTGTTAGCCCCGTGCCAGACAGAACAGCACCTAGACAAAGTTCGAGGGATGAGTGAAGATGCGCAGGGCTATTTCAATTTTCAAAAATAACACAAAGGCAACATCTAAAGGCCCAGGCCACGTGTTGTTCCTGCACAGTCACCGAGCAATGAAAGGGACAGTTTTCATGAAAAGGTGGTCTGGGAACTAATGCTGATTCCTAACAGTCAGGGTGTCCATTTAAAAATGTATCCTGTCAAAGCAATCTGATTTTCTTTTTCTCCCTCCCTCCCTCCCTTCCTTTTTTCTGAGGGTGTTTGTAATTATGAGATAGTTAGATCAGGGAAATGCAATTGGGCACAGTGTATTTGGATTTCCACATGGTATATAATAAAGTTTTTATGATATCCTTTTGGGTAACATGAAAAACTCTAGCTAAGGTAATAACACAGTTAGGAAGGTGGACTTGTAACCACTTCAAGAACCATGCCCAGGGCTTGCTGATTAATTCATTCCTGTTCAGCCTGTCACTTCAGGAGCTCTCCAGGGCTCTGAGATAAGGCTTTGTCCTTGGCTCTCTCCTGCTAAAACAAATTTTGTGAATACTTGAATGAAGGCATAGAAAGCTCCTTATCAAATCTGTAGACGCCACTGAACTGGGAGGGGATGACAAATGAGGTAGATAGGAGAATTCGACCCAAAAAGCTCTCAGTGGGTTATGGTGATGCAGTGCAACTTACAGGGCAAAAAGCACAATGGGGAAAAGTAAGCTTCTGCAGTCGTCCCCAAGAAGCTTTACTTGTCAGCACAGGGTGAGAGAGCTCTGTCTTGGAAGCAGCCTGAGTGAGAAAAGAGAGGTCCTCAGCCACTACATAGGCATCTGCATTGTGCTCTAGTTCTCACTGGAGGGAAGCAGTTTGGAGTTGCATTAATAGGAGTAGAGTATGTAGAACAAAGAAGGTCAAAGTCTCATATACAAGGCTTTCCTACTTGGCTTCATCTGAGTCTTGTATTCAGTTGTCAACACCAAGATTGAGGAGGAAAACTGACAATCTTGAACGTGCTCAAACCTCATCATAAGGAAGTATAAATATTCAGCCTGAAAAAAATTCAGAAGGTATGTATTCCCTATTTCAACTCCTTAAGGGGCTGCCAACTGAAAGAGATTAGATATAATGTCTGCTGTCCAAGGGTTAGAATTAGCACCAAGAAGCAGAGGCCCTCCATTTATTGGGTCCCCCCATACTGTGAATGAAAGAACAACAGTATAGCTGCCCCAAATTGAAAACACTGTATTGTTAGAGAGTGAGTTCCCCAGCACAAGAGGCACCCAGCAGATGCTGGACACCAGCTTAGCAGGAGTTTGGAGGAGGAGGCTCCAGCATTAGCTGAGCCATGGGAAATGATGGGCTCTACCAAGGCCTCCTCCACCTCCGCACATCTGGATCTCCAGGATGAGAGGAAGACCCACTGTGGGAGGGGGCAGCCATAGGCCCCCACGTGCAGCAAAGTGGGGGAGGAAGCAGAGTGAGGGTGTCCACCACTCTGGGGTCTCAATGGTCCCTGGTGACCTTTGAGAGAGCAGCAGGACGCCTTTCTTTCCATTTCAAGCGGTGCTTCTCCAATTATCTCTCAAGGCTCCACAGTGATATGGAAAAGCACTTCCAAAATTAAATCTGCATCGAGAGCACACATTAATAACACACCAAAGGACACATAAATTACACCTGCGAGTCATTTCCCACTGCAGACGAATACACTGATTAATGTCACATCCCAACAATATCAAGAGCACACTGTAATTAAGCTTGAAAAGCTGTGTTAGATCACTATGGACACACACAGCCATCTAGGTGACTAAAGCCTGAAAAATCTCCCAATTTGGAGCTGTATCATTGCAGTGGAGGATTAAAAGTGTGGGCTCTGGACTCCAGCTGCTCTGAATTTTAATCCTGGTCCTACCATACACCAGCTATGAAACCTTGAGCAAGTTACCTAACCTCACTGAGCCTCAGTTTCCGGATCAGTAAAATGGGCAACTTACGTAGGAGTTCTTGGCAGTATTAATTCAAAGGATGCATGCAAGATGCTTCGCATAGAACCTGTGTCCAGCGCACTGCTCTCACAGACCTGAGTTCCTGTGTCTAACCACGGGTTCATGTCAAAAATCATCCACTGGTCCCACCCGTTAGCCTGACGCTTGTCGCATACTTAGTTCAAGTGGGCATTTCCAGTTATTTTTAAACTGTAATGTGATTGCTGCTTTGACATCATGATTACAACGCTAATGGTCGACCGGCGAAACTCTCCCACCTGAAGGGAGAGGATTGTCATCTGTTTTGATTCACGCTCTTAGCCTGAAAGAATGACTAATAATCAATGTCCCATGTTCAACAAGTCAATCACCGGAATATGTCTGGTTCGTGATGATTTGGTGAGGCGGTTGTGGGGTGATGGAAAAACACTGGCTTGGATGTCGGCAGACTGTCAGGTCTTGGAACTCCTCTGAACACATAGCTTTGGCCAGTTCTCTCATCTTGACACGTGATGAAATCACCTGACCCCCAGGACAGCCCTCTAGACAGCATCAGCATCCTGTTGAGGAGAGTCACGTTTTATTGAAAATCTTTGCATCCATTCCTCTGTGTATATAGGCATGCAGATATCCTAGCAGATAAGCTGTTTAGCTTAAGGACACCTTCATTCACTTTTTCCTCTTTGACGTACCGTTTTTCTTCCCCACTCCTCTCCTTTTCTCCCTCCTCCTAACTGCGCCTTTCAATCCATCTCCCCAAACCCCAGGCAACCAGTGCTAATAATCTGAAGGGGGTCCCCGACACTCCTTCCTCAACACTCACAAGTCTAAATATTCCTCTTGATTTTACACATTGGGATCATATTCTATACACGTCTCTGCATTTGAAGCCCCTCCCAGTCAACTGGTGCCTGCTTTTTGGAAAGGCTGCCTCACATTCCAGCCTGGGGGCAGAGGCTTAGCAGAGCTCACACCCGCTCCCCTCCTGCTGGGCACTCACCTTGCCCTCTTGGGTCCAGATCCACTAGAGACTGTGGTGCTATAAGCGTCCTTGAATGTACAATCTCCCTTCCTTTCTCACGCTGTGATTTCAACAGGCTGGGTTTCTGCATCTCTTGATTCTGGGAAGAAAATGAAGATATACTGATGGAGGGGTTTTGGCTGGAATCATAGAGCCACTAAGTGCCAGAAACGGTTCAAAGCAGGTCCACTGGACACCATAGCACATGCTCTTTATTTTACCAGGCTCTCTATCCTTCTTCTAACTTCACTACTAGAAATAAGTTTCTTTCCAACAAATTCAGTCAAGGCTTGCCCTGAATTCCTCCCCCCACCCCATCCCCTGAGACTGAGGTGGTCAAGTGCCTGGCTGTCACAGCGTATCCCAGAGGCCCTGGGTCAGAAGAATTCAACCAGACAAGGAATTGAGTGCCAGTGCCGGCACGTAGAAAGCACTTGGAAAGTCATGCTAAAAATACTACATCTGCTCAAGAAATGGGTGCTGAACCCCGACAGTGCTCCAGGCTGGCAGGCTTTGTCCAGCCCTCTCTGAAGGTGGCGTGAGCAGACTCAGGTCTCATTCATTTCCGTCTTGGAGGCCTTGACAGCTGGGCCAGGAGTCCCTGGGCATGTTGTCAAGGGGCTTTCAAGGCCCCTGTGACTGGTTGGACCCGATTGGCCACAAAATTCTGTGGCCCTGCTTCCTGCGCCACACTGTCCTCATCTGTGGACTGGGGAGAGGAGCGGCTTACGGAACTGGGCCTGAGGGATCTTGGACTTCAAACCTGCCGTCTCACCAGTGAGGAGAGTACGGCACCAAGCAGGAGACGGATGTTTTCAAAGCATCCCAGGGAGCCGGTGATGGGACTGGGGTGCGAGTCCTTACTGGGGGGTCCTGGCCTTATTGTTCTTTGTTCTCCGCTGCTGTCATTGCAACCCTGTGCACGTGTGTGCCTGCTTTCTTTTCCTTTCCACAAACCTGAAAAACATGCACACAGATGAAAATCATTGGCCATTAGGTCCAAGCAAGCCTGAGTTTGAGTCTCAGCCCTCCTGCCCATTCAGTGACCTCGGGGGGATTATTTAACCTCTGTAGGTGAATAGCAATAGCCAATCCCTTGGGGTTCTGGGGATTCCGTGAAACAATGACTTGAAAAGTCCTAACAGGAAGCCGACCACATAGTTCGCACTCAGTAAATGTCGGTTGTGTCTTTTAGTTCCCATTTGCTTCTTTGAATTCTTGCAAAACCTCCTTGCAATTCCCAAAGTCTCCAATACAGCTTGTTTTCCCCAAACAATAGCTCTCTTGACGTATGTGGAGACGTGGGCCCCTCTGTGAAGCGCTTCCAAACCCTCTTTTGCAGGCTTTCATCCACTGAACCCCTGAGGAATTGTCGGCCTGCACTTAACTTCTCCAGAAGCAAGACTCTGCTGATCGCTTTCTGGTGAACAGCAGTGAACTTGTCAAGAAACCAGCCAGGAGGGAGGTGGTGAAGGGCCAGGAGCAGGGCAGGCAGGTGTGCAGCAGGCTGAGGGCTGGGGCCATCCATCTTGATTCTTTTCTCCGTGTCCCAGTGTAAAGGGATTTGTGTCTACAAGGCTGGCTTCGCCAACCTCAGGGAAGAAGAGAAGTCATTTAATTTGAAATTTTACTTCTACCACAGGGGAAGGTTCTGGGGCAATTAGGGATATTGTAATTTCTTATTAAGGTCAGAAAGAAATTATAGGTAGAGCCCATGAGTCACCTTCCAACACAGTAAAAAATGGCATTTCTGGGTGACTCGGTGCGGGTGAGCCTGTGTGCCCCCACCCTTAATGATTTGGGTAGGAGGAAGGGCTCAGGCCGCCTCCTTCCTGCCTCTGAAATGTTCACCTTTTTGGAAACCCAATAAAATTGATTCCCAGCTCAGATTATTAATTCATCCTAGTGTGTGAATAATTCATTGTGGCAGTAACCATGTCACATTTTCACATTTTGGAGTGCATGCCCTCTCCTGCTCTTGCCTTGGAAGAGATGGCTTCCCCCCTCAAGCTGACCAAGTGTGGGAAGAACCAAGCACTCAGTGGTCCACTCCCCAAGGACACCAGAACACTGGTCACAGCCTGACACCTACTTCGAATCCAGAAGCCAGAGTGTAGGAAGCAGCAGTGACCCAAGGCAACCTGCTGAAGTCAGGATGATCCTTAAGGACCAGGGGACTCACTCACCAGGCTCATGGCTGCACCGGGATGTAAAAGGAATTCCTGTCGTGACCAAACGCCACTGCTGATTACAATTTGGTCCTCCGGGAGGGCCTCTGCTGGACTGCCCATCAATTATGCATTTCCCCAACACATCTCGCAGGCTGGCCTCTCATGTTAGGGACGTTTCCTGACTGGTCCCCTCTGAGCAGATGTCCCCACACCACTCGCGGGGAAGAGATAAGAGATGAGGCACTGCTGGTCAATAGCCTCCAGGCAGCCCAATGCCAAGGCCAAAGTGGGACAAGGGAAGGGGTGAACTTCTCTCTCAAACACGAATAAGGGACATGGACGATCTTCTGTGCAACCAGTGTGGCTCTGGGGCTCAACAATGCTTTCCATGCACATTCTCTCTGAACTGTGCACTTACAAAGGACTGTGGGATGCAGAGGGGCAAGCTGCTCTTACAATAGATGAGGGATCTGTGACTTGAAGAGGCACAGGCAATGGGTAGGTTTTTCCGGCGGGTTCTGGCTGAGCTTGAAATAATCCCTAATCTGGTGGGCAGATAATTCCTGTATCTATTATTTCACCAAGGAGGATGCTCACCCCAACTCTGCTCATTCGTTAATTGTGGTCTAATTCAGAGCCAGACCCCATACCCAGGATAGGGATCCTGGAGATGACTCAGACCCAGTTCTTGTGCTAAAGGAGCTTCCGCTTTCAAGCTGGAGGAGGACACCCAGTAAGGTCTCTGTGGTGGCAGGGTTGTGCTGAGGGATGAAGAGGAGCCAGGGGAGAGCAGTGTGCAGGTTGGCCTCCACATCCCTCTCTGTTTATCGCTCCACCCCTCCCTGTCTCACTGAGCTTTAGCCACAATGGCAGTTGGGTTCCTGCCCCCAGGACCGTCTGCCCAGTGTATCCCCTCCCACAACCGTGCACATGGCTGGCTCTTTTCTTCCTCTGGTCCTCCCCCAGTCCCCTCTTGTAAACTAGCTCCCATTTGATGCCTATTCTCCAGAGCACTGATCACGATTTGTGATAGATTCCTTTTTGTTAAATTCGTTAGTTTATTTTTATTGGTTGCATTGTGTCGTCATTGCTGTGCACAGGCTTTCTCTAGTTGCGGAGAGTGGGGGCTACTCTTCGTTGCGGTGGCTTCTCTTGCTGTGGAGCACAGGCTCTAGGTGCACAAGCTTCAGTAGTTGTGGCACTTGGGCTCAGGAGTTGTGGCTTGCAGACTGTAGAGTGCAGGCTGCACAGGTTTAGTTGCTCCACGGCACGTGGGATCTTCCCGGACAAGGACTTGAACCCATGTCCCCTGCATTGGCAGGCGGATTCTTAACCGCCGCGCCGCCAGGGAAGCCCTGTAGTAGATTCTTATTCATGCTCTCTACCACCAGACCACAAGTTCCATGAGGAACTTATACCACGTCCGATTCATGCATCATTGTAGCCTATCACATTTGTCCATGACAACAATCAATACATAGTCTATAATAGGATAGAAAAGAGTTTTATTTGAGCCAAACTGAGGACTAGAGCCTGGAAGACAGCCTCTCAGATACATCTATGGAACTGCTCCAGAGAGGCATGGTTTTTAGCACAGTTTTATGTCTTGTCAGCACAAAGAACATCCAACAAGTCAGGGACACATTCCTTCAAGGTTTCAAAAAAACAGATCAGAACATACACAACGAGTCAGTATGGCCTTGGCACCTGGGAAGGGAGTCTTATCGTCAAAGGAGGATCAGCATTGGTGGCCCCGGAAGGGAGGCATCTCACTTATTTTTAATATGAATGTTCTTTACTTCTGGTCAATGCACTTTTTTTTTTTTAATAATTAAAGCAGATGTACAATGTGTGTTTGATAGGCTATAAATAAGCCGTTTTAGTTAGCATAAAATTCAAGTTAACTCATGTGTGAGCCAGAATGACTTTCCCATACCTCAATATGGGAAGATTTATTTTATCATGTGACACAGTTGTTTCTTAATAAATGTTGAAAGAAAGAATAAAAGAGTACACGCAAGGCAGGCCCTGAGGAGAGCTAACAGAAAGGTAAAACCGAGCAGCCCTAGGAGGCCTGAGGAGAGAGCACTACCTCCACCTGGGGAGTCTGGGACGGCTTCGTGGAGGAGGTGGCATTGGAGCTTTGGGCCTTCTCTGGCTGTGAATTACAGGGTGTCCTCCTGCCTCGTTTAGAAGTTCAAAGACTACTTATTAATTTGCAATCGGGGAAAAAGTTCTGCAACCAGACTATTTGTATATTAGCTGAGTGTCAAAAAACCTGGGAAAACGGCAGTGATTGGTAGGTTTCCGGTTGTGCCTGGAATCAGAGTGTGAGTTGTTGGGAGGCAGCTTGGGAAAGGGGGGTAGATGGGCACAGACTATGGCAGAGCTCATACCATACCCCTCTCTCTTCCTTTCAGAGAGCATCTTTCCAGACACCATAATATTCTATCTTGCCAAATATTTGATCAACCTCTTTTCTCTGGGCAGTGCTGATGGGGAACAACATATGCTTGGCCTTCTGCCTTCTCATATACACACCCCTGCACACACCCACATCACACCCATTCATCTCCTTGACAGCAAGGGAAGAGAGGGGGCCTGATGCTTCTGGGCCTCAGTGCACAGATGTACAGCTTAGGGACTTGGCAGTTCTGGCGCTGCAGCCTCACCGAGAAGGGCTGGGACGATCGCAGAGACCATGCATCGGGAAGGGAGAGCTTTGGGAATGCTTATGCTCCTTAGAGATGAGGGGTCACTGCCCTGTGTACCCTACTGCTGGCTCTTTCCTGATGGCATATGTGTGTGTTGGAAGAGGTTGGTTATTTCACCCCCAAACACCCTCAGCACTTGTCAGGGGTGAGCAGTGATTGAGGAAGAAGGGCTGTCTTTGTATCCAATCCCAGCTCTACCACTTTCCTTGTCTTGTGAATTCTCTGAACCTCAGTGTCTTTGTCTGTAAAATGACAACTCTTTAAAAGGACTGCTGTGACTTCCAGAAATTGGCATAAAAAATCTATCAACTGCCCCATATTAGAAACCAACCAAACGAGATTGGACAAAACCGGAGGTGGGGGCAAGAGGGCTGCAAAACATGGAACCCAACAGAAGAGGGAAACAGCTAGGGAGTCTAATTAAGGAAAATAGTAGCTATGAAACAATTCACAAAATTAGGATTAGGAAAGGGAATGTGACCCTTGGTATTGTATGGGCGGGATTATAAAACTAATATGAGGATATATGTGCAAGCTATGTAAAATATGTTGAAGTCAAGATCAAATGCATGTCTTTCTGTGAAAATGTAAAATTAACTTTAAAAATGAAAATTTCATCAGAGCAAAACTCTGGGGAAAAAATGAGGGGAAAAAAGTCAATGGATTACATCTCTTACCAATTTGCATCTTTGTAAGGAAAGTAACAGACTAAAATAATTTCACAGACTGTTTTTTTTTCTCTTCAAAATTTCAAGGAATAAATCATTACCAAGCTATATAAAGTATTCCAGAATGCTAAAAAAAAGATGAAGCAGTTCCCAGTTCATTTTACAAGTTAGAATATTCTTAATAACTATTTTTGACAAAGATAATATATAAAAAATAATAAATCTACAAGATAATATCACCAGTGAATTTACATATAAATATTCTAAATAAAATATGCATTTATATCAAATTTCAGAAGTATATTAAAAGGATAATACACTATGATTAGGTAGGGTATAAACTGGGTATGATAGGTTTAAAAAGCAATCAACGTAATTTATCAAGTTAAAAATAATAAAAAAAATGATTGCACCTTTACTATCCTATTAAAATACATTTATTTAAATATTTTGAGAATAAAAATTACTAAACTGGATTTCATCAAAACAAGCAAACCAAAAAACTATTACTCTTTAAAAAACACCACTGAGAAAATGAAAAGTAAAGCACAGATTGGGAGAAAATACTTGCAAGTCTACATCTGATGAGGATGTGTATACAGAACATATACCTTTTTTAAAAAAACTCTTACAACTCAATAAGAATGTAAACAATGCAGTTAAAAAAGTGGTAGAATATTTTTTTTTAATTTTACTTATTTATTTATTATTTTTTGGGGGGGTACACCAAGTTCAATGATCTGTTTTTATACACATATCCCCGTATTCCCTCCCTCCCTTGACTCCCCCCCCACCCTCCCTTGAGTCCCCCCCACCCTCCCCGTCCCAGTCCTCTAAGGCATCTTCCATCCTCGAGTTGGACGCCCTTTGTTATACAACAACTTCCCACTGGCTATCTGTTTTACAGTTGGTAGTATATATATGTCTGTGCTACTCTCTCGCTTCGTCTCAGCTTCCCCTTCACCCCCCGCCCAATCCCAAACCTCGAGTTCTCCAGTCCATTCTCTGCACCTGCGTCCTTGTTCTTGTCACTGAGTTCATCAGTACCATTTTTAGATTCCGTATATGTGAGTTAGCATACAAAAATAGTGGTAGAATATTTGAACAAACCTTTCACAAAAGAAGATACACGAATGGCCAATAAGCACATGAAAGCAGGCTCATCCCTCATTAATATTAAGGAAGTGAAATTTAAAATCAAAGTGAGATATCACTTCACATCTACTAGAATGGCTCTAATCAGAAAGACTGACAAAACCAAATGGTAGAAAGAATATGGAGAAACTGGAAGCTTCTTAGATTGCTGTTGAAATATAAAACTGTACAGCTACTTTGGAAAACAGTTTGACAATTTCCTAATCAAGTCAAAGACACCTACCACACAGATCAGGATACAACTGGATATCTACCTAAATGAAATGAAAACATATGTCCCCACAAAGACTTGTACAAGACTGTTTATAGCGACGTGACTTATAATAGCTCAAAACTGGAAACAAAAGCCCATCAACTAGCGAATGGATAAACACACTGGCACATTCATACAGAAGAAAACTCTAAACAGTAATAAAAAAAAAAAATATGAACGCCTGACATGCGTGACGACACGGTGAACCTCAGAAGCATTATGCTAAGTGAAAGGCATCAGACACCAGATACAAAAGACTATATGTCACAGGATACCATTTACATGAAATTTCTAGAAAAGAGACAGAAAGCAGATCAGTGGGGCTGGGGGTGAGAGCAGAGATTGACTGCAAATGGTTACCAAGAGGGATTTGGGGGGTGATGGAAGTGCTCTCAAACTTGATTGTGGTGATACGTTCCCAGCCGTAAATGTTCCCTAAAACTCATCAAACAATACACTTAAAATGAGTGGCTTTTACGGCATGTAAATTATATTCCAACAACACTGTTTTTAAAAGTTTCTGAAAGGACAGAGAGCAAACTAATGAGTTATTATCTCTGAGGGATAAAAATCAAAGGCGTTGTGTTTTTTTTGTTCTTGGGCAGCTTCTACTTTTCCCTCTAATTAAGCATATATTACATTCATAATATCAAAAATTTCCCCACCAAGAATATCATTCCTTGCACAGCTGCTCACATGGAGTGGGTGCTTGATAAACAGAATGTTTTCTCCTTGTTCAGAAACCCCTCTTCTTAGGACCATGCACCATGTAGCCCTCACTCGGACCCTTCCTATGTATCCCAGGGCAGTGGCAGAGCCTTACACCCACCTGGCTGCCTGATGGATGCCTGAGCCAGTGCCCTTCAGAGGGCAGCTCCCCCTCACCATCTAGTCTGCAGGAGGCTTTATTACTGCTCTTAACAGGCTCGCCTGCCACCCAGCTTTCTTCCCCAGTGATTCCTGGGCTCCCGCTTCTCCTTCCCTAGCCAGAGTCATAACAGTGCTGCTATGAGAGCAGAATTGTTTGCCCCGAAATAACTATAATGTCACAACAAATGGAGGCTTATGGATTTGGCAGGTAGAATGCAGTCTGTGCAGCTGCAAACCAGGAGAAGACATTGCCAGCATCTTCGATTGGGGTAGAGGGCCAGAACCAGGGTCATTTAAATTTTGCTGGTGGCAAATCCCAAATTATAGGCTCTGGAGTCAGGCAACCCTGCCACTTATGTGAGCAGGCCCTGCACATCTGTGAGCCACTGTGTCTTAGGGGCCTTTCCACATATTTGAGAAGATAATTTTAGAAAAAGGAAAGTGCTTTGTCTATTGCAACATGCCACTCCAATTGTGAGTGACTGTTGCTGTAACTGTTCCTGGCACTGCAGGGAGCACTGGGAATCAGATTCTAGCTCAGGTTGGGGAAAACCTACCATGAATGGGAATTGTCCAGAAGAAGGGATCTCCTGTGATACAGTATATTTGAAGTCACTGGGGAGCAGGATGGGAGAGTCTGGTAGAAGGGTTCTCTAGCTAGAGTGAATGTCATCAAAATCATAAAAGCAAGACAGGATGGACTATTATGGACTGGATGGATCTTCCTGCTGTGTACAAGTAGGGAAAGGGAGCAAATGCATGAAACAGTTCTTTCCAAACACGGGACGACGGGTAACACAGAACTGTGGCCTCTGAGAGAAGGGCCACATATTAGGGGAGCCTTCTGCCTGTGTCACGCCAGCTTTCTGTCTAGAGGCAAGTTCTGGACCATGATACAGGGAGGGGAGCTCCAACGGGACTCACAGGCTTGCTGAGTTGAAGTGGTGGAGATGGAAGTGTGGGAAGGCGGAAATGGCTGGAACTAACAGGGCATATTTCTGAAACAGAGTAAAAGAGCTCCAAAAATCTGCAGAAGAGTCCCCTTGGGTCTTAATAAGTACGGGGCCTTGCTTCATAGCATGAAATTCCACAAAATCAGGTAAACAATGAATAGGGGATTGTAAGCTGGACAATTCCCAGTATTTACACAGGGCGGGGAGATGTTTGAACATTGACCACGAGAATGATGAGTTCTCAGGAGCCATGTGGGCATTCAGTGGGACCTCAGAGGGGTCACATCTGAATATTCAGGCTGAACTATCCCTACAGTGAAGGCTGCTTCAGATCTGCCCTAGCGAATCTTGGAAATAGGCTGAACATGATCAAATAATCTGTAAGTAGCTTAACTATTTTCCAGAACAAAAAACGACGCCCTTTAAAGGAAGACGACAAAATCCAGGCACTCAACAACATAAAATTCACCATGTCCATCATCCCTTAAAAATCACCAGATGTACCAAGAAGCAGGAAGAGAAGCAGACTATGAGGAAGAAAAGCCTGTCAAGACAAAGGGATGAGAAATAGCAGAGATGGTGAAAGCTGCAGACAAGGATGTTAAAACGATCATCACATTCAAGCCTTTAAAGGAACATGGGAGCAGAACAAGGAGAAAAGCAGACAATACCAAGAAGGAGCAAATGGAAATCCTAGAAATGAAAACAATACAATATCTGAAATGAATATTCCATCCGATGAGACTGACAACGGATTAGATGCTGTAGGGAAAGAGATCGGTGAACTTGAAGAATTAGCAAATGAATTTATCCACAGCGAAGCACAGATATTGAAACATAGCAGAGGCTCAGTGTACTACGGGAAAACATCAGACAGCCAAACATAAGCATAAAAGGGAGGGAGGCAAAACAATATTTGGCCAAAAAAAAAAAATGTCTGTACACTTCCAAATGTGACGAAATTTATAAACCCACAGACCCCAAAAATCTCAACAAACCCCAGGCAGGAAAAACACAAAGGAAACCAAACCACCATATACCATAATCAAGTTGCTGACAAAGATAAAGGAAAAACTGCAACAGTCTGGAATGGCGGGGGCAGGGAGGATGTCACAGAGGAACAAAAATTTGCAATCATTTTGGAGGAGTAGGTAGGGAGAGGCTGGAGAGATGAGCAAGGCCAGCTTGTACCAGCCCAGAGCGCTGCAACCTCGTTCAAGGGGCAGCGGGGAGCCTGGGAGGGCTTTCTGTGGGGGATGACACCTTCCGATGTGGGCTCAGGCACAGTGGCCAGAACTCTGGCCCAGTGTGAGAACTGCCGGGAAGCCTAGATGAAGTGTCTGTGGAATGGGGAGTGACAGTGAGGACGGGCACAGGAGCACCTGCACAAGGAGTACTTAGAGTGTGAGGTCTCCCTGGCTTGGGTGTGGTCCTGGGTGATGGAAGGTGGAGCCTTGGAGTTAAGAACACAGAGGAGGAGCAAGTCTGGGGGAGGATTCAAGTTCGGTGTTGGCCAGACCCCACTGGGGGTGTGGTGACAGCATCCCTGTGGCGGTGGGAAGAGGGAGTCCAGATGTGGGGTTGGCTGAGATGGCAGAGACCAGGGCTTCTCCAACTGAAGTGCATTCGCCTCACCCTGTCACCTGGAGACCTTGTTAAAACACAGATTCTGACATAGGAGGTGTCTTGTAGGGTCCAGGAATCCACGTCTCTATGAGTGCCCATGATGGTGATGGTTGGGAGACTGCACTTGGAGTAGCAAGGACGTGGAGCACAGCCACAGAGAAGAAATTTTTTAGTTATTAATTTTTCTCTTGTCCTCACCCCAAGTCTGTGTTTGCAGAAGTGGTGATGCTCCCTCTAAAGAAAGCAAACAGAGAAAAAAAAAAAAGAAAAGAAAAGAAAAACCTCCATCCTCTCTATTGGCCACCGCTACCCCCTGAAAGACACAGATCGGGGAACTGGCTGCCTTCCAAATTTCCCTGCCTGGCTCACTCGCTCTTAAAATACCCTCAGTCACAGATGCTTCTAGAATGTGAGCTGACCTGGAACACTCTTCATCAAGGGCAGCAAAGCTTTCAAGTGCTTTCCTGGAACAAGAAAAAGAAAGAAAGAAAGAGAAGAAGGTTTCTGAAAACGAGACTTAGCAGATCACACAAGTGGCACTGAACAGAGAGGTTGAGTTCCTTGGAAAGAACACTGACTGCCTGCCACAAGCACCTCTCTGAACCTCAGTCTTTTCACCTATAAAATGGGGACTGTAGCAGCCGCCTTGCAGAGGCTTCTGAGGAGGAATGGGGTTCCATAGGTGAACTGGTGGGCCGGGGCATGGGTACATAGAGCACGCAGTAGATGCAGCCCCTTCCGTGTTCTTGAGTCTGAGTTGCTTCAGAATTGCGTGGTCTGGGGATCAGCTGCACACAAGCTTCACTCTGGTCCCTTCACTTAGTACAGATTACTCACCACAGATGACCTGTTACAGATGACTCTCGAATACCTTTCTTAACCTCTCTGGACCATTTATTGAACAAAGATAATACAAGTCACAGGCGTGTGACGAGGACTAAATGAGTTTGTGTTTGCAAAGCGCCTAGCACAGAATCCACGCATAACGGGGGTACCGTTCACCTTGGCATCTTTCTCCAGCTTCCTCCACTGGAAACACTGTGCTGAGAATTCACCACGACCCCTGTATAGTCCTCCAGTTATTTTTAACCTAGTGTAAGTGGCTTGCCATTCTCTCTTCTTACATCTCTTCCATTTCCCTTTTGACAGGCCTCCCACAAGCCCACCTACATAGGGGCTGTGAAATTCAAAAGGGAAAATAACCCTCTGCGTGGATTAGCAGATGACAATACAAAGCAGAGACGTTTTCTCACCAGGAGTCCCCGAGGGCATCACTGTGCCGCCCACCCATCTCGCTTCGCTGTGTCTGTGCACGCCCACCTCCCGCCCCAGTGCCTAATAAACTATCCGGTTTCCAGAGTCCACCCGTTGTGACCCTCGGAGCCCAAGGCAAAGGAAGTGCCCACTTTGTGAAAAAGGAAATAAAGGTGTGTTTACAAGACACTGGATGGTCTCTGGCACCAAAGCTGACTCCCAGACTCTGGGCGCACAGCCAAGTTTATCCCCAGCTCTGCAGACAGGAAGGTCAAGCTCTAAAAGACCTCAAGTGCACAAGTCCCAAGCTGGGAGCTACTGCCTCAGTGGCTCTGTCACTGAGGAATGAGTTCTGGTTTTCCACACAGGCCCCGGTCCAGATAGACGTCTTCCCTGTGCACAGCTTGTCTGGTTGACTCAGATCAACCCAGGGAGGGTGGAGAGGAGAAAGTCAGCTCCAGAGACACCTGGGGAGCCCATACCGTAGAATACTGGCTACTGCCCTACCCCCATGGAGGACGGGGGAGGGAGGACGAGCCCTGAGATGGGCCGTCGCGTGCGTGGCAGAGGGGCTGCAAACACCATGGAAGGAGTAAGCCATCTGGATTTGGATGCTCATGGGGGACATATACGAGAGGCAAGTTTAAGACAAGACATTGAGTTGCTCTGGGCCTTGGATATTTCTTCGGATAAAGTGACCAGCCACCATCCTGAGTACAAAAACAGAGGTCCCTGGGGGGAGCAGTAATTGGGGAGACTTTGTGATGCTATTGCACTTGAAGGCTACAGAGGACCCAGACAAGGTGTCGACTCACACCCGTCATCCTTCCTGGACTTCTTGATCAAGACGTCCAACTCCTTCCTGTAGGCCAACATGACAAAGCCCTCAAAGATAACCCCTGCTCAGCACGGCAACCTGCACATCAGGACAAGGCAGGGGCTAGTGACACACGATCAAGACTCTCGGGTCCTTTGTCCTGGGAGAGAGTCGTGACTTCCTCCAGGGTTTTGGCATTTTGTGGCCTCAGCCAGTAAGGACTGGTGGCAGGGCTTTATTGAAGAGCTGAGCCTTGGGATCTTCTCCCATGCCCAGCACAGACAGGTATAAATATCTAGAATTGTATGCATCATGCGAATGGCCCCAGGGAAAGAGAAATGGCATCTGTGGTCTTTCGGCGTCTAGCGATCCCTCATACCCCGATCTCCTTTTATTTCAGAATAAAACCCACGCAGGAAAGTGCAGAGCTGTGAATGAGCACAAGTGACATACTCACACAAGAGACTCAGGCCACCATTCATTTTTAAACAGCTTGATTGAGATATAATTCACCAGCCAGGCAATTCACCCACTTCAAGTGTACAACTCAATGCTTTCTGGTGCCTTTAGAGGGCTGCAACATCACTATAATCCGTCTGAGAAACTTTTCATTGCCCCAAAAAGAAACAGTGAACTCTTCAGCTGTGACGCCCTCAATCCCACCATTCTTTTTAGCTCTTGGAAACCACTAATCTACTTTCTGTCTCTATAGACTGGCCCATTCTGGACTTTCATATTAATGGAATCATACAGCACGTGGTATTTTGAGTCTGGCTTCCTTTGCTTAGCGTATTTTGAAGGTTCATCCATATTGTAACATGTATCAGTATTTCACTCCTTTTTACCACCAAATAATATTCCTTGGTGTGGATATACCCCATTTTATTTATCCACTTATCAGTTAATGACCATTTTGTGGGTGGTTTCCACTTTTTGGCTATTGTGAATAACGCTGCTGTGATCATTTGCGTACAAGTTTCTGTGTGGCTACATGCCTGCTTTTCTCTAGGATATACGCCCAGGAGTGGAATTGCTGGATCATATAGCAGCTCTGTGTTTTACTTTTTTCCAATTTCTTTTGGAGGAGCTGGTTCTTTTCTACTATCTAGAGTCTCATGGGATAGTACATAAGGCTTTACTCACCCAGCCATTGGGCAGGTACTGACCCAAACAAAGCCCACCTTTTTTGGTTTTGGCCCATTTGCAGCTTTCTCAGTGGTTCTGAGTCCTCAAGATCATTCCAGCAAATCCACTGTTGGCTGGGTTAGCCTGAGCTCTTTTCTACTGCTTGTATCCAAAGCTCTCTGTCTGATGGCCCTTCTCAGACTCAGAGCATGCAGGCAGCTTTGATTAGAGAGTGGCATGGCACAGCAGACAGGCCCCAACGTAGTGCAATGCCGGGATACCTGTGCACCAGGTTGCCAAAGTTTGGGTAAGGAACCCAGAACAATCCACCAAGTCCAATTAGACAGATGCTAGTAAAAATTCTTACATGGGCTGTGAAACTCATATCTGACCCTAGGCACACAACAGACACCTCAAGGGCCTGCATCACATCCCACAGACCCAGCTTTGATTTCAGCCCATGAGCAGTCCTATGCAGGCTCAGACTCACCCTCTACTGCCAGCATCTTCCCTCCAGCACAGCCAAGCAACTCTCCGTATTCTGTCCCTCTGTCCAGCACTGTCAGGGATCACTCAAGCTGCACACAGAGAAGAGGAGGGAATTCCTGTCCCCAGGGACAACCAGCAAATCAACGGGGCCTGGAGCCAGTGGATAAACACCCCAGCTTCTCAGCCTTCCCTCAGATGGTTCAGAGGCATCCTCTCTGCTTCTCAGAAGTCTTGGTGAAACTGGGCCCTGCTGCCGATGGCAGTGGCCTCACTAAAGCCCCTGTACCATGGCTTTCCCACTTCTTAACCTCATTCTCCCTGCTTCATCACGTCTGCTTCCCAAGATCACCTCCCTGATAAACCACTGGCCCCCATGTCCTTGAATCAGCATCTGCTTTGGGGACAATGCAAGCTAAAACAACCTGCAAAATCTCTTTGAGAACAGTCCTTGGCCTCACAATATATAGTGTCCACAGGAGACAGAAGTCTGGACCAGGAGGCAGCACGGGCGTCCAAACCCTGGTTCTGTAAGGCTCAGGCAGAGTCTAGTACCTGTGTCTATAAAACAGGTACTCCTTGGAGAGGATGCTCTTGGAGAGGTTGCTCTCAAAGGCTCCTGCCACCCATAAATGTCTGCATGTTAAGAACTGATGTCTTTTTTTTTTTTGGCCGCACTGTGCTGCTTGCAAGATCTCTGTTCCCCAACCAGGGATTGAACCCACACCCTCGCCGGAAAGTCCCAAGTCCTAACTACTGGACTGCCAGGGAATTCCCAAGAACTGGTGTCTTCTGACACTGCCCTAGGCACTGAAGTCTCTTCTTGGGTCTTAAGTGTCAGCTCTCACTCTGCAGCCAGGCATCACTCTGGTTGGCTGCCAACTCTGCTGCCTAACTCACATCCAGAACCGGTGCCGGCAGAGATACAGTTAAGCTGAGAGTCTGATGTGCAGCCTGCACTGTGGCCATCTCAAATCTTCATAGAGGTCAAGCTTTGCAAAGGCCAGGTGTGGCCCTGAGCAGCGGCTGCGCTCTGGAAATCAGCCTCCCAGACATTTATGTCACCCCACCCGGCTAACCTGCCCTCCAGACTGGACTCGTCCTCAGGCTGATGTTACTAGGACACAGCTTGCACATGAGACACTGGCTTCATCACAGCCCCGGAAGTTGAAAGAGAGCTGGGCTCCAGGCCTACCACTGACTCATTCATTCATTCAGCCTAGTTTCTTCCAACCACTCCCGGCTCTGGGTATATAGAAAAGAAGAATAGATTCTGTTCACAGGAGTCACACTCTCCCGGGGGCCAAGGCAGACAAATGGAGTACTGTAGTACAGGTGGTGAGCGGAGGGCAGGGGTAAACAGGGTAGGGGAGGGATGGGGAGTGCAGGAGACTGAAGAGGCATGTGTATCACTTGTTTTCATGCCCCGTCCCACACCTTGGACCGCCAATCACTCCAGCTACCACTGTAATAGTCGGCTGCCCTTAGATATGACACCAAACCTCAGCTACTCCATGCCCCACTGCGTCCTGTCCCAGAGCCTCTGCCATCACCCAGGGGGGTGCCTATGAGCCGCTCAGCCACAGTGCACGAGTATGTGAGGGGTGAACACCCCCTGGGGCAGCCCAACCAGCAGGGAACATAAATTGCTTGTGAAACACTACTGTGTTCTATCAAGGATGAAAAATTCTCAGGCACTTTTCAGAAGGTTGCTCAGAGGGGCAACCAGCTCAATGACATATTCTTGGCTTCTCCTTTCCTGTTCCACTCTTTCCAGTCCCTCCACCCTGAGATCACTTCCCCCAGCAAATACCTGCCTGCAAGCCCTTGATCTACGAGCTAGTTGGGGGAATGAGGGGCAGGGGTTACAAGCTAAGAGAGGCAATTAACCCTGTCTTGGGAGGGCAGGAGGAGGTCCTGGAGGAAGTGACTCCTGAAACCTGAGTAGGGGTAGGCTGGGTGAGGAAGGAGATGAAAGGATCTCTGCAATCCTGGCCAAGGGGCAGACACCAAGCGCAAGACTGCTGCTTCAGGAGAGAACCTACTGTCTCCCGTGAGCTGTGAGTGGTTCCCTCAGGGGATGACGGCTGGTGAGAGGGGATGCTGGAGAGGTGGGCAAGGACTAGGTTGTGAAGACGGGGATGCTGATCCGGAGGCACAGAGTATAAGAATACAAGGCACAGCTTCCCTAGCAGGGATGCTTGTCTACGTCTAACCTGGTACATTGCTCACTAAGCACCCCCCACTATCACAGAGCTTGCTGGGGCTGCTAACAGGGTTTCCCCACGTCTAGGTGAAGAAACCAAGGCACAGAAAGATTGAGTCACTTTATGGGTACACAGCATTGGACGCACACACAGCTAGTACGTGGTGGAGACAGGCTGTGGATGAGGGCGGAGGGCTCCAAAGCCTATGCTCTTTGCCACCACACTGCACCGCCTCCCTCAGCTGAAGCAGAAGGGGTGAAGTTTGGGTTGGTCTCATCTTCTCTTTTATTTATTTATTTATTTATTTATTTATTTATTTATTTATTGGCTGCATTGGGTCTTTGTTGCTGCACGGGCTTTCTCTAGCTGCGGAGAGTGGGGGCTACTCTTCATTGCTGTGCACGGGCTTCTCATTGAAATGGCTTCTCTTGTTGAGGAGCACAGGCTCTAGGTGCACAGGCTCAGTAGTTGTGCCGCACAGGCTAAGTTGCCCCATGGCATGTGGGATCTTCCCGGACCAGGGCTCAAACCCGTGTCCCCTGCATTGAAAGGTGGATTCTCAACCACTGCACCACCAGGGACGTCCCTGGTCTCACTTCCTCTTGCTCAGTTTTCTTTTCCTTGATCGGGGGTTCTCAACCCCAGCCAGTTTTGCCTCTAGGGAATGTTGGGCAAAGTCTAGAGACATTTTGGGCCACAGCTAGGAGAGGAGGGTGCTGCAGGCCTGTGGCGGGCAGAGGTCAGGGGTGCTGCTAAACACTGGCCAGTGCGCAGGCAAGCCCCCTGTGCCAACCAAAAATCAGCTAGGCCAAAATGTCGATCTTGTGGAGGAGGCGAGAAACCCGACCCTTCTCCCTGCCTCCTCTCCTTCCAGCTGGGCGACAGCTGAATGATGCTGGGAGGTCAGGACCACGGGGAGAGGAGGTGGGACCGGAAAGAGCCGACCAACCAGTGCACATTGTGCTACTAGATGCTTTCACGCCTCTGATGGTAGTTGGAGTGGGTGTGCTCCCTGCTACTGAGTTAACCACATCCAGTGACTCAACAAGAGGGACACGTTGGTGGACAAAAGAGCCCTGTGCTGGTTCTGTGTGTCCGTGGCAGGCAGGACACCCAAATATTGGATGGAATGGGCTTTTTGAATCAGGGGATCAGAACTGCCCTGGAAATTCCACTACGGGGTCATCAGAACAGTAAAACCCATATCTGGAGGGTTAGATGCTGGCGCTGTCTTCCAGTTCTAGAGGTCAAAAAGACTTCCAATGGACTTTTTATGAAACTGACGTTTTGACATTTACAGCAAAGTAAAGAAAAACAGAGCCAGGAGTGAGCGCTGCTTTCAAGCAAACAGAGCAAAGGGGAGCCGGGGCACAGGGGGCACGCCCTCAGCGGGGAGGAGCCCGGAAGCCCTGCCATCCCTCCTGCGAGAAACCTCCCCTCCGGCAGCAGGACGACACTCACCCAGCGGTTCAGCCTTTCACATCCACAGAGTGGCACTCTCAGGGCACATGGTGTGACAGATGTGAGTGTGCCAGGCCTTCCTAGAAAACCCATCCTCAGGGCCAAGTCCCTGATCTGTGGCTACACCTGGGAATGTCTGGAGTCTGCAAGGAGCCGGCCAAGCCCCGCCAGACTCACCTTACCACCCGCATCCACAGCCGTGGCCCAGCGGCCACACCAACACTCACTGGGTGTGCAGAGCCCCAGCCCAGAGTCCCAGGTCTGAAAGACAAACTGATAGTCCCCTAGTCTCTGTTTGGCACTGTTAAAGATAAGCAGGACCAGACACTAGCTAATGTGGTCAGGACAGATTTTAATCAGCAATAACTACTGCGAGAGGGAGACAAGTCCAGGGTGAACAGAGCTCATTTTATACAGAGGTGACCGGGAGTTTTAAAGGGAGAACCAGGGAACGCGCGGGGGGCACCCAGGAGAGGCAGAAAAGTAAAGAATTACAAAAAAGCAGGACGGAGGTGTCAGTCCACGTGAAACCCTCAGGGCTGGCTAACTGGCTTTGTGGAGGTCAGGCTCCTCCCCGTGCCACGGAGGCTGGGAGGTAGGCCCTCTTTTCAGTCGATGGCTGGGACAGTCCGTTCTTTCAGTAGCCTTGAGTTATCCCATGCGGGCACTTTAAGAGGAGCCAGCATCATTCTAGGGATGTGGCCCTGAGCTGTTAGAAACCATGTTATTGTCTGTTCTGGTCTTTACAGTCCAAGGTTAAGGCCTACTCCACAAGAGGGCTCAGAGGAGCCTGGCTGAGATTTGGTCAAGGAGACAATCCTCGTCAGTACCCATAAGCTGCCAAAATAGCCGAACATCCCACCGTGGCAGCATGATTTCCCAGACTTCCATGTACTCAGTGTACTTGCATGTACTCACCGTGAGAAAGGGTCCACGTCTCCACCCGGCTTCTCATGCACCTGTTGCTGCAGGCTGAGGGAAGCTGTGGTCCCTCGAGACCAGCCACCCCTCCATCCTGGGCACCTCATATCCTGTGTCTTCAGGGATGGGATGAATTGCATGGGCCTCTCCTCTCTGGGTAGCTGTGTAGGTTTGCTGATTAAGCAAGGCTATGATGAGATACAGTATTAGCCCTTTCATAAGATAGATGTTTATTTCCCTTTCGGATCACAGTTGGGATGCGAGAAGTCTGGAGCTCCTGCTACAGGTTTCTTTTCCTCAAGGCTTCTTCTCTCCTGTTGCTCTACCATGTGTGGTCTCCATCCCTAAGACCACGTCAAAGTCCCACAAGGCTGGCACCATGCCAGCCAACATGCCCAGACACCAGCTTACAAGAAGGGAGGAGAGAATGCCAGGTCGAAGAGGAAGCTAAGGGCCAGGAACTCACTGTCTTTTCAGGAAGGTCCTGGAAGTGGCCTCACCGCATTTCCACTTACATCTCATTGATGAGATCTTCCTTAAACATCAAGGGAGGCTAGAACATGTGGCCTTTTGTTTGGTGGCCACGTGCCCAGATAAAAGTTGGGGATTGTATTAACTGAGCAAAGAAGGGGGAAAGGCTATTGGGAGACAAATCATGGCCTCTGCTATGGTGGGTGGTTTGAGCCAGGGTCTGCCCCCACTGAGTCTGCTCACGTTCTTGCTCCCTGGGGACAGTGGAACAACTATCGGTGCCAAATTTTGGGTGCTAGGGTGATGGAAGTAGGAGGCCCCACTCAGACCTCCATATCTAAGCCACACACTCCCAGCCAGACCCTCCGCAGAGGTCAGCGCTGGGTAATGGGTGCTTTCTCACCGGCTATCTCTGAGCCCCGTGCTCCCCTGGGCATTCATTCCAGGAGCCCAGCTCTGATATCAGTCCACCCCTCTGGGCCCTCTGCCTGCAATGCTTCTCCCAAAGCTTTCCAGCTCAGCATTCTTATCTCCTTGAGGCCTCCCCAGCCCCATCTACATTTAGTCATCCTCGTATGTGCAACATTTTGTCTTCTCCCTCTCACTGGTCTCCTCCTGCAGCCATGTGGCTCATGTGATCTGTTTTCCACCTCCCCACTCTGTAACATAAACTCCAGGATATAGTGATCCTGCCTGTTTGGTTCGCCGTGGCACCTACAAGAGTGCCTTGTGCCTGAAAGGGAATGGATAACTGTGTTTGAATGACTGGATGATGGATGAATAAGTGAACAAGTGAATGGGTGAGCGCATGGAACCACTCAGACCCTTAGCCTTATGCTCACCAACACGTGTGCTGTTTTCCCTGCTGTAACCTGCTGCCCCACCCATTCTACTCCCCGTCCCACCCAGCTGGCTCTGGAGTGATGAGAGCCACTGTGATGCCCCAGGTAAGGGAGAGCGGAGGGGCTGGGCCTTTGTGCTGCCCCTGTGATGCCCCAGGCAGCTGGGGGAGGCTGAAGGAGGGGGGCTCTTCACCCCCAAATCCCGGGTCCCGGGCTTTGGTCCACAAAGTACCAGCTGGTTGATTGGGGAGGTGACTTATGATACCTAGTTCTGATTTCCACGCCTGCATCAGAGGAGTAAACGACTGTCTTCCCTCGGTCATGGGGAGGGGCTCAGAGGTCATGCCTGTCTGACCCTAGGACACACGGCATGTTCGTGCTGGTTCCCTCCTCCTCCTCAGTGGCCCTGAAACCAGCCTTCGGCCTCTTCCTGACAACATTTCATGATTGTTCGTCCAAGGGGAAGGACCAGGGCATGTTCTGCTCCTTGGGTTAGAGTCTTAAGAAGGGACATTGGGACTTTTAGGCTTGATTTCTGTGGAAAGTACCCAGCACTTGGGATCAGTGCAACAAAAGACAGGTCACCCCATTCACTGTATGAATTTGTACAGGTAAATGCCCACCTAAACACCCCCACCCACTCTGGAGACCCCCACACACCCACTGAGATTCAGCACAAATGTCCTCCCCCTTCACCTCTCCCTTCCCTAGGTGAGCTAGAACCCCCTCTTCCTCCCATAGCACTTTGTACCTTCATCTATTGCAGCGGCTTAACTCACTGACTGTGGCCAGATCTTCAGTGCCTCTATCCACTCATTCGTTTACCTATCCATCCATCCATCCATCCATCCAGTCAGCAAGCTTTTTCTAAGTACCAGTTACTACTGGAGAGAAAGAAATAAACAAAGACATGGTTTTGACTCCCATGGACCTCAGCCCATAAAAAGGAATACGCATGAAGCAGCGCACGTGGGAGTAAGCAAGAACAGGCTGGCCAAGGGGCACATTGACCTCAGCCTTCTGTGAGCATTGGGAAGATCCTCCAGCATACGTGGGCTCAGGGTTCCGAGAGCCTAGGCATTAGGCAAGGAGGGGAGATGGACCTCTAGGGAAAAAGGGAAAGGAGTGGACATTGGGAAGGATGTAGTGGTGGCACAAAGCAGCTGCTTCAAGAACAGTCCTCATGAAGTGGCAGGGTGAATTAAATCAAGAATGATAACAAAATTATGTATTACAGGTATCCCCCACTTTTCGGAAGTTCACTTTACACCTCTTCACTTTGCAAAAGGCCTACATTAGTACCAATTTTCACAAAAGAAATTTGAAGAGAATTTTAGCTTCTATAAGAAAAGGCGAAAAGTGCAAATAGCGTTCAGCAATTATATGGCAGCAAGTTGAGCCATTACAGAGGCAGCAGTCACCCTGGACAGCAGAAGGGGCACCTCCAAGCTCCTTCCCCAACACTACACTCAGCATCTCAGCATCAAGCAGCCATAGCTTTAAACTGTGTCTGTGAGCATCTGTACTTCATCTCCATCTATTTTGTGCATCCATTAGCAAGAGGTGTCCTAAGGTAACTGGTTCTTCACTTTATGCCACTTTGGCTTATGAAAGGTTTCATAGGATATGTGAGCATTCTACTTTTGGACAGTGGGAGACACATGTATAGAGAACTGTGCTACGTGCTATACTCACGTTATTTCACCGAATTCTCTAGTCCTATGTGAGGGTGAGGAAACAGATGAGCACTTTCTAGGAATATGTCAGTGCCACACAGCTAGAGAAAGGCAGTGTCTTATCTTAGCCTAGGAACATCTGACTCTACAGACCTTGCTGTCACTTCTAGGCTGCACCACCAGCCACCAAGTGGTCCAGCACAGAGGGAGGAGGAGCAGGGAGAGGAGGGGCAGGGAGCTCTGCATAGCATGGTGCCCAAGGCAGAGGGGCGCCACTGACGCCCCACTGTTGAGGAGAGTTTCTTTAGGCTAGGTTTCATTCATCTCTAGGCTATCAACACCTAGCACACCGCCCAACACAGAGAATGTTTGCTGAGTGACTAAAAAAATACTTCAGGGAATTAGCAAATGAATAAAGCAACACGGTGTTGTCAGACTTTGGAGTCAAAGTATATCTGTTAGGATTAGATTTAGCAGTATGTGACAGAATACCCATCATAGTGCTTTAAGCAAAATTGTAGTTTATTAGATTTTCCATAAAGACGTCCACAGGCAGGCAGTCTGGTGTTCGTATAGTGTTTCCTAAAAGTGAAGGAGTAGATCTTCAATATTGCTGATGCATGACGCTAGCACGTGACTCCTATCGTGTAGATCACCTTGAGAACCAAAAAAGGTGCTGGAACTCCAGCCATCATGTCCCCATTCCAGGTAGCTAGAAGCAGAAAAGGAAGGAGTAGGATCTGCCATATCCCTCTTAAGAGACTTTCCAAAGTAACCATACAACTTCTACTTATGCCTCACTGGTAAGAACCCAGTTAATATATAGTCCCCTTCAGCCGCAAGGAAAGCTGGAAATAGCAGTCCTTTAGCTGGAGCCATTGCTGCCCTGAGTACATGTTGTCATCAAGGAGAAGAGGGAGAAGAGGGAGAGTGGATGTTGTGGAAAGCAACCAGCAACCTCTCTCTAGAAATAAGTGGCTTTGTGCGAACCTGCATGCAGATGGCATCTCTTCTTGGGGAAGGAAATGCCCCTTCACCTCCTGGGGAAGCAGTTATCTTAGGGAACTCCAGGAAGAGCAGGACTTGGTAGCTACTTGAGGAGATTACATCTGCCTGATAAATGGAAACCACTGAACTCCGGTGAATGCCATGAGGGCAGAAGATAGGAGCTCTTGGCTGGTTCCTGGTGTTGTCGCCAGCAGCAGGGCCTCCTTATCGCTGCTAGATCAGAGCCTGCTTGACAAGGCCCCTTAAAGGGGCGGGGTTGGGATTCCACTAGCTCCCTGGAGCTGGGCGCTTAGAACCACCTGCTTTCTGGCAGAGGACTCCTGCTTGGGTCACACTGGGCACACTGAGCTCAGACGCTTGCATTGAAAGTGGGTCCCAAAGCCCCCTGCCCCCTGCAAAATTCCCCAACCATGGCCCACGTGGCCTGGCCAAGTTCAAAGACACCTTCCGCAGTGGGATGAAGACACTGTGCAGAGGTCACAGGGAGGTAGAGACTCGCCCACTCTCTGAGCCCAAAGCAGATGTGGCCTGTGGAGTGGTGCTGGGAAGCCCCAAGAGACAGAGCACCTGAAGCAGGAGGTGCACGCAGGGAACACATACTCTCAGCAGTGATGCTCTCAAAGGCATGGAGTAGTGGGACCAGGGTTTGGACCTGGCTCCCTGACAGTGATGATTCTGGGTTTCTCTTGGGTGAAGCCAAGACTGCCATCCACTTGGGTGCAGGTGGTGTCACTGTTGGATTCTTATTCTCCCTGGGCCCCTGGGTTTCCTGCCATTTCAGCCAGAGGCGATCGCCTGTCTGTCCCATGGTAAAACCCCCATACACTTAAACAGAGTTTTGAATAGTCTTTCATTTGTTTCCACTGGGGAGGAAAAGTGGGCCTTGTTATTGTACCTACTTTGCAGATAAGCAAACTGGGGTGCATAGAGGGTTCAGACAACTGTCCAAGCTCTCTGTCGGGGTATAAGGGGGTAAAGCTGAAACTGGATGTCTGTCTAACATCCAAGGAGGAGGCTGTCACTAAGACAAGGGGACTTCGGGGGTAGAGTTCCTCTCCTAGCTGTGCCCACACTCATTCACTTCTGTCCCTACAAGTCCAGGTTCAGTTGAGATAATTAATGAGATGTGGCCAGAACCTGCCAGGACTCTCCCTGGGGAGGATACAGCTTCCTGGCCTCAGACACCTATGCCAGCCTCCCAGCCAAGAGTCAGTGTGGTGATGCCCAGGGATGGACTCCGGTGGAATCCCGGGGATGGACAGCCTTTGTGCTCAGCTGGTGTGAGCCAGAACCAGCCTTTGCCTCTCTGCCGGTGCCCAGGGGCGTGACTGCATGTCATTCATCTCTGTCCCGCCCCGGCAGACAAGGAGGAAAAGCAGCTGGCAATAAAGGCCAGTTCCAACCCCCATGTGCCTGCAACAGGACTGAGTAAGACAGGATCTCCCCAGGACCCCACGGCCCTCTAACCAGCAACAGCGCAGACAGAGCAGCAGAAGCTCTACCTCGGTTCCCTTGGGTTCTTGAGAGCTTCCTTTTCAAAGGCAAACATTTCTGTAGGGAGTGCTGAAGGCCTCCATTTCCCCAGCTAGAAAATAGGTATGAAAATCCTCCCCACTCCGAGTACTGAGACTGTGGGAAGCTGTAGGAGAAATTGCCGGCATATTGGCTGGACAGCATTTACACCCCAAGATGTTTGGGATCGTGAATCTGAGATAAGCACGGCAGCCTTTGGAGTCCAGCAAAGGAAGGACACCCGAGGTGGGAGAGCTGCCTCTCGCCCCTGCAGAGCCATCCTGCCCCCTACGGCCACCTCCAGTGCCCACCCAGCCTGTTCATCCATCCTCGGAGGGTTCTGGAGCAGGGGCCTCATTTGAGGAGCTGTGATGGGGGTGGAGTGGAGAGGGGCTGGCCTGAGGGCTGGAATTGGACTTGGGGAGGAAGAAGGAAGCTACCCTGGAGTGGAGCCAGGAAGTCAGCCCCAGGTGGCCTGTGGGAGGACCCAGCCCCGACCTCCCCAAGTACCAGCCATTGCCACCGTCACTATTCATTCATTCTTTGAACAATGTGCTTTATATTTTATAAAGCAATTGCATATCTTTGCTCTTATTTGATTTACTCTAAGGTATAGGTGATAATCCATTTTACAGATGAGAAAAGTGAGGTTCAGAGGAGGCTCCATATTTTGGGAGGGACGAACAGAATCCAGGTCCCCCATGCCTTGTGTTCTCTACATGCAAATTACAAAATCTGGTCCCAGGAAACCACAGACCACATCTGTCAAGTGATTGTAAAGAAAAGAAAGAAAGTTTACCAAAGGAGCTGGACACAATTTGTGTGTGTGTGTGTGTGTGTGTGTGTGTGTGTTATGTGTAGAGAGAGAACCAGTGATTAGATCCAGCTAGAGATTTTAACAATTTTATTTTGTGCTTCTGAGTGTTTTCCACGTTTCTTACAATGTTACTTTTGTCATTAGATATAAGAAAGGAACAACAAGTGCTATTAAAATCATTTTAAATAGTGAGAGAGGGCAATTGGGTAATGGGGAAACCAGCATAGATTTGGAGTCAGGAAGCTTGGCTCCTAATCCTGAATCTTTCCCTTCCCAACTGTGTGACCTTGGCCATGCAGCATCTCTCTCTGGGTTTCAATTCCCTCATCGAGAACTCGCACATTAGGCTAGAAACCCCTGTAGAATCTTTCCCCACTGGTGTCTCTGGGTCATGAATAGTCACTTCGAAGGAGAAAGCAGATCAGGGATTCCCAGTCTGCAGCTTTATACTCCAGACTTCCAAACCCACCCCTTTGCTCTTGGGGATCTGGACTTGGGGCATGGCCATGTCCACTCCCTGCTGTGGGGAAAGAGTGAGAAGAGGCAATTCCCTGTGAATCTGACAAGTTGTTTCCAGCTGCTGCTAACATGTCATTAGCAGAATTTTCCTAAACCTCACATCCACTTTCCAAAGTCACACAAGGCACAGTGGCCTTCTTGTCCTCCTTGGCCCTCGAGAACTCAGAGCCTGAAGAGGAAAGAACGCACGCTCAAGTTTCTGATCAGAGCACTGCCTTTCCTAGCTGGTTTCTTGCAGGTTACACTTTAGAAGCCTCACCGAGACGTCTGGAGGCACTGATCCCTGCTTTCGCTCTGAGGCTGTGTCTCTACTACTTCCAGATGTTTACACAGCTGGCTGGATTACTTAACTGCCTTGACATCATACACCTTGATATTTCCTCTACACAAAAACAGTTCAGATGGGAAAGAAACTGGCTATTGAGAATCTGTGCTCCGCAGAAATGACCAAAATAATATTCCAGCTCACCAAGGAGGAGCTGAATGCCTTTGTTTGCATGCACTGGCCCCACACAATTGTATGGGTCTCGGGTTCTCCATCTGCAAATTGAATGGGTGGATTTGGATTGCTTTAGAGTTCCTATGAGAGCATAGAATTGATTTGAAGTTGCCTCATTTGGCAGATTTTGATCCTGAGTCCTGGGGTGGGGACGCGGATCCTGATTTTATTCAATTGCTAACTCCTTGAAGAGCACCTACAAGGGGCCAAGTACTGGGGTAAGACTAGATGGACACAAAGATGGAAATGCAATCATGCTAGGCAGTGTCCCCAGTGGTTCCTGTGTGTCAGGCTCTGCGCTGAGCCCTTTGTGGCTAGTGTCTCTTTTTCAGCCTCATGACAGCTCCAGAAGATCTATGTGTTTTGCTTGGCTTCATAGATAAAGGGACTGATGCTTGGAGATGTTGATGAACTCACCCCAGGTCACAAACTCTGGTGCATCCAAGGATCTCAACCTACATGTGACTGATTCCAGAACCCATCCTGCTAAGCGTCAGTATATACTGCTCCCCAAACATTTCCTACCCACACGCACCCTCTAGTCCAAAACCAGACACAAGTCAAGTAAAGAACAAACATTTGCAGTACCAGAAGTTGGCAAGTGCCACAACCAAGACGTGCATCAAGTGCTAGGAGGGCTCTGGCTGTTTGGGAAAGGCTGCCTGGACAAAGGGCCATTTGGGCTGGGCTTTGAAGGCTGAGTAAGAGTCTACCTGGCAGAGGCAACTGAGGGGAGGACACTGCCACTAGCTGATGACATTGCCAGGCCCTAACACAGTTCAGTGCTTCCTGCACACTGCCACTTTCACAGCCTTCTCATCTTAGGAACAGCCCAGAGGTTTCTGGGTCTAGATGTCACTTTGCGGCCAACAGTGGCTTCTTGGCACAGTCTCTCCCTGCCTGCCAGCTCTGTAAGGCCAGGGTCAGGGCCTGTCTGGGGTTACGCCCTGGCACCTGGCACCAAACAGAGCACAGTCTGTATTTCCTGGACAAGTAAACGTTTCGTTTTGCAGGACCCATTCTCCAAGCAGCAGCAGCAGCAGTAGCGTAAACAACTAAATTTGTTGAGGGTGGTGTGCCAGGCACCGTGCTAAGTCCTTTTCATGCATCAGCTTATTTAATCCACACAAAGCCACGCTCTGAGTAAAGAACGATTATTTTCCCTACTTGACACATGAGGTTAAACAACTCATCCAAGGTCACACAACGAGCAAGTGGTGGAGCCAGGATCATGCCCAGCCTGTGAGGCTTCAAAGCCCATGGCTTTAACCCCTCTGCTACCGGCTTCTCTTTGTCTTGGCCTCGCCGCCCTCTTCATTCCCCAAGGAGGAGGGCTGTTGCAAGCAGGCCTGATGTGCCACAAACCTCCTAGCACATCCTGCCCCTTTGTCCTCAGACATCTGTTTATCATTTCCCTGCTCCGGAGCGGGCCGGGCCCTGCCGCCTGCCTTGCCGTGATTCAGATGTCAGAGAGGATGGAAGCCAGAGCCTGGTGTCTGAGCATCTGAACTGGCAGAGAGGAGGACAGCCTGGTGCACACTTGCTCTTGTTTTGTCAGCCTGCCGCACGGTGTTTGTCAGAGATGAGGACTCATGGATGCCACCCAAGCATCCCCAGACTTCTTGCCGTGGCCCGCCAGACAGCCCCACACCGTGGCCCCCAGCTCTGGGGAAGGTGACAGAGGGGGTGCCCCACTTCCTGCCCCTCTCACCCGCCCATCCTCCGCTCCTTCACTCTCTGATACCACTGCCTCCCCCACCCCCAATTCTGTTGCAAGCCTCTACCGGGATGGAATTCCTTGTTCCCTTTTGAGCAAGAACAGGAGCAGCTCTGGAAATTTCTGAAAGCAGCATTTTTTTCAAAGCATGTTCCCTAAAACATTGGCCCTGAGAAATGTCCTGCAAAAAAAAAAAAAAAAAGAAAGAAAGAAAGAAAGAAAAAGAAGAAGAAGAAGAAGAAGGAAGAAGTTTGGGGAGATGTTGCATACCCTGCCCTGCTCTTGTGGTTCTCAGTACACATTGGACTGATGCAGGCACTGAGAAGGCCTGCAGCATTTCCCAAATTACGCTTTATACTTGGAGCACTTGCTCTGAATGGGAGAACATTCAGAGGGGCTGGAGGGGAAACCAGAATCAGGCAGGAGATACCTCCCGCCAGTAGTGCACACACCCACCAGCAGGAGAGCCCCTTCTCTCTGGACTTGTGCAGCCTGGAGCCCCTCCCTCCTGCTGTGTGCACTGGGCATTTCCTACCCTGCCAGGAAGGCCCTAATTCACTCAGCATCCCCAGAGTGGACCTTTCCTGAAAGTCCTCAGGGTGAGAAGAAGCCCAGTGTGGGGACCGCTACAGGGAGGCAGGAACGGACTTTTCATAAGCACATTGCACTTATGCAGAGCTACTCCAGACCACGGAAGCTCCTGTCACTGAAGGTGTGTGCGCAAGGCCAGGCGGGCTGACTGTGGCGGGGAGTGGAGCCTCAGAGGGAGGCTAGCCCCTTCCTACCTTGCAATTCCAGGATGCTGGGAATGCCCTTGGAGAAACTCGGGTGGCCCTGGATAGACCCTCCAGGAGTAAACCCCTGTGACAGCATCCACTGCACTTTACACTAAGATGTGCTTACCTGTCTGGCTCCCCAGACGGACGGGAGCCCATGAAGGATGCTCCATCCATAGATCTCTCCCCGGTGCCTGCATATGTTTGTCCCATGACAGGACTAGATGTAGATTTATTGAATATGTGTTACATTTAGGTCGGTGACTATTACACAGCGGGTTCCCTGGGAAGCAGGCTCTGAGCTGGAGATTAGTGTAGGATGTTCTTAGGATCCACACCTAAGGAGAAGGGCAGAAAGCAGGCCTGGGCCGAGGAAGAAATCAGACTGCGACGTAGTCACAGCAAGGCCTCAGCTGGCCCCATGGGAGAGCACTGAAGCTGGTGGCCTTTCACAGAGATCTGGTGTTTAGGCAAAAGGGCTGGGCCTCTCCACCTCCACATGGCAGTCAGTGGATGTGGGCTGCCCTGGGGAGCAGTGGGGGCATGACCTTGACAGTGCAGCTCTGTTTAGCCAGCTGACTCCTAAAAAGGGCTGACCATGGAGCGCTCTCAGCTGAAACATTCCCAGCAGCTGGTGGAGAAAGTCCTCTGGTCCTGTGGGGAGGCCTGGACATCCAGGACAGATCACGACAGTCCCATACTGCTGTCCCCACCCCCAGCTTTGCCAGCTACTGATCTGGGTCTTCCTTCTCTTCCTGGCCCCTCTGCCCAGGCCAGCTCTCCCCTTCCCTCCTTCAGCTTTCCTTAGTGCAGGACAGGGGCTCCTCCAAGGGGCCACTCTTGCATGGGGGGCTGCAGCAGGACATGGTCACGCTCCTTGTTCAAACTGGTACTCCAGGAATCTAGAACAAAGAGCTCCCCGAGTAGGTTACCCACCTGGGTGCCCCTCAGCCATGTGGCTTCCACATTCAGGAAGGGGCATTTGAGATGCCCCACTCCCCCAGGTCCTGATCTCTGTGCTGTAGACTCTCACCCCAATCCATATTGTCCCTGCACCCTGACCCCTAAAGAAGTGCCAGCCCTTCCCTGCCTCCCCTGCCTCCCCTCCCTGACGCTGGATAGAGCCCAGCAGCCCTGCCGTGAGCCAGGAGGGCCGGCACCCAAACCCACTGTAGCCGGCACTGAAGAGCATCACTGAAGGCAGGGGGTGGGGAGAAATGGGGCTTTGTGGACCGTAGCTCAAGTTTCAGGACATGAATAATTGTGTGCATTTCTGTAGGAGCTCGAGTCTCCCAGCATCAGTTTCTTCTGTAAATGAGATCGATGAGAGGCGCAGAGGAGACACTGGATAACTGTTTGTAGGGCAAACGGGGGAGGGCACAGTGTGGACCATGCTGCTGGGCGACACTGGCCAGTGAGTGTCTGACCAGGGCTGGGGTTGGAGCAATCTGACAGCCCTGTGGTTTAGAATGAGGGCAAAGCCCTCCAGGTCCCCCATCCATCACAGTAGCTGGGTGACTTCCACGATTTGCCACACCTTCTGTTGTTCATTTCCTCTTTGCAAAGCGGGGATGATGGGGCTCAGCTTCAGGGGTGCTTCACCCCGAGGCTGGAATTAGAGTATAAAGAGCACCGTCCACATTCATCACATGTGTGATTTTGTTCTCGCTATTACGCTCAGTCCTGCTTGACTACATGTCCACAGAGCTCTTCATCGCCCCACACAACCTGCCCCCTCCCCTCTGACATGAATATCTTCTGCATCATTTCGTGAATAAACAGGCGGTGCAGACCTGTCAGGGCAGCCAGCTGCTTTCACTTGGAGTCTGAGCTGGTGCCTCCTGCATCGAGCCCTCAGAGAAGCGGGTGAGGCTCCTGGGAGGAAGAAATGGATTGCTCGGCCAGGGGCTTTCCCCTGCTGTTCTCTGAGCTGGCTGGGGGTCCCATTAATGAATCAGCCCAGCCTTCCCCCAGCAGGAGAGGACACTGGCATCGCAGGATGGCCTGGAGCTGCGAGAGTGCCCAGCTCTTAATGGGAGGGGATGGCAACCCCAAACACTGTCCATTAGCAGCCTCTGCTGTGACCCCAGCCGCTCCCCACAGAGCGCATCTTACCGTCTCCCAGTGTCCCGTCTTTGTGGTTGGTGGACGTTTTCCATGCCCTGGACTTCTCATTAGCACTGATGGAGACCCTCATGCCCAGAAGGACTTGGCTGCAGGGCAGCGGGGGCTTTCTCAGAAGGCTGGTGAGAAGAAAGGAGAGGGCATTGTGTGGGCAGTGGCTGGTCTTCCAAAGGGGTAGCTCTTGGTCAGTACACAGTGGCCCCAGTCAAGGGTGACCATGCAGTAGCAGGAATCTTCAGCTAGTGGTGATATTGTGAGTTTGGGGGGGCCACAGCTCCATGGTTTTGGGGTTGGCAGCCGTTGGGAGGAGTCTGTTCAGTTCCAAACTGGCCCCCCATCAGCAAGGGATGTGGAACAAAGACACCTCTCAGATGGGGTGTGTATGGGAACTAGGGTATTAGAAATGCTGACACAGGGGCTGGCTGAGGTGCAGGGCTGCAGGCACAGTGCAGGGTGCGGTAGACATAGGAGCCGGGGGGTGGGACTCTCTTTCCAACCACAGTCCATGGAATGGCCTGATTGTAGTGCCTGGGCAGGACCACAGGGACGAGGGAGGGAGGAGATCACACCCCAACACAGGGCTTAGGAAAACAGCAGTGAGTTTGTTTAGAATCACTAATCGAATTTCATCATTCTACTGCTTAAACCGTCCAGTGATTGCTTGTAGCATATGCCCTAGCAGATTCTTCACCTCACCTGCATCACCTTCTCTTCTCCCTGTGGTCTAGCCATTGCCAATTTCTTGCAATTCCTCTTAAACACTCCAAAAGTCTTTCCCTACCCCAGGGCCTTTGCATGTGCTGCTCTACCTGGCAGGAAAGCTCTGGCTGCCTTGGGCTTTGATACCAGCCTTGACCCCGAACTTCTCAAAGTTTTCACTTAAGTATCAACTCCAAGGAAGGACCATCTCTGCCCACCTTATCTAAATTATCCCCACCATCCAATTATCCTCTATTTTAATATCCTCTTTTGTTTACTTTAGGCTTCTTTTCAGAATTTATAGTTATCTCGTTTATTTGGTAATTCACTCATTTATTGTCTGTCTCTCCCTGCAGTTGAAAAACTCTGGGAGGATAGGGACCAGCTCTCTCTCACTCACTTGCCATTATTGCCAGCCCCAAACATTCAGGAAGCCCTCAGTAAGTGTCAGCTGTTACTTCTACTATTTTATTACTGCCGTGGTGGTTGTTACTGTAGGCCTGCAATAAATATCGCTTGAACGTTGAATGAATATCAAGAGTCACTCCAGGCCCCACTAACCAGGGGGCTGTAACAACAGATGTGTTGCAGGCCCTGGACAGGCAGGAAAGACCTCGCCGCCCACTTCTGCCCCTGGGTCCTTTCTGGGGGCCATCTCAGCCCTGAGGCAGTGGGGCGCGCCAGCCTCTAGCCCGGGATCACTCAGGCTCCATCCTACCTCTTGCAGGCTTGCCCGACTGCTGGAGCCATCCCGGTGATTTCCCCCCAGCACACGTACTGTCATCTCTTCACCGTGAACTGTATTTAAAATGTAAATAAAAAAAGGCTTTTAGGAGATTTAACTGTTTCCCTTGGTATTTAAATTATTCAATTATAACTAAAGCTATTAAAATACAGTTAATTAAAATTGTTAGATTGTTTTCCTTTGCACTGATCACAGCATTGCCCGACTTCTCCCTCTAGCTGTTTAATTCCTATTAAAAATGATAATGCCTCGCTTTATTCATAAATGCAGCAACCTTCCCGCACATTCTTCAAGCGATCTCCTCGGTACAAACCGAGCTGTTTTCTTTTCTTTTAGCAGTGAAGCGGAAATTCTGCTGTAGTCTTTAGAGGTTTAATCAGCAGTAAAAGGGCCCAAAATTTAAACATTAGCATTACTGAGTCACAGCAAATAGTAGAAACCCCTGTAAAAAACTGTCTAATTCTGATGCAACGTAATGTCATTAGAGACCAAAGGAGAACCCTGAGGTTTAATAAAAGGTGGGACCTAAATAAAGGTTTCATAACTCACAACATAAAATTACCAGATCCACACGTTAAATATTTTATTTGAAAGGTTTCATGGCATTTCTAGTGGGAATAGCTCTGTAGTGGAAGTACAGATGGGTAAGTGCTGCTGAAACAAGAAAGAGAAAAAATGAAGGAAGGGGGAAAGAAGACTTCTAGGACCAGCTCGTATCTCGTTGAGTTTGGCATGTTTAAGATGACGCACCCCGAGAAACTAATTGGTTTTAGTGTTTAAACTCCTAGGCCATGTGTTCACACAACGATAATGGCTATTCCAGGTAATGGTGGGCAAGGTGGCAAAGGCACTTAGCTTTTCAGAACGTGGCAGGTGCCACTTCCAGCATTTGGAGTGATTTGTGAGCTGCGTCTGGTGGTGGTGGGGACAAGTCCTAGTCCCCACATGCAGAAAGGGAAGGTGTGGTGCAGAGATAGATGCACGGGATTCCGCTGGTGACTAGCTGACTAGGAGCATCCTGTGTGCTAAGACGGGGCTGTGCAATAGCATCCCCCCCTTCAGGAGCTCACAGCGCCCCTCACTGCATGTAGACCCAAGTTCAGACAGGGCTGGCCCCAATAAGTGCCTCCTGTGAGGGTGAGGAAGGCTACAAGGGAGGCGTGGTGCTGCGGCTGGCTGAGGTCTCCATCGGCCAAGAGAGGGAGGAGCACGAGGGAAGATTGAGGCAGGGAGGCAGGAAGGATCTGGCAAGTCTGGGACATGGGGATGTTTGTTAGGTCTGGAGCATGGGCTGGGCAGATGTGGAAGGATGTGGTGGGAGAAATTAAATTCAGGAACTTGATCAAGAAGGGCCTTGAAGATCATCCTTACTTTACTCTGAAAGTTCCTGACAACCAAAGCTGGTCACAGAACTGAACACTGGGGAGGAACTTAAGTTGTTGAGCAAACAAATCAAGTCTGAGGGTTAGGACCTGATGCATCCTATGTACTGATTACCTATGGAAAAGCTCCGGGATTGGCTGCTGAGCAGGTGGGTACCCCATCTGAAGAGTGGTCTCTGCCAGTCAGAGCCACAGGACCAACACCTTGGTCTGCAAGTGCCCTGGGCTCTCACGTGGCCCTCCAGTCTTCATCCTGGGCCCATCCACTTGGACGTTCTCTGCAAGGGGCAGTCCCTGAGCTTCCCAGGCTCACTGCGTGTGCCTCTTTGCCCAGAAGGACACAGTGCCCCAGAAAAGCAGGAAAGGGAACGGCAGGGGGATAACATCAACACTGCTGGTCATTAAGAAAATGCACCTGAAAAGCGCAATGAGACATCACTACAAGTCCACTGGAAGGGCTCTAATCAAAAAGATTGGCAATGCCAAGTCAGTCCATACCAAGGAGAGAGTGTGGACAAATGGAAACCCTCACACACTGCTGGGTGTAGAGCTGCTTTGGAAAACAGTTGGGCAGTTTTTTTAAACAGTTAAAACACACCTACCATATGATCCAGGCATTCTGCTGAAATGAAAGCAATGTCCCCACAAAGACCTGTACACAAATCACGGCAGCTTGATTCATGATTGCCAAAAACCGGAAAAAACCCGAGTGGCCATCAGCAGGGGAATGAAAAAACAAACTGTGGTGTATTCATCGGATGAAATAATACTCAGCCATGAACAGGAATGAACTATAGGTGTGTGCTATGACATGGATGAATCTCAAAGCAATTATGAGTGACAGAAGCCAGGCAAAAAAGAGTACATACTACTAAGAACATTTATATAAAATTCTAGGAAATGCAGACCACCCTATAGTAAACAGTTGCCTGGGGCTGGGGTGGGATGAGAAGGGCTGGTAGGGAATTGTTACAAAGAAGCAGGAGGGGACTTTTTGGGGTGATGGGTATGTTCATTTTCTTGGTGGTGGTGATGGCTTCATGGGTGTATACATATGTCAAACTTATCAGAGCAGGTCATCATGTGGAACTTATACCTCAATGAAGCAGCTTTAACAAAATAAAAAGAGCCAGGACTTAGGCATTTTCTTTTTTGCAGTTTTAATTTTGGTATAGTTTTAAATGCACAGAGTGGTAAAAACAGTCAAAGATCCCATGCATATCCTGCGCCAGACTCTCCCATTGCCACATTTTGTCTCATTCAATTCATTATTGTCCCCTCTCTTCCCTCCCTCCACCGCCCCCATCTATTTAAGAATACAATGGGGACCCAGTGTGTATTCCTTAGGAACAAGAACTTCTCCTATGTATGTTATCAAAATTAGGAAATTTAACGTCCATACAAAGCTATTATCTGACCTGGATTCCATGTTCAAATGTCACCAGTTTCCCCCGTAATAACCTTTATAGCTGTTTTTCCTGCCCCACCCCCACCCCCCACCCCAGGATCCACTCCAGGATCACACACTCTCTCTAGCCCCTCTGACCTGAGCTCAGATCCTGACTCCATCCCTTACTGGTCCCGTGACCTTGGGCGTTCACACCTGCAGTCCCTTAGCTGTACTAGCTCAACCCCAGCACCCACCCCTGGGGCCTGGGGGAGAGAGAATGAGAGGATGTCTGGACTACGTCTTCAGCACAGGGCTGAACACAGGGAGCATGCAGGGAGTGGAATTATAGTAAAAGCAGCCCAACACACCAGGGCCATCGTCACAGACCTTCTGTAAACACTGGGGATGCACAGGCTGACCCCCAGGTGGGCCAGGCCCCTGGCAGCCCCCTCCTCCTGCTCAGCCTCTCCTTGCCCACCCCTTCCATCACCAACAGCTATCACGCTGACTCAGAGCGCTGAGCTCTTCTGTGCAGCGCATCCTCCGGTGAAGGAGGCAAACGGGTTGCAGTGCTGACTTTTCAAAAGCTTCTGTTGATGACACTTTCCTTCTTACATTTGAAAAAAGTGATTCTTCCCTTTCTCTTTCCTATTGCATGGTATTCAATTCTGCAGGAAGTTTAGTCTCAGCAGTGAAGGTGTCACCAACCTGGGGCTGTCTCCAGTCGTCTGTCTTGCCCTCCCAGAGCCTGCCTACGCAGATGGGAACATGTGGCTGGCCTCTCTGGGCACAGCTGGAGGAGCAGGGCCGAGGGCTACTGCCTGTGAGGTGGCCTGGGGTGAAAGCTTTGCCCTTTGGGTATAATGGTGGAGAGCCAAACCCTCAGATCACCTCTCTTGGATAGTTTGAATGTAGTGAGAGAGTGGCTGGTTGGCATATGTAACAGACAAGGAAGGACCACCAAGCGGATGGACGCAGGACAGCTCAGGCTGCAGAGCCTCCAACAAAGCCAAGCCCCTGCGTGTGGGCCTGAGGTGGAGGCACATGGAGGAGGGGGAAAAAGTGGGCTGGTGGCAGCCAGAAGTCAGAGCAGAGAGACCGAGGAGCTGAGAGTTGCCAGGGTGAGAAGAAACCCACATGTGATGGTGAGGTGCGAGGACAACCCCCCCCACCCCCGACCTCCTGAACCCTGTGGCCTTGCTGGGCTTCCCCCGTGTTCTTACACTGCCCTGTTGTATTCATTTCCTAGCCCTGCCTAGGTAACGAATGACCACAATCGGATGACTTGAAGTAACAGAAGTTTATTTTCCGACAGTCTTAGAGGCCAGAAGTCTGAAATTGGGGTGTCAGAGGATTGGTTCCTTCTGGAAGCTCTGCGAGAATATCCATTCTAGGCCCCTCTCCCAGCTTCTGTGATTGTCAGCAATCTCTGGCATTCCTTGGCTTGTGGACCCATCACTGCAAACTCTGCCTTCGTCTTCCCAGGAATCTTCGTGTGGTAGGGACACTCGCCTTTGGATTGAGGGCCCACCCTCATCCAGGATGAACTCCTCTCAAGATCCTTACACTAATTACATCTGCCAAGGTCCTTATGCCAAGTCATGTCCCCGGCTGTGGGAATAAAGATTCTGGTCTTAGAGATAAACTCATGCACATATGGGCACCTTATCTTTGACAAAGGAGGCAAGAATATACAATGGAAAAAAGACAGCCTCTTCAGTAAGTGGAGCTGGGAAAATTGGATAGCTACATGTGAAAGAATGAAATTAGAACACTTCCTAACACCATACACAAAAATAAACTCAAAATGGATTAAAGAGCTAAATGTGAGGCCAGGCACAATCAAACTCCTAGAGGAAAACATAGGCAGAACACTGTCTGACATAAAGCAAGATCCTTTTTGACCCACCTCCTAGAATAATGGAAATAAAATCAAAAACAAACAAATGGGACCTCATGAAACTTAAAAGCTTTTGCATGTCAAAAGAAACAATAAACAAGACAAGAAGACAACCCTCAGAATGGGAGAAAATACTTGCCAATGAAGCAATGGACAAATGATTAATTCCAAAACATGCAAGCAGCTCATGAAGCGCAATATCAAAAAAGCAAATAACCCAATCCACAAATGGGCAGAAGACCTAAATAGACATTTCTCCAAAGAAGACATGCAGATGGCTAACAAACACATGAAAAGATGCTCAACATCACTAATCATTAGAGAAATGCAAGTCAAAGCCACAATGAGGTATCGCCTCACACTGGTCCAAATGGCCATCATCAAAAAATCTAGAAACAGTAAATGCTGAAGAGAGTGCAGAGAAAAGGGAACCCTTCTACACTGTTGGTGGGAATGTACATTGGTACAGCCACTATGGAAAACAGTATGGAGGTTCCTTAAAAAACTAAAAATAGAACTACCATATGACCCAGCAATCTCACTATTGGGCATATATCCTGAGAAAACCATAATCCAAAAAGAAACATGGACCATACTGTTCATTGCAACACTATTTACAGTAGCAAGGACATGGAAGCAACCTAAATGCCCATCAACAGATGAATGGATAAAGAAGATGTGGCACATATATACAATGGAATGTTACTCAGCCATAAAAAGGAATGAAATGGAGCTATATGTAATGAGGTGGATAGACCTAAAGACTGTCATACAGAGTGAAGTAAGCCAGAAAGAGAAGAACAAATACTGTATGCTAACTCATATATGGAATCTAAAAAAATGGTACTGGTGAACCCAGTGACAGGGCAAGAATAAAGATGCAGATGTAGAGAACGGACTTGAGGACATGGGGTGAGGGGCGAAGGGGAAGCTGGGGCAAAGTGAGAAAGTAGCATTGACATCTATACACTACCAAATGTAAAACAGATAGCTAGTGGGAAGGTGCTGCATAACACAGGGAGATCAACTTGATAATGGGTGATGACTTAGAGGGCTGGGATGGCAAGGGTGGGAAGGAGTCACGGGAGGGAAGGGATATGGGGATATATGTATAAATACAGCTGATTCACTTTGTTGTACAGCAAAAACTGGCACAACAGTGTAAAGCAATTATATTCCAATAAAAGAGCTTAAAAAAAAAAAGTTAAAAAAAAAAAAGATTTTGGTCTTCACTACAGCTCCCTGGATCCTAACTGCAAAACTTGAGACCTTGAGAACCTTGTTTTTTAGAAGAATAACGAATCTCTGGAAAGAAGAGTCATGGCTTTTTCCTGAGTCGAGGTGTCTCTGGTGGTCTCTGAGCCTCACTCTTCCAGATCTTGGTTTCCAATGGCCATGCTGGTCCAAGGCTGTTGGGCAGCTGGTGGAGAAAACATAAGGAAGGAAGGAAGGGTTTGGCGGAGGAAAGACCTGTGCAGCCCTAGAAACAGAGAGGTCGTTTGTGGGTTCTGGATGGTGCTGAGACCCCAGAGCAAACAGAGAGACAGGGAGGGACACCAGCTGGGCTGCTCCTAGACAAGCAGCATTCGACCCATCTGACCGCTCTAAGCTGCAGTGTCCTTAGCTGTAAACTCAATTTCACCAATGCCAGTTGAGCACCTAGGAGGTGCCAGAACCACACTGGGTGGAGGGGACATGGCAGTCAGGAGGCATGACCTGTAGGCTTGATAAGCTCCCAACGTGGTGGAGGAGGCAAGTGCAGGAAGGACCAAGGGGACAGTCAGGTGGGGGGGAATATAATAGCCTCTGGTGCAGGCTCTATAGGAACACTGGCAGCCAGGTGGGCAGGGGACCCCTGAAGTAGGTGATGCTAAACTGGTCTTAAGGAAGCATAAGAACTGGTCAGCAAGACGGGAGAGGCCAGAGGTCCAGCCTGAGCTCATATCACAAGCAGAGGCTAGGCCCCTGAAAGAGCCTGATGTATTCAGAAAACACAGCATCACCCCCAAGGGACTGGATGGTGGGGATATGGTGGAAACTACAGGAAAGGGGTTTGTAGAGAGAGGTAGCAGTCCTTGAATGCACGGGAGTTGGGACTTTAGTCTATAGCTAGTGTGGCTGTTGGAGGCTGTGACACCAACCACAGGATGAACAAATTTGTGGTTCAGAAAGATCACTCAGACAGCAAGAGGGAACAAGAGGGCATGGGCTGGGAGCAGGAGACCATGAGACGCTATTGCAACATCCCCAAGAGATATAAAAAGGGCAGTGTCGGTGCGACGGAGAAGAAGGAATGGACGCAAGAGGCATTAGAGGGGCCGCACATGCAGGGCTTGGTGACCTCACATCAGCCCGCTTCTCAAGCCTGTCGGCGGGTCACGGGAGATAGTGGATGCGATGCACTCTGAAAACTGCAGAGCACCTCGTCAGGGTGCAGCAGCTGGTTTCAGTTGGATGCTGCTCAGGCTTTCATGAAGTGAAGCCTCTCTCCTCTTCCCTGGCTCATCTCCGATGATGCTTTCTTTTGCCTGTAAGCAAGGGAAAGAGGGGAGGTGAAAAACAGAGACATTAAGTGCCAAAGCTTATGTTAATAAAGCATTAAGGTTGAAAATGTAATCTCCTAGGAGTCAGGAAATTCCGAACCGAGGGTTTCCATGGTAACCCAGCCACACTGCTCCTCTGTCCATTCGGGCCCTGTTTTCCTTGTTAAATATGATCCCATCGTATATTATATTTTATCGAGCTAAATGTGTTACCCACAACACGCAGGGCCCCAGTCAGCAGCCAAGTGGAGCTGCAGGAAATGTGGTGTGTGTGTGTGTGTGGTGTGTATTGTGTGCAGTGTGTGTGACGGGGTGGACCTTCCGAATTTGCCTGATACAACACAGCCACATCTTAGGTCCTTGTATCTAATAAATGGAATGTAATTCCATTAAGAGCAGCTCCCTTGAAAATAAATGAGCAACAGTGCTGCAGTCCTGTGCTCTGAGGGGGTCTCTCAGAGACACCTCCACCCCTCCAGGAAGACACAGCTGGGTCCTTTACAGCCTTCTCTCTACACCCCCTCGGCCCCACAGGCAGGGACATCACTGTCACCCCAGGCTCCCTCCTGGATGGAGTTCTGAGGAGGTGGATTGGAATTACCTGGTCCAGTGGTTCTTCGTGCGTGCCAGCCAATTGAAGCTCATCTGTCACTGTTCGTTAGTGTCCCAGGGTGCACCGGGCACCGGCAAACAGATGCGGAAAGGAAATTCGATTCTCCTCCGAACCTCTCTCCCACTAAGGCAGCACAATGGACAAAAGGCTTCCTCGGTAGCAGCAGAGATATTAGAAAGGAGGAGGGAAATGGCTTTTCAGGGAGGGCAGCTCAGTGGTGGAATGTGTGACAGAGAAACATCTGTAGGTTAATGTGGTGGAAAGATCATGGAATGTTAGAATCAGGCTGCCCGGGACTTGGCTATCTCCCAGCCATGTGGTCTTCAGCAAGTCTCTTTATTTCCCTTTGTCTTAGTTTTTCATCTGCAAAATTGGGCTAAAATTACCATTAACCTCACACGGGTTTGTTGAAGGATTAAATGGGATAATTGATGCAAAAGCTCACTGTAAATGTCTAAATCCCTACACAGATGTTACTCTTACAGGGAGCTCTAGAAAACCATGCTGGATTCTAGACTTATGCAGTGGGTTCTAGAACTGCATTTTGTGGTTGATTTGAGGATTCTACTAAGGGTTCCAGAGTTAATTGATAGATCTAGAACAGGGATTGGCAAATTTTTTCTCTGAGGGATCAGATGGTAAATGTTGCAGGCTTTGAGGGCCATGCTGAGACTAGCCAACTCTGCCATTGTTGCCCAAAAGCAGCCAAGGATGATACATAAATGAACGGCTGGCTGTGGCTGTGTGCCAATAAAACTTTATTAACAAAAACAGGAAGTGAGCTGGAATTGACCCATGAGCTGTAGTTGGCCAGCCCCTGGCCTACAATTGCCTTTGTAGAAAGCTGTGCTCTTTTTGTGAACGCTGCTTTTCTGCTCAGAATTTAAATTTCCTTCCTCTCCATCCTTCACCCCCTGCCCTGCCTACCTCCCATCCACTCAAACACATACCTACCTCTTTATCTGGCCAACCTGTTAATCTTCTAGAATCAGTTAGAGTCCCCTCCTCCAAAAGCAAATAGCAATAATCCCTTGGCCTTTGTCTGCTATCCTCACAGCCTATGAGATCCTTAGAGCAGCCAACTCTGTCACCCCAGGCCCTAGGTCCTGGTGGAAGGTCAGTGGATCTTTGCAGAATGGATATAAGGAAAAATATAGCATCCCAGGGAACTGGGACATTGCCGTTCTCTCAGGAGGTCTGTGAACTGGGCTGGTTTCAAAAGCCTTAGGTCTGGCATCAATCTTTCATTGTGAGCTGCTCCATCAGAGCTTCTAGAACAATCAGAAGGCAGAATCACCTTTGCAGACCCAGGCCAACACATGTGCCTACCTCATGAGCCAAGGGGCTGACGTGCTCTCTTCGGAGGCATGCTGGAGCCCTGGGCGGCAGGCCTGATGAGCAGGAGCGGGTCAGTGGGGAGGGGCTGGCTCTGAGCTCATGACAGTGTAGTAGCTCCTCACTCTGCACTCAGGGGGTCTCCGCCTCCACTAACCTGGACAAGTGACATGCTATGTGGAAGCTTCCAGAAGTGCAGCAGCCCTTTCTGAGTTCACATTTGCAAGCCTTTCTCCTCCTCCCCCTCCTGGGCAGAGCACACGGGCAGAATGGAGTTGTGTAACTCACCTCTGAGTCACACTTCCCCCAGCACAGCATTTGCTTTCTGCCTGACAAAGCCCAGTTTCCCCTGGACAGCCAGACAGGCGACTATTGTACGGGGCCCGGCGATGGGCTCTTCTGCGTCCAGTACACCAGCTAAGATGTCACTTTTCATTGCCGTGTTGGGGGAGTAGATACGTGGGTGGGTGAGCATATAGGGTGGGGGTTCACGGGTACACGCAATGTGCGTGCATGCATTCACACGTGGCATCCACATGTCCTCAGCGCAGGTTTGTGTGCTGCATAGGTGGGTGACCCGTGCCCATGCGTGTACATGTGTGTGTTTAGGCATGTGCTTTCATGTTATGTGTGAGGCTGTGTTGTTCTGACATGTGCCTGGGAATGTCTGCTGGTCAGGCATGTGCTTTTGTCTGGGTCTGTGCGTGTCTTTAATTTAGGACCGCTTCTCCTGGAGGACACGATCACGTCCATCCTCCGGCCTCAGCAGATGAAAATTTTATGACCTTGCTTTTGCCATGGCATTAGGCAGTTTTCCTGGGAAAAGCCAGAGCATGACACACTTCAGGGAGGTGGAGATGGGGCTCCGGTATTGGAGCCCCAGAAAGCAAATCAGCCCCCTCCTCCCGAGACAAAGCCCCAGGAGGGCTCACAGATGCTGCCTGCTAGTGTCCTTAGGAACTGATGAGTCAGCCCCTTTTCACCTGTCCCCTGATGGCTTCTCTCTAAATACAAAAACCGGCACACCCATTTCACATGGTGGCGTGGGGGAGCTCCCTCCTGCCCCTCCTCAAACCAGCCCACAGCAGTTTCATTTTTTCCCAGCTGCCTGGTTCTTCCATGGAGGAAGATGCTATGTCCTGGGAGCAGAAGGGCACTGTATAGCCCAGACAGCCAGCAGAAGCTCCGGATATCTCCCACACCTTGACATGGGGGTGAGGCAGCCACGTCGAGGAAGAGCCAGGCAACACTGGCGCCAGGAGGCCACGGAGACAGCATTTCCCAGCCACAGGGCCTTCCCAGTCCCTAGTCACAGAATGACCCAGCCACGCACTGCTCTGTATCTGGGCTCCTAGAAGCAGGCCCTAAGACTGGGATTTTGATGCAAGTAGTTTATCTGAGAGGTGACCGCAGCCCAGGAGCACGGTGGGGACACAGGGAGCAAACGGTGAATACAGACAAGCAAATGAAGCACGTGTTAATGAAGAGGTATCTGGCTCATTTCCCTGGGGGCCATCCGTGAGGCTGAGGGATTGAGGTGTCTACCATCTCTTACTTCATCGGTTCAGGCTGGGCTGCTCCGTGGGCAAAACTACCACCCTCTGCTGCAGAGCCTGGGAAGGCCAGGTGCGTAGGGCTCCGCCATTCCCCAGAGGGGCAAGCAGCCTGGTTCACATCTCTAGGTGGCAGATGCTGAGCCAGGACCCCAGACCCCTCTCGGTCGCTCTCTGCATCCTCCCTCGTCCTCGGATGGTGGTGGAAGCTCTCCAAGCTGTCCTCTCCAGAGGGGAGCAGGGATTCCCCGCTGGGCCTGTGTTGGGCAGGGAATGCTTGGCCCCCATTGGCTGTGAGTCCCCCACGGAAGCTCTCAGAGCCAGAGGTGCTGGGATGGGGGGAAGATGGCTGTACCTGAGGCCTCTGAAGCTCTGGAGCGAGGTGCACCATGTGTGAGTCCATTCTCTCCTCTAGAGTCTGGAGATGCGGTGTGAGTAAGATGGAAAGGGCTTCAAACAAGAGGATTATAAAGATAAATATGGTAACAAAAGCAAAACAGGAAGTCTTCTCCACCCCACCTGCCCTCTTCCCACCCACAAATCCCAATAGCCCTTTATTTGTGCCTCTGTTATAGTTTTTAAACAGAAACTGCTCTTAACTGTTAAACTCTCTCTGGAATGGGAGAGAATCATCACTGTAATTATTCTGGAGCTCCTATTTTGTCAGGCCTTGTGCTTGGTACATATTATTTTATGTAATCTCCACAACAATGCAATAAGTTAGGTACAAATACCTGCTTTTAGCAGAGAAAGAAACGGAGGTTCTGAGATGTCCTGGTTCTCACCTCAGGTCACTCTGCCCAGGAGGAATAGAGATTTGTCTGGCCTGGTGCCAATGGAGAGGGTCTTAACACATTTGCCGTCTCCTTCCTACTGGTCTGTGAGCTCCTGGAAGGCAGGGCCTGACTCATTTCCTCCAAGCTCCAGAGCCTAGAGCCTCGTCCACTGTGGGTGGTTATTAAGTGGAGGGCCCTTTCATCTCTTTGATTAGCTAGCCAACCAGGGGTCACTGTGCCTTGGCCCACATCCACTGGAAGGGCCTATGAGCAGCTCCACCCTCGGTCTTCCAGCCAGCCGCAATGGCCTTTCACACCACCCCTCCCAAAGAGGGAGAGTGTGGGTCTGCCCTGGTAGAAACAGGCAGGCACCGGCGTCACATGTACCTGGGTTTAAAATTCACTCCCACGCGACCCAGCTGTATGGTCCTGAGCAGGTTACCTAGCATCTCTGAACCTGTGTGTCCTCCAGTGGGGGGGGGTTCTGCCTCCCACCCAGTCATGCTGCGAGGCTGGCATTTGAGAGATGCATGTCAGACCCCTGGCCTGACCTTCAGGAAGCTCTTAGTAGATATGGGTTCCACCCTGTCCAGATTGTGAGCTTTCTCAGGGCAGGGAAAGGAGTATTTTTGTTTGTTTGTTTGTTTGTTTCTGTCTTGGCCACACCCACCCCTGCGTGGTAAGTGGTGGTGCTGTTGAGCTGTCCTCAGTTCAGTGGTGTTTATAAGGACTTGCCCTAACGCACAGGCCTCAACCAGAGAATGACAAGGGAGTGTTTTGCAGCCAGGACTCCGGCCTGTGAGTGCAGCTCTTTGAAAGCACAGCGGTTGCCTGCTTCCCCTTTGTTTTTCTTTGGCCACCCTCCTCGGTCCCACACCTGTAGTCAAAGGCTGCCAGAACAAAGTCCCCAGCCTGTGCTGAGTGAGAGCTCAGGGCAGGGGGGAGTGGCTGGAGGGCCTGCAGACGTAAGACTGCGGCAGGCCGGCTGTCAAGGCAAGAGGCTTCTCTCCAGCTCCCTGGTCACCGCAGGGCTGCACCCTGCCATCCAGCCCTGACCTCTCTTGCTAGCCTAGCTCTTCTGGGGTGATGGTGCCGTTTAGAGCTGCCAGAACCCCGAGCTGGGGCTTCCATGGCAGCCCGTGCCTGCTCCTCCCCTCACATGGCCTTCTTCCTGACCTATCTCCCAAGTGTGTCCAGGGGTGATCCCTCAGCTGCCTTTCACTCCTCTCTCTCCCCGTCCTCCATGTTTGGAGATGCTCATCGCTGCTCTAAGATTTTTTGGTGCCCCAGTGCTTTTCTCTTTGCTCCTTCCCCTTTGATACAATCCTTGTTTCTAGCTTTATTCTCTGCCATCCTGACTGTGGAAAGTGATTCTGCTCTGCTGAGTCTGGCTCATCCGTGGGCCGTGGAGAAATCCCCACGTGGTACACACCGTCCGTACATCAGGACCCATCCTGCCCTGTGATTGCTCCCTGTGCAGCCAGAACCCAGCTTATCTCCTTGCTCCCTCTCGCAGGGCACAGCGCCTCTTCTTCCTCCACCATGTCTGAGCCTAGTTCTGCCCCGTCCACCCACTCCTGCGACAGCTGGGGGCTCACGTGCCAAGCCTGGCACCGGCAGCAGGCGCCATGGAGGGCAGACGACTAGCTGGGAGATGAAAACCTCTATTCAGGACAATATCAAATCCCTGGCTCCGGACAGAGAGACAGGTTTGCTGCCGGTCCGAGACACCGCCTGCAAAGCGAAAGCCGATACCAAGAGAGGAGCGTCTCGTTAATACCGGCTCTGTTCTTTTCACCTGGCAGGCCAAGCACAGCGGCTCACTTGTGCCTCTGAAATCCTAACTGGCTCCTGGCTGGGAGCTTTGGGAACTGCTTGGGAGACATTAGGCAGAGTGTGCCAGGCGTTTACCCAGCCAAGTCCCAATTCAGCCAGGGCAGGGACTAGAGAGGAATGCCCCTGGATGGCGGACCACACCCGCACCATGCGGTCACTGTCGGGATGAGGCTGGAGCCACACCTTCTAACTGCCCCAGTGTCCTTCAATTGCCTTTTTCTTTTCCCCAGACTCCTTTCCAAGTGTATGCTATAAGGTGGGTACAAAGGAATCATACAATACGGGTAGGGAGGGCCCTGAGTAATTCTTTCACTGTTTCTCAACTTTTTGAGGTCACAAATCCTCTCATAAATCTTGAAAGCCATAGATACTCTCCCAACAAAAATGCCTAGCCCCCGAATTAAACATATAAATATATGGTATTCACAGACCCCTAAAGCCCACCGCAGCTAGCCCCATGGAGTCCACGTTAAGAATATTTTCCAATGTCTCCTACAATGGTTAGGAAAAAAAGACCAAATAGGGCAATCTCACTTTCCCAGGAAAAGAGCATGTTGCTGGCAGAGATCTGATCATATTTAACAGGTATTTGGTTAAAGGTAAGTATGACTATTCACAGAACGTATTTTGCAAATAAGAAATATCAAACTCAGAGAAGCCAGTGGGCTTGCACGGCATCACTAGCTTTACCTCTATGGATCCCTTCTCTCCTTCCTCCACAGTGGAAAAGTTTTAGCTGGGCACAAGGCAGCCTGCAATTCCTAGCATCCCTCACAGCTCTGTATGGTCTCACCCCTAAGTTTGGCCAATGGCATGTTAGCAGATGTCTAGGTCCTATCTTTGAAAAAAATGGGTGCATTTCCTTCCGCCTTTCCCTCATCCCACTAGATGGAATGCTGATGTGACAGAGGGAGTTGGAGCAGCCATTCTGGGCCACATGATCAAGGCTAGGTATTAAATATGGCAGAGCAACAAGATGGAAGGTGTCTGGGTCTCTGAAGATTGTGGAACCACCATACCAGCCTGGGCCTGCCTACGGGTCTTTTGCCTTCTTTTGGCCACAGTTGTTTTGAGTTTCTCTGCCATAGCATTAGAATCTACATTTTAGCTAATAATCGAAGAGACCAGAACATCCATAGATGACACTTGTCTCCTCATCCCGGTGGTCCCAAAGTCCCATCAGCAATGAGCATCACTATCTCTCTTTCCTCTTCTTCTCTACCCATTGCTACCACTCTGCTCCCAGGCCATCTCCCTCTCGCCATGGAACCACTCCAGGGATCTCCTGGTTGCTTTCTGTGTTATAGCCATTCTGCCATTCAGTCCAAACAGCTTTCCTGAAATGCATACCCTGACGGGTCACTCTACTCCTCAGCCTTTCAACGGCTCCTTGTTTCCGGCAGAGTGAACCTTACTCCCCCAGAGTCTGGCCCCTCAGCCTGCCTCACCAGCCCCATCTATTGCCACCTTACTTTATGTACCCTCTGCTCCCCAAACAGGGAATTGCCTGCCCTTTTCCAAGCACCCTGCAGCCTCAAAAGCCTTTCTACCATCTCCTGGACAGCCTGCTGCGTTCATCCTTCAAGGCTCACCTCCTTGGCCAGCCCACCCAGCACGTCCTCCTGCGGGCCCCACGCTGCCATTACAGCCTGTAACTCATGTCACTGAACTTGTCTACCTGCCGTGTATGACTGTCAATGCCAGAGCGCTAGAATGGCATCCCTAGGTGCCCACCACACAGCTGGGGATAGAGGCTCTGCTCAAGAAAGCTGTTGAATAGAAATGTATTGCTGGAATAAGAAGTAGAGCTCAGCTTTCTTTACACCTCTCTCAGGGCCTGTCCTGCTTTGCAGGCTCTATCACCCTAGTGAGGAATTTACTCCTTCCTTCCTGCCCTCTTTCCCTCCCTTTTTTCCTGCTTTCTGCAAGTATAACCCCAGTGCCCACATGATGCTTCATAGAAAGAACAGAAGAACTGCTGAATATTTGTCGAATTCATGAACATATGCATTTAGTGAATGGGTTTTATTTTATTTTATTTTTTCTGGTCTCTGAGCTGGGCACTGAGAACACAGAGGTAGAGAATCCCTCGCCCTGTGCTCCAGGGCTTCCCAGCCTCAGGGGTCAGAGGCAGCCCTGGCTGTGGAGGGAGGTGGAGGCCTCAGTTCCCCAGCACCTTGTGGGTGGGTCTCTGTAACATTGACTTTTGCCTGAGTGATGTAACAGGACTCGAGGAACTGGTATTCCCCACTCCCGTGGGCGGGCTGGAAGAGGTGAGAGGTGGAGTGATCCGAGCCTTCTGGCAACGTGATGAAGTCATTTGCAGAAAGACAGTTTTGTTCTGACTTGAGTGTTTTTCCACATGACTTCATCCCCCAGCAGGCCGTGCTCGGGGCTTAGTTCGTGATGGGCCCCAGCCCCAGCTGCCTGGAGAGAACGGCCCCTGATCCCTTCCCCAGGCGTCTGTGCCAGGACGAGCAGGGCCCAGCTGTGTCACCCACCGCCCTGTGAACGGCCCAATCGTCAGCAGTGCCCACCACTGCAGGAAGAGGATACAGGAGGCTGAACTAAGTATTGCAGGGGCTCCGATGAGTGGGCGCTCAATCCTGTGTTCAGGGTGGGGTGAAAATTTCTCAAAAAGGGACTCTTGAGTTGTGTCTTAAAACATGAGAAGCAGTTTCCAAAACAAAACCGGAGGAAAGGGCATAACAGGCAGGGACGTGAAAGAGGCTGACTCAGACGTCTGTTAGGATGCATCCAGTGCAAACCAGGGAGACCCCGAGAGCAGTGGTATCAACCGAGGGTCATGTCCTCACTACCTGAGAGCAGCATGGTCCTGGGATTATATAGAGGCCCAATGATGCCCGAAAAGACCCAGATGCACCCATGTTTCTGCTCAGCCCTCCTTGGTGTACTGGCTTTTTGCTCTTTGTGTGTTATCACATGATTGAAAGATGGCTGCTGCAGCTCCAAACATCACATCTGCTCACAACCATGTTCCAGACGGGAAGAAGAGGATGGGGAGACTCAAGGGAAGACTTCTAGCTTCTGTCCTGAAGCTCTCCGGCATATATCGCTGTCTAAGCCTGTTCGGGCTGCTATAACAAGTATCACAGACTGGGTGGCTTATAACTACAGAAATGATTTCTCACATTTCTGGAGGCTGAAATTCTGAGATCAGGGTGTGAACACAGTCAAGTTCTGGTGCGAGCCCTCTTCCGGTTGCAGATGGCCACCTTCTTATTATATCCTCACATGGCAAAAAGAGGGAGAGATAGCTCTCTGTGGTCCCTTTTAGAAGGACACTAATCCCATTCATGGAGATTCCACCCTCATGATCTAATCACCTCCCAAAGACCCCCCCCCCCCCACACACACACCTCCTAATACCATCAGAGGTATTAACCCTAATGGTTAGGGTTGAAACATATGAATTTGAGGATATGGGCAAAATATTCGGTCCATAGCAGTCCCCTATTCTCACTGACTTTGTCATTGAACTGGTCACCACCATCTGTGAGGAAGACTGGGGAAGTGCCTGACGAAGGGGTTTAGGATAACCATGCTTTGTTTACACTGGGGCTGCTGAGGGGTTGGGTACCAGAATCTCTGCCCACCACCCCCACAGCATCAGAGCTCTGCTAGCAGGGAATACGCATGGTTAGAAGGGAGGAATGGCCATTGGGTGGGCAAGGAGCAGGGCTGTCACATGTGTCACATGTTGGTAAGTGTGAGGTTCCGTGAGGCTCAATGTGGTGAAGACGGTGGGAGAGGATGCTGGCTGAACAAGAATTCGAATATAAAGATTAGAGTCTGGGGCTTTAAACTAAGAGCGGCCCATTCAAGAATTCTGGATCCGGGATTTGTTCATGTTTTACAACTAGCACTCTGCCAGCTGCGAGCACTACCTAGGGGGACAGAGACACCCCAAGGATGGTCGTGTCATTGTCACTTTCCATCTGGGCAAGTCTGTGGGTCCCTGAGGGCAGGAGCAGCACCTCATTCGTGTCACTGTCCTTAGTGCCTTCCACAGTGCTGCTCTTACCAAAAAGGATAGCTGAATGAGTGAATGAAAGAATGAGTGAGTGAGTGAGTCAGTGAAATTCACAACCTCTTCTAGCATCAGTTCCCTCCTCTGTATCATGGGATCAATAACAGCAGTTCTCGTCTCGCAGGGCTGCTGTGGGAACCAGATGAGGTGATGGCTGCCACTGTGCTTAATAAAGGGGAAGGCTGCGGGCAGAGAGGAGGAGGCAGAGAGGGAATGTGGATCGCCTGGAACCCTCACGATGCCAAGCACAGGCCCCCGCCTGCTGGCACCACTCACCTCCTGACCACACAGAACTGCCTGGAGATGCCTGCATAGCCGTCCAGGATTTTCAGAAAAGGAGGCAAGGAAACACCTGGAGCAGCCCAGTGAGTCCTGCCAAAGACAGCGAGGGGAGAGTGATGAGGATAAACAGCTGTCTGTCTCTGGTAACGCAATTAGGAGCTAAAATATTAAACGCTTTACGACAGGACATATATCTCCTGCATAACGAGCTGCCTCTTGCAAAAGCAAGCGTTGTCAGGGCGGGAGGCAGGCAGGCCCACGTCTCAGACTCAACAGCCTCTGAGAAGGGCAACAAATTCACCTTCCCTCATCGTTTGGGGAGCTCCTCTTACTTTACCATCGCCATCATTGTGGTCACCATTTACTGAGTTACTACTATGTGACCAGAGCATGGTCAGACCAGAGCGTAGGTTAAAGAGACATGCAGAAACCAAAACTCAAAGACACTAAGTAACTTACCTATGGTCAACCACCTCCCAAGAGGTAAAGCTCCTACTGTCCTTTGAGGGAAGCCAGCACAGAAGATGGAAATAGAATGACTTAGTAGGTGGGGAGGGTGAAATTTGGCTTGTCCTGGGATGTCCCACAGAGTGGGTGCTCTGCTGTGTCCCAGGTGCTGGGATAGATGGATGTGAGGCAGATTTGGATGTGAAACACCCAGGTTTCCAGGCTGTCTGTGTCTCAGGGAAAGGTCTGTCTTGCTACCTCTTTACTTTGATGGTGAATGGCTGATTACTCTAATGGGCTTTGAGTTGATACAGATTTGCGATAAGAATGGTGGAATTTCAGGCATCAGCAGAGAGTCAGGGCACCTCGTAGCACTTCCGAATGCATATTTCTTAGGCAGCCGACACTTCTGGGCAGGTGTTTGCAGAGCCCTGTCTGTGTCTAACTTCTGATTCTTGTTAGGGGGTTAAGAAGGAAGATCACGCAGCCCTCGCACAAGGTGAGATGCTTGCCAAAGCCTATTTGCATTTGTCATCTCATTTTCTTATCACAAGAGCTTTGTGAGAGAAATGCAATTTCAACCCATTTTTATAGATATGGAAACTGAGGCTGAAGGCTTTTAGAATGGCTTGTATGGCCCAAGAGGCAGAACCCATATTTGCTGGGAACTTGCTATGAACTAAACTTTGGCTATAACAGACAGAGGGATGGGTGTGTGCAAAGGCCCTGAGGTAGGAAGGACCCGCCATGTTCCTGGAGCTGAGAGGTGGCCAATGTGTCTGTGGGAAGGTGAGCAAGGGATCTACACTTGCAAGGGCTCCTAGGATGAGCCACGCCTTCTGGTGGGTATCTGACTTCAGTCTAGAGCTCTCTCCATGCGTCTCCAGGACCTGGTCAGCCCCGGCTTTAAGTGCCCCCATCCTTCTACAAGGAAGCCCCCTCTCTGCCTGCCCCTCTCATCTGTCAGGATCCCCCAGTGTGCAGAGGGTCCCACCACTGTGGCGCCATGCTCCCTGCCCAGTGTGGTCCCTTCATCTCTGCTGGACCACCCCCTTCCTTGCGTCTGCCTCCATCTCTATATGGCAGCATTCCTAGAAGCCAGGGAGTCGGGGCTGAGGGGCCAGCTGAGGGAGGGCTGTGCAGGTTTCCGCGAGCATTACATCTGGAGAGGGAGACCAGAATGTTTGTGTCTGAAATTTAGCTAATATCCCAGGAATTTCTCCTGGCGTTTTGGAGGGTTCCTAGGGGGACTGCAAAGCTGGGATGTCTGGGTTCTGGGGGCGGGCTAGCCTTGCTCAAAGCCTCTTTGTCTACATGGCTCTGCCTGTGTCGATCTGGCTCTGCATTTGTGTGTCTTTGTGTGTGTGTCTGAGGATCTTGTGTGTGTATCTTTCTATTTAAAGTGGATACATGTGTCCGTGTGCATACCAGTGTGTGTGGGCATGTGGATGTGTGTCTGTGAGTGTGTGCCTGTGTATGCATGTTGTATCTGTGTGTGTGTGTGTGTGTGTATCTGAGCATCTTTCTTTGATTGTGTCACGGTGTGACAGTGTGTCTCTCAGTGTCTTGATGTGTTGGTAGGTCGCCGCGTGCCTGCCTGCATACCTGTCCCTCCCTGCACTTTGCCTTCACAAAGAGATGATTCTCTCTGGGATTCTGGACTTCTGCTCTTGTCTCTCCCTCACCACCCTTGGGCTGGGGCTGGGCCTCACCCTCCCTGTGAGTAGGGTGTGGACAGACGGGAGAAAGGAGAAAGAGTAAAAGTCAGGGATGGGTGGGAAGGACAGAGTCAGGGAAATAGGCTCCTCTGTGAGTCTGTGTGGATCTGAGTGTGTGTGTGTGCTTGCACGTGCACGTGTGGGCGTGTGTGTGTGTGTGTGTGTGTGTGTGTGTGTGGCGTCTGGGCAGGAAGGAGTCCTCGCAGGCCAAGCCTTGCCTTCAGCCCTACCACAAAGAGACAGTGCCCTCAAGCTACACTCTGGTTCTCTGGGCTCTGCACCCTGAGCCATGGCCCACCCTTCCTGTCCTGGCCCCTCCACCCATTTGGTCACAAAGCATTTCAGAATACATCCTCCAGCTGAGTGGGCCTCTCCCCTGTGGCCCCGCTCTACTTTTGCCTCTCCCCCGTGGCCCACTGCTCTGCCCTAGCCCCCTACCCTCCCATCCTATACACACCCATGCCACATCACACTCCCTGGGGCATCTCACAGCTCCCTGCACAAAGATCATCCAGGCACCCCCTGGATGATCAGACTTCATGAAACCAAACCTACCACTTCTGCCAGGAAGTCTCCCAGATGCCCCAGCCCAGGGAGAAGCCTCCTTCCCCGGATCCCGTTGCATTTTGCCTGCATACCAGTGTGACTGTTTCCCCTTGGGCTGGAGTTGTCCACCTCACTGACTGCTCTCTCTGTGTAGGCAGGAAAGGAGGGCATAATTCAACTAGTTTCCCACCACTGGGTCCACTGCCTGGAGCTCAGTAATCTCCACGATACCAGCCCCTAGACAGGTAGACTGCTCCAAGGGCCTTCTAAGGTAGAAAAGTAAGCTGGGAGACTTGATTTCCCACAATTCCCTGACAGCCACTATGTGTTCTGTCTCTTTGAATGTAACACCACCCCCCACAAACACAGCACTCCAGTGTCCACCTCCAAACTCCCACATGGGCCGAGGCACAATGGCTCTGCACCGATGCTCAGCATCCTTAAAGCCCAGGTACAGGCCACCTCCTGGCAGATTGCTGACCCCCTGGCCTGCTGGCTTTGCTGCCCCCAGAGCCTCCATTGAACAGTGAGGAACCCCTCAGGGCCTTCCCGCTCCATCAGGGTCTTCCCGCTCATGGCCCCACCACTCTGAAAACATCTCAAACACATGGGTAGTCTCTTTATCTTAAATTTTTTATTTTTTATAGGGTATACTAGTCTTCTAGGGCTTCTAAACAAATTACCACAAATTGGGTGGCTTAAGCAGAAACGTGTTCTCACACAGTTCTGAAAGCCGAAAGTCCAAAACCAAGGTGTTGGCAGGACCTCAATCCTTCCAGACGCTCCAGGGAGAATCCTTCGTTGCCTCTTCCAGCTTCCGGTGGTCACTAGCGATCCTTGACGTTCCTTGGCTTGTAGATGCATCACTCCAATCTCTGCTTCCATCAGCACCAGGCCTTCTCCCTGTGTCTCTCTGTGTCTCAGATCTCTAGCTCCTTATAAGGACACCAGTCAGTGGATTTAGGGCCCACCCTAAATCCAGATGATCTCATCTCAAGATTCTTAACTTAATGACATCTGCAAAAGCCCTATTCCCAAATAAGGGAATAGTCCACATTCACAGGTACTGGGGGTTAGGATTTGGGCATATCTTTTGGGGAGACACAGTTCAACCCACTGCGTGGAGCTATCGTGCTAGAAACTCACGCATAGCTCTCTGGGCTAAGCAGCTGATGGTAACAAGTAACTGAGACCCCAGGGTTGTCTGGGTTAGACGTCACCTAACACACTTGGCAGTGGGTGCCTCACGTGCTCTCCACATGGGCTGAAACACCTGCAGGGACAGCAAGCACATCACCCATGGGCACACCAGCTGCGGAGGGAACCTGGGTGAGTAGCGAGGCTGTCAGGGTGCATGGGTGGGAAGGAGGTTTTGCACACAAGGCTCCTCCCCCTATCCTGAATACGCACGTCTCCCATGATTTTGACAGCAAAGAGTGAACCCTGGCAAAATGAAGAAGAATAGCTCAGGAGGTCAAAGGGAGCAAGCCCTTCCAGGCCTTCTGAAGCAAGGCTCTCCCCAGGACATGACCGTGAACCATGTGGTGTCATAGTCCTCCCTGCAGATCTCTGTGCGAATCCACACTTACAGAACTGCCCTGAGGGAGGCCGGCCTTCTGGCTCTCTGGGCATCACCTGTATCGTGGAATCGCCAACGCAGCCCTACCTATCTCAAGGTCACTGCAAGGCCCAGGTAACCCGTGGAACTGAGCCACTGTGTGCCTGTGAAGGCCGGGGCTGTGTTCATGGTAAAGAAGATTGCAACATCTGGGGCCCAGCAGAAACACCAGAAGGCAGCTTGCTTTGTACAAGTTCCTTAACCCCCCGAGAGATCTGAAAGGCAGGCAAACAGGCAGGCTCGTGGCATTATTGTGCACCTACTATGTGCTGGGCATTCTGTAAGGCCATGGCCTGCAGGATCTCATTTAACTGTGCCAAGCATCCTGACTGGCACAGTGATTAGGAAACCCATGTTTTTTCACAAGAGGAAAGTGGAGTGTAAAACTAACCAAGGTCATGTCACCAGAAGGCTTTTGAGTGTCTACAAAGAAGTCATCAAAAGGTGGTTAGAGGTGAGAGTCAGGGTGATGAAGGGGCAGGTTTAGAAACTCAAGTTCATTATGAGACCTGGATAGAAGTCCTGGAGTCAAAATAAATAAATAAGCCACTGATTTCCCTGGAGGGGACTTAGGCCACCTTACATTATTTCATTGGCTCGGGAGCCAAAACAGCTGCATTTTATCATTCCTCAGAAATCCATAAAAGGGTTGGAAAATGCTGGTGCTTGTGGGGAAAGTGGATGAGCATTTAAATTTAATTGTGGGCCCCGGCTGCTCTGTGATGGGGCCTTGAGATATCACCTATGGAGCCTTGGGGTCACCTGCCGAGCAGTGGAAAGGATTGTTTTGCCTCCAGGGCTCCAGTTCACATGAGTGATCTCTGCTTCCCAGCCTCTGGCCCCAGGCCCACCCTGACCACACCCTCCTCTGGCCTGCTGCCTCAGCCAAGGAGCTCCTTGCAGCTGGCTGTGTTCTGGCCATCCCAGGCCTGCCCACAGCCACTCTTGCAGGAGCTGAAACTTCCCTCCCAGTAAGGGCCTTGCCGGGTATTCTCAGCTCATCCTTCTTGGCTGGAACAACCAGGCTGAGTTTTGAGCTTCAAGGCTGGGCTTTGGCCTGGCCTCAAGTGCTGACTGTGAATCACAGAATGCCCAAGTTGTTGAGTGTGCAAGAGACTCAGGAACTCACGAGAGCTTTACTGTTTTACATCTTCCATGAGTATGTAAATCACCCGGGGCCCTGAAAGAGCACAGATTCTGATCCAGGGGCCTGAGATTCAGCCCTTCCGACAGGGCCCCTATGCTGACACTTGGTGGACCCCACCTTGAATCACAAGGCTCTCCTTCATAGATTAGGTAAACTGAGGCCAGAAAGGGGCAGAGAGTTGCCTGAGGTTGCACCATGAAAGAGAGGGGCTGAGAGGGAGCCCCACCCGCTGTTCTGCCCCCTCTTCCAGAGTTCACACACTCAAATGCATCAGGGATTAGAAAAGCAGAGAGACAGGTGCCAACAAAACTCCCTGGGGCAGCCTGCCTTGCACAACGCATATGGCAGGGACCCAGCCTTCCTGCTCCCGAGTGCTGGGGCCAGAACAGGTCACCTCCAGTCCCAGCCCTGCCCAGGAGAGGGGCCCAAGGCACCAGACAGTGCTCTCTGAAAGGCGGCATGGAGCACGTGGGCTTTAAGATCTGGCAAATTTGGGTACCAATGCCAGCTCCACGCACTCTTGACTGTAACCACTCCCAGCCTCGGTTTCCTTAAATGTAAAGTGGAGATATTAATGGCGTAGACCCCACAGAAATGTTGTGCTCATGGAATGAGATGCAGGGGGTAGTCCCTGGTCCAGGGCAGTGGCTCAGCCAAGACGGGCCCCTCTCCTCGTGCCTGCTTCTCCTGATTGCTGCTCTACACTCCCTTCCCACTGCCAAGCGTTTTAAGTGCTGCCGACACTGTCCATGGTCCATTTGGTACTAAGAGCCCTTTACATTTGCTGGGTCTCCTCTCCTACTTTTTCCTGATTTCCTGCTTTATTTTTTACTCAAGCTCTGGCTTTTCCTGGAGATGCCTGGCTGCACAGCAGCAGCTTCTCAGCAGACCATGTAAGGATGGAAACTCAAATCCGAGCTTCACTAGATGGGAAGTGGCTGCCTGGGGCACTATGGCCTGAGCAGAGCTCTGAGGCAGGTCCACATCCAGGGGAGGAACTGCTGTGATCAATTAGCGATGTCTGCCCCGGGCTCAGAAGTGGGGGGTGACGGCACGTGTGTATGCCATTTACCATCTCGTGAAGAGCAGACCTGTCATTCAGGCAGTTCTTCTGGTCGCTCTTCACAATCCACTTTCTTATTCAATGACCCCTCAAAGTCACACTGTGAGGTCAGTGATAGTACCGCCATGTGATGGGTGAGAGAATCTGAGACACAAGGAAGTGCCGTGATTTGCCCAGAGTCCCCAGCAAGCACCAACGCTAGGACTGGAGCCCAGCTTTGCCTGAGCCCCCATCCCAAGCTTTGCCTGTTGGCCTTATTTCTCCCCATCCTAGAATGGCCAAGGTCTGGGGGCGGGGGCATATCCCTTGGCATGCCGGGGCCTGCCCCAGTGCAGTATTTGGGTCCTGACGCTCTAAGCCTGTCCACACATATCTCAGAGAGAACACAGGCCTTAAGATCTCCAGCCCAGCCTGCCTCTCCCTGGGATGTGCCCCCGCGTAGGCCTCCATCTCCCCATTTACATAGTGTGGGGAGTGGTGCCTCCCCCAGAACGCATGGCCGGATGGAGGACAAGCATAAAGTGCGGGCTTCCCAGGAGAGAGCTCACAGCTCTCCCCTCTGTCCTTTCCTTCCCTGCCCCTCTCCAGCAGACCTGACCCCGGCCAGCTCTCACAGAAGGTGCCTCTGACCCCTCTGCACTCTCCCCCATAGCTGTGGCTCATTTACAGGCCTGTAAACCGCCCCAGGAGCAGCGTCCAGGCGGCCTGCAGAAGGAGAGGGGAGCAGGAACCTCCCACAGGCCCACCCCCACCACCTTGGGAGGCTGCCAAGGCCGCCACCAGCAGGAAAACATTTCTGCCCCTCAGGCCACCCAGCGAGGCCAGACTGGGCCCTGGCTGCTGTTGTGCCCCAGGGTCCGGGGTCAGCGCCCTCTCCTGCAAGCCTGGTGACTCAAACCGCAGCTTCTGCCCGGTAAGCCACGATGGCTGGTGGCACCTGCCCCGCGCCCCATCACCTGGCGGGAGAGAGCGGGATGAGATAACGTCTGGACTGGGATCCGGCCGTGGTGAAAGAAAAGCTCTTTGCACATGTGGCTGAGCCTGCACTTATTTATTTATTTTTGTTTGCGGCTCTCAGCCCAACTCAGCAAACCAGGTCACGACAGGGAGAAGCTCAAGTCTTTCCTTCATGCTGACTTCCCAGGAGAAGGCCCCAGGGTTACGGTTCTGGGGGTTCCCAGCAAAGAACAGCACTCCGGTCAGAAGCTCATGAGGCCAAAGAATGTCTTTGCACCAGGAAAGCTGATAAACCATCCAAGAACACAAGGAGGGTTTTTTTTGGGGGGGGGAGGGGTCCTAGGAACAAGACTACAATGACAAGGAGCAAAATAGAGCATTAATTTAGCACCTACTGTGTCTTAGGTACTCTGCTGGAGATTTCATCTCAGCTCATTTATCCTTAAAATATTCAAACTGGGCCAGCATCCCCAATCCCATCTGAGAGCTTTTAAATATCATCAGTGGTTCGATATAATGGTTCTTGGGGTGGGTGGGTATTTTTCAAAGCCCCACAGAGCCTTCTGATGTGCAGCCCAGGGTGAGAACCGTGGCCCAAGGCAGCGCTTCTCAAACTTCAACCTTCATAGGAATGAATCTCATGGATCTTGTTGAAACAAAGATCCCACTTTAGCAGGGCTGGGGCGGGGCTGAGTGTCTGCATTTCTATCCAGCTCCAGGCGATGGTTGGGCGGCTGGTCTTTGGACCACATTTTGAGTAGCCAGCGTGCAGCCTGTCAACTGCACAACAAGACTCTCCCTGGTTGATTGCTGGATCCCAAGCACCACTAACAGCACTGGGACAAAGTAAACACAGAATAAATATTTGTCAAAGGCAGAAAGAAATGAACAAGTCTTGAAGGCAGGTGTTGCATGGTTGCTATTTTATGTGCAAGGAAGTTGAGGTCGATGCAAGGCCATAAGGAAAACAGGCTCAGGGAGGGGCTGACCTGCGTGTGAGGTTGCCAGCTGGGTGACCACAGGCTCTGGGGCTCAGGGATGACAGTGGGGAAGGAAGCGCTCAAGCTCTGGGATTTGAATGCCTGAGTTCAAATCCTGCCTCCAGCAACCACTAGGCAATTGGACCCAGGAGATGCACCCGCAAGCCGGGTAACAGTGTACGAGTGGCTTAATGTCTCATTCACTCCGTTTGTCATCAGAAGTGTGGGAGCAGTCGTATTTGTAATTCCAAAGGGGTTTTTTTGAGAATTAAATGAGATGATTCACAGACTAGATATTAGATGCTATTAAGAATGGTTGTTTACTTCTTCAGGTAGGATCGATAATAGTTTTTGCTTTCTTTTTGAAATTTTGTATCCTGTATCATTACACACTGAGGTGTTTACAGATGAAATGATACAATGTTTAGGATTTGCTTTAGACATTCCAGCAGAGAGGGAGGGAGATGCCGGAAAAGGAGGAGGAGGAAGAGGAGGAAAAGATAGAAGGGATGGGTAAAAAAAGAACAACAAACGTCAGTCATTACCGAAGCTGGGTGATGGGCCGCAGGGGGTTCATAACTATCCTGTCTTTTTCTACTCTTGAACGTTTCCACAATCGAAGGTTCACAATAATAAATTAGAAAGTGATGAAGTGGGTAACATGCTTAGCTTGGCTCCCAATTCATAGTAAGTGCCCAGTGAATGTCAGCTCCTGTTCCTTCCAGATGAGCCAGCCTCTGGCCATGAAGGAGATGCTCGGGGGCCACCAGGAGTGCCCCCCGACCCTGAGTGATGTGCCCAGCGTCTCGTTGTTGGCAGGAGCAAGGCGGAGATTTGAAACCAGGCCTCCGGAGTGCTCAGCCCACAAGGCCACAAAGCTGGAGAAGGAGGGTTAGTTTGCCTTCTAGAACAATCAGAAGTAGGAGCAGTGCTGAAAATAATAACCACTATTAGGACAGACTATGCCAGGCCTTTCGCGGACGTTACATTATTTAATCCTCCCCCAAACCTTATGAGGCAGAGGTCGTCCTTCCCACTTCCCAGATGAGCAAGTGGAGACTCAGACTGCTGGAGTGCCTGCACCAGGGACACACTCTCTGCTGCCGGACGTCCCCAGTCCCCAGCGGACAGCCACTCTCTCCACCCATTCCCACCTCTGCGTTATTTAATGTGTGGCCTGCTTTTGTTCAGGGCTCTCAGGCTGGTCACAGCTGGGGGTGCGTCCTGCCTGGCCTGCTCTGAGTCACCCCCACTGTCTGCACCCCCAGGGTGGACACACGGTAGATGGCTCTTGCCTGCCCGCTGGACCCCGCTGAGGGTGCTCAGGCACTCAGAGGGGACAAGCCCTCCCCCCCTCCCCTCCCTGTCTGAACCCAGCGGGGTGGGATTTCCGTCCCGGGCCTGGCTGTTACCGGGACACGGCCGCCTGCTCCCCTGGGCTGCACACCAAGTCCTGCTACGAACCCCACCGTGAATGGCAGGCATTCTTTACCCCAGCTCCAGCTCGCCACCGCCCTGCAGCCTGGGAAGGGAGACCTCAGCTTCCCCAGGCCTGTAAACACCAAGCCACACACGCAGCAGGGCCCCAGCAGCCAATAAATCTTGGCCCCAGGGTTCTCTTAAAGAGGCAGAGCTGGGACAGGCACCAACCGGGCCCTAGGTAGCTGTAGTGACACTGCGCAGCCAGCACTCCACCCAGCCTCTCCACCCGCCCACCCCAAATGAAGAGAGACAAAGCGCACATTTAGCAGGCGCTCTCCCTGGAAGCTTTTGCTCTTGCTTATAACATTTAACTTTCTTTCTTTCTTTCTTCCCCCCTCTGCTTCTCACCCTGAGGATAGGATAACAAGGAGACCCGCTGATGGGAATGAGCACATGATTCATCTTCTGGAAGCTGAGCGCCTGGGCTCATGGCGGGAGTCGGATGAGGAGGCAGAGGTCTCTGGGCTTTGCACCCGGGCAAGCCTCAGGGAAGCCGAAGGGACAGTCGGGGTCAGACGGGAAGCAAGCCCAGCGCAGATGCATGTTCTCTAGAAGCAGAGTCTGTCCCGATTAGGCCTAGTGGCCACTGGGAGGACTCTGAGGCCCACAGTGCTGGCAGAGGAGAGCTGGACGTGGCCTGAGGGATGACATCCTTTCATTCCACCCCAGGGAACAGCCAGGTCGCTCACCAGGGGGTCTACGGCAGGGCCAGGGTTAGACTCGTCTCCATTAGAGGTGTTTTGGTTTGTTTGTTCTTTGGATACGGATGTACCCTCATGTGAGGAGTCTTACAATTGCATTCTCCTACAAATAGTATGTCCAGTTATTTCTGGAATCCAGTTCACACACGTTCACAAACCCGCCAGGCCAATGTCTTTCGCAGACCCCAGCTCTACACAGCACCCCTGCGGCATGCATCCTGACAACCTTCCGGCGCTGTTAAGTGTCAGGTGCTGGGGGAGACGTGGCTCCCGCCCTAGGAAGCACACAATTTGGTTGCAAGCTTAGGACTCTCCTGCCAGCCCCAACCCCGTGCCCTTTGATCACCCACACCAGGCACCCCGGATAGACCTTCACTGTTACCCACGGTCGCAATCAGAAGACAGAGGAGCCGGGTGAGAGAGCAAGAGCATAGAAGGCTTCCCTTCTCAAGAGGAGGAATGTGGGTCAGGTGGGGGGGGTGGGATCTATCGGATTCCAAGGGTCAGAGCTGGTGGGCACAGTAGGCTGGGCCAACTGGCTCCTGTGCAGCACAGCGGCAGGAATGCCCCAGGCATGTGCGTTCGGGGGAAAGTGCCTGAGAAAACTGTGCCAGAAGAGGAAGAAGCGACACTTGAGGTCGCCTAGGCCCAACCACTTTCCAGCCTTTGAATCCATCAAGGAAGAGTGCCCTCTGCAAATGCCTCTGAATCCCAAACTCTTATTTCACAGATGAGCAAGCCGAGGCCACAGTGGAAAGGTAACTGCCCAAGGTCACTCGGCTAATTGGGGTCAATCCAGATCAGAAGAGGTACCCCTGAGCCTTGCCCTGGTTGTGTGATTTTTATTATCCCCAAGTATGTGGAAATGGGGTGTTTGCTTGTGTTTTGAAGAAATGATTAACTTTTGACCTGCTGACCTTGGTTGCCAGAGTGCTAATTAGCCACTTGGCTGGTCACCTGGGCCAAAGAGGGCTTGGGAAAGGGCCACAGCCCTCTGCCCCAGGCCAGACCATGTGCACTGGCTGTCCTCTGCATCTTGGCACCAAGGGATGTTCAAACTGGGAAGACCAAGAGAACTTACATTCCCTGCTTGGAGAGACCATTCAGGCCCAGAGAGGGAAAGGGACCAACCTGAGGTCACACAGCTGAGGGAGACAGGCACAGATGCCTGCAGACAATGAGGCATACAGCATGTTCCTGAGGACAGGAGAAACGATCCATCCACCAAGCAGCATTGGCTCAGAGTGGGCTCTGCCCAGCCTGGCCCCAGCCTGGTGTGGTGGGGAGGGGTTGGTGGACACAGGAGGCTGTAGATGCGTTGAGGACTCACCATCCCAGGCTCCAGCCATGGATTTTATGCCTGATCCTCTTCATTCCTCACTACAGCCCTGTGAGGCAGGCATCATCACGCCCATTTGACAGATGGGGAAACTGAGGCTCATAATTGTGGAGAAGAATCACACATTTTAAAAATGGAACAGCCAGGGTTTCAACAGGATCAGTCTGACTCGAGTTTGTGTTTCCTCTCTTTCTCCCTCCCCAGGTAGTCCCTGCCCTGAGGGTCAATGTTCTAGCAAGAATGCCCCAAATGCTAAGGACAAGGTGAAGCCATCTCCATGCCCCCCACGCTGTGCACACTTGGCGATGAGGGTGTCGAAGAACCGGCAGCCCGAGGCCTGGGCTCTCAGGGGCACTGGGAGGACTGGGGGGCTCTTTGAGGATTTGGAGAGGCCAGCAGACAAGCAGCCAGACGTGACGCACTCCTGGTCCGTGGCGAGGATGGGGACTCTTTTCAGACTGGTGATAGGAATTGGCACCAACCTTGACAACGATGACGAGGACAATAATCACAGCTCTCACTTACTGAGCTCGGACCCGGGACCAGGCACAAACCCTGTACACACAGATGGCTTCTAACTCCCATTCCAGGGTCGGAGGGACGTGCTGGCACAGCCCCTTTATAGCTGAGGACCCTGAGCCCCCACGAGGCTAAGCAGCTCCTCACGTCTCATAGGCCGTTGGGGAGCAGCCCTGCAGCCCAGACGCCCGGCGCCAGTGGGCACTCTAGTCCAGCACGTGGGCCTGACACCGGCCGTGAGGCTGCTCCATAACTGTATCAATAACTCGTCCCTGCTGCCCCCCCTGCAGCGGCACACAGGCCCCAGAGGCCCAAGGGCCACGCTCCTGAGGCTTTTGAATGACCTTCAGGGGGCCTGACCCTCTGCCCACCCAAGGCTTGCACACAGAGGCAGGGCCCGAGGTCCGGCCAGCTCTCAAGGACGCAGGTCCTGTGGCGGGGGGGGGGGGGGGGCGGGGAGGGCAGGGAGGAAGGCAGGGTCGGGGGGCAGAAGTGGGACAGGTTTTCTCCTGCCATGGCCCCTTCCCTTGCCCTGACACAGGGGAACCAGGTCACTATTTAGCTCCAGTTTCTAAAGGTCTTTGTTTTACAAACTGTGTGGAGAGCAAGGCACCCTGTGGAGCTGGGAGGCTGGCGGGCGTGGGAGGTGAGCGAAGTGCCCAGGAGAAAGGAAGGCTTGAGAGCAAGTCAGATGTGTGCCGCCTAAAGGGTGGCCTTTGGGTTCTTACATAAAACGAAGGGGTCCCAGGACTTTCTCTCCCTCATCCTGCTCCCTTTGTACCCACTCTTACAATGAGATGGAAGCATCTGGAAAGGAGAAAAAAGTCTCCTTTGACATAGAGAAGCCCCCTGTCCAGGGAGTTTTCAGCTGGAGCGACAGACACCCCTGTCAGGCCTCGCCAACCCTGACGGCCTCCCCTGACTTCACCCTGTGGGCCAAGGCGCCCTCGAGCCCGCAGTTTCTCAGACCCCGTCGTCCTGCAGGCCCTCTGGGCTCCCCCTTGCCTTTTACCACCTAGGCTGTTATTGGCTGATTCATTTTCATCAGGTCAACTTATTTTTAAGCTTCCATAAGTGCATTTTAAAAGACCCTTTCATATCACTCTCATAAAAGGGCAATGGGTATTTTCCTAAACCATTAAAACAGCTCTCTATTAAAATGTTTGAAACAGTTTCCTGTGTACCAGCCCAAATTGCCTCGCTCACCACGGGGTGCAGCTCCAGCTCTTCCCCCCGCACCCACTCACCCAACCCTCTGCCATGTTTGCCGCTTCATGGCTCAGACACCTTCACAACGGGCCCTGCCTCACACAGCTTGGGGCCCCTCTGTCCCCTTTCGAATCTGCCAGTCCTGGGTCAGAGCCTCCTATATCCTCTGTCCCACTGCTCCTCCTCAGGAATGTCTTCTGCACCAGCCAAGTTCAACTGTGGAAGGCACGCCATTGTTTACCACGTGGGGAGCCCCGGGGAGGAAGCACCTGGCCACGGACTGCCCATGGCTCCACACGCAGCCTCACGCTGTCAGTGGCATGCATTCAGGAGTTCATCCTCTCCAAACTTTTTTCAAGAACCCAGTTTCACCGCTTAGTTCCAGCTGAAATGTGTTCTCCCTAAATCAACTTAAACACTAGCTCCAGAATTCTCTCCAACTAGATTCCTCCAAGGTAATTCTTGGCAAGCTTTTATTATTTGTTTGGCAAACAAACAAAGCTTTGGGAAATAAAATCCCCCAAGTGGCTCTTGCCCACTTCACCTCTTTCTCTGCCTTTCCTCTGGTCAAGGAGGGTCCCTGTCCTGCTTTCCTGAAGCACAAACACCCGTCATAAACCATGCCGCCATCTTACTTCCAATCCCATGGCACTTGGCAAGGGAACACCTGGTGCGATGTCTGAGTGAATGAGGATGCCCTCAGGTGAGCCACATAGCCCCATGTTTTTCCTCCTCCCTGGGGGCAAACACCACTGGTCAGATGACTGGGGAGAGTGGTCTTACCTTAACTGAGCACCTACTTCATTCTAGGCACTGGGCTGGGACTTTCCCGTGTTGTTCCACAATTTCCCACAGCAACTGGGTCAGCTAGGCTTTCAAAATGTGCACAGATCCCTCCCGCTTCCCACCACCTCCTGGTCTAACCCATTGTTATTGCTCCCCTAGAGCCTGGCAACAGTCCCCAAGAGGTCTCCCTGCTTCCACCCTTGCCTCCCATCCCCTCTGCCTCACCAGTTCCTGGTCTACCCAAATTGCAACTCCATGGCTCCTTCTCTGGACCTCTCACTGGAAATGGCACCCCAACCCAGGAATTTCCTACTTCCCTGCCCAGGTGGAGTTTTCTTCTGAGTATTTCAGGCCATCTGATTTTAACATGTATATTAACTAGTTTATTGTCCATCTTTCCCCCCAATCCCCCTCCCAGCCTGGCCCTTACTATTAAAATATCACCTTCCCAAGGGCAGGGGCTATTGGCTGTTTTGTTCTCTGGGGTATTCCTTGTTCACAGTGACTGGCTGATTCCAGGGGTATGCAGGGACCATGCTACCATTTTATTGAGCAGTCTGATGCCCAGGGAAGCTAAGAATGCTGCCCAAGAGCCCACAGCTGGTAAGTCATAAAGCGGTTACCTACACTCTGGTTTATCTGTCCTCCATCCCACGCTCCATCTTGCCCCCATAACAATGGTTCTGCCAACCATGGTTTTGTGTGTCTCAGTTCCTGTGCAAAGCAGGAGAAGCAATTGCAACCAGGTTCCCCCAGGACTTATTGGTCTCCCAGCATCACGGGTTTCCTGGAAGAGAGGCCCCTTAGTGGCAGCAACTGATAAGGGCCAATAATTCAGTGCCGGTTGCTGAGAAAGTAAGACTTTTTTTTTCTCTCATTTTGCAAGAAAAGAAAAATGCCATTTGGCCTCAGAAAGATGTTCTTGCTGCCAAACACATGATTTTTGCACATGGTGAGGATGTGTGATTTTTACATATGTATTTTTTTCCTTTTTTCTCTTTCAGTAAAACAGATTCATCTTTGGCAAGAGGGTGAGAGAAAGAGAGTATAAGAAGATTACTATAGAAAACCATTACTTTGCTATTACAGAGACCAAGAGCCAAGAGTTTGGAATCTCCATGGATAAAAGGAAATTTTTAAAAAGGTTGGGGTGGGGGAAGGGAAGCAAAAGGTCACCAGAGTTTGAAACAAGAGATTGATCTGGGAGCCAGCTCCCTTGTGTCCATTCTAAAGCATCCCAGGTCTTCAGGAGCACTTAGATATTCCCTAACTCTGAGATGGCAAAGGAAGGCCAGAAGTGATGCCACTCCTCTGATCTATTCCCAGGGCAGACATTAGTAATCAATCATAGCATTCTTTCTCACCAAGCAGGGATGCAGACTCATGACTTTAGGAAACCTCTATGAACTGATGAGAGTTGGCAAGCAAGATGAAACAAGGTTGCTCTTTTGTCCTAAATAATTGCTTCATTTTACTTATGAAGTCATTGAGACACAGAGAGAAGAAGCAGCCTGACAGAGGTTACATGGAATGTTCTGCTGCCTCCCAGGTTAAGGTTTATTTCACTAAACTCCCCATTTCCTGGGTGTCTCCTAAGTCCCTTCACAGAGGCAAGAAGTTCTGAGGTGGCTGAATACCTAAAAGAGGATTTAGAGAATAAATCTGGAAGCTTAGATTATTTGCCTCCACAGACTTTCCATCAGTACCTATGCAATAGGCAGGCTGTCGTTCTCTACAGAATCATATCAGTTCAAAATGGCTGCCGAAAAGAAATGAAAATCTCCATCCCAGCAGCATGGTGTTTCACTTGTTTATGAAGATCACTCTTAAAAGGGAAGAGCTATTAACTAGGAAAGGCCAGCATTCCCACAGGAAATTGTTACCACTCTAGAAATGGTTCTTGTATATCTTTCCTCAGTTGCAGAATGAAGTTTTCCATTAGATTAGCATTTCCAAAGTGTTTTATGGGAAGCACATTCCGAAGATGTTCTAGAAGATCTTCCACAAGATAACATAAAACAAAAACACAAATAAGGTAAAGTGGAAAAGATTTATGGCCAGATGTGTTGGGGGAACCAAGCATATCATACCTATCTTATGGAAACACATATTGCATCTTCAGACATTAAAGGCCCTGAGAAGCCCTGCAGTAAAGTCCTGTATGTTATATTTTTCAAGACGCATTTGTCTACAGATATCCGTTTGCATGTAGCATTTATTAAAATTCTGCTGGACTTTCCTTCAAAAACAGCAGTTTAACTGTAGCATATTAGAGGGGAAAGAATACAGAAGTCAGATTTGGAAGAACTAAATTTGAATCCTGGTTATGTGTCTTTGACATTTTATTCTAAGGAGTTTACACTTCAGTTTCTAGGTAATAGAAAATCATCTAGATTTAGTTTAGGTTTTTAAAATACATTTATTTGTTGGAGATAATGTAGGTTCATTATGAAGAATTTTGAGTATATTAAAAATGTACAGAAGAAAATTAAAATTACTCATAATTCCACCATCTAGAGATAAAACTGTTAAAATTTTGATATATTCTTTCAATCTCTTTAGTCTTTTAAAAGAATCTGTAGACATACTTTTTTAAAAAAAAGCTCAAAACATTAAAATGCTCATAGTTTTATATTCTAGTTTTTTTTTGGGGGGGGTGAAGTTTAACAATAAGAAAAAGTGTGATTAACCAAAATATCCAACAATACTCTCTGAGAACGTGACTTTAAATGATGCTATAGGATTATATTACATGTATATCATCTGAAGTCCTTCAGGCCAAATGCTCCAGAAATCAGAATTATTTAGATTTGAGAAAGGTAAGACCCGGCAAAAACGGTATCTTATGAAACACCTGCAATAGAACCTTAATAGCAGCCTAGAATCAAATACAGTATCTGAGCAAGAAAACTCATAAAAATTTGAATGATCACACAAAGGGAGATAGATAATGGCTGTGAAAAAGCCTCCTTTCAGTTTAGGCCAGATTTTTGCCACCAATGAACTTGCAGCAAACTTAACAAAAATCTGTCAGTTCAAAGAGTTTGGTGGATTTTGGAATTGCACATATTGAATTGTAGGCCTGCACTCTGACTGCCAACTGAGCCAAACCTTCACTGTTGACTACTTGAGTTGTTTCTGAATTTTCATTATAATAAGTAAGGCTGTAAAAAGCTTACTTACCCATAAATTTTTTGCACATCCATGGTTGCTTCTTCAGAATATATTCCTAGAAATTGAACTCCTGGGTCACAAAGAATTAACATTTTCAAGGTTCTCGATATATCTGCCAGACTGCTCTCCCGAAAGCTGAACAATTTACACTGCCAACATCATTGTGTGAGAGAGGGGCTATTTCCCACCCAGGAGCAGCACTGGGTATTATCAGTGTTTGAAGAATGAATTCCAATTTGAAAAGCAAAACTTTCCATCTCTCTCTGAGTCACATTCCCTTTATTACTAGTGATAGTCAACCTTTTTTTTATATGCTAACTGAATGATTATATTTCTTTTTAAGTGTCTTTATATTTCCCATGCAAATCTTTTTATTAAGATGTTCATATTTTTCCTCTTGACTTGTAAGAGCTCTTATAGATTAAGTGCATTAAAACACTTTGGGTGTATGTTGTAATATTTTCCTATTTTTGTCATTTGACTTAATGTTATTGATCATGTTTTAATGGTTCCCTGAATTTTAAAAGTGAAATATGTAATACATGTGGAATATGAAACACTTAAAAACATAGAAGAATGTCAAACAAAAGAGCTTACTTGTAACTCAACCACCCAGAAATATTTTATTTCTAATATTTTAGCGTAGAATGCCTAATATTTTCTGCTTCTTTCAAACAAGGGTATGTCATTTTGTATATGATTTCAGGTACATATGAAAAGCATATTCATATGCTTTGCCTTCCCTTGTTCTTGTGGAGTTTTTTTCCATTTTAACAAATATTCTTCTATGACTCGATTTTTATGATTGTGTGGCATTCCATTGTATCCAACCATCATTTACTTAAATATTCCCTGGTTTTGAATATTCAGGTTGTTTCCAATGTTTATTATTATTTTTAGTGCTGTGTTGAGTACCTCCTTACCACCCTTCATTCTCACATCTCTAATTATTTCTTTATAATGAATTCCTATAATTTCTGGGACAAAGGGCAGGTACATTTTCAATTTTTCATTGTTTTCTCCAGTAACTGATATCTAATTGATATTTATTAAGCAGATTTTTAAAATAGAGAGTGATTTTAAGGGAAATAAGAATCCTCCTTAATTTTCCCACCCAGAAACAGTTACTACTGAAAATGTTAGGCTTATCATCTATACCTTTTCAACTCTGCGTGATGTTTGTATAAACAGAGTAGGGATTGCCTTGGACATACTGTCTTCTAAATGCAATTGTTTGCTATATTATAAACATCTTTTCCAGTACAAATGTAATTGTAAGCCAAAATACTTTTACTGGTCACATAATATTATGCTGTTTGGATGCCCCATAATATATTTAATCAGCTTTTCTTTACGAGGGATTTTTGTGGGTTTTTTTCCATTTCCATACCGCACTGAAATTATCTACAGCACTGTAATGAACAATATTGTGATATCTGTGATATCTTTAATTACTTCCTTGGTATACATTCTTCAACGTGAAATCAGTGTGTCAGTGTTGTGTACATTTTTGAGGATTTTGATATATACTGGTGGTTTATGCTGTGGAGTTTGATGTAATTTGTACTCCCTCCCATGGTGTTCAAGACTGTTTCCCAGAACCCTGACCAGAATGGAGAGGCGGTTATCTTTTAAGTAAGAATATCTAGTGGAATGTGGCATCTTATCGTTGCTTTAATGTGCTTTTAAAAAAAAAAATGGCCACATTAAATATTCTTCCATATATTTACTGACCATTTTTTTCCCTCTTCTGTTAATTATCCCTATTAGCTTATTGGAGTATTTATCTTATTGTTTTGTAAGCTTTCTTTATAAGTTAAGCTTATTAACACTTTCAATTTGCCATTTTTTGGATGTATTTTTCCAAGTTTTACACTTGCTTCTGATTTTTAAGATGTCTTTAGCATATAACAGCAATCATTTTACATAGTCTAACCTATTGGATTTGTCTCTATAATGTCTTCTTTCAACATCTTCCTTAGAAAGACCCTCTCCAGCCCCATATTTTATACCGTGACCTACATTTTCTTCTAGTACTTTGTGACTTTATTTTTACGTACATATCTTTAATTCACTAGGGATTTATTTTAGTTTATGACTGAGCTAAGGATCGGAGTTAATTTTTTTCCAACATCATTTATTGAATAATCCATCCTTTCCACACGGATTTGAAATGTCACCATTATCACATACTAAATATTTATACATACTCCAGTCTGTCCCTGGGCTTGCGGTTCTGTCCCATCGATCTCTCTGTCTATTCTGGGGCCGAGGGGAGAGAGATTTCTGGGGTAGACTAGGCAGGACTTGATAACTGATTAGACATAGGGGGAGTTGAAGATGACTTCAAGGTTTGAGACTGCATAACTGGATGGATGGTGATGATATTAATCAAGGAAATGGAGGTGGGGGAGGGCTTGCTCTATCCCGAGTCTCTCCTCTTTTCAATCCATCACTCACATTTCAGGCAGGATAAAAATTTTAATACATATTTATTTAATATATTGGAAAGATAATGCATGCACATAGTAAAACATAGTCCATCAGTACAAAAGGTTTACAATTTAAAGCAAGTCTCCCTCACGACTCCTACTCCCCATTTTCCTCCATAGAAGCAGCACTGCTAAGAATTTTTTGTGTATCTTTATAGAATTGTTTTTGTTGTACACAAGCATAGATAGATAGATAGATGCCTTCATGCATGCAGGTTCACACACATCTTTCAAACAAATAGAACCGTACTACAAACACCATACAGCACCTTGATTATTTTAACCTCAACGATTTATCTTGGAAATGGTGCCATATAAGCACATATAGATCCACCTTGTTGTTTTTAATGGCTATTTGAGTTTCCACTGAATGATGTACCATCATTTTTCACCCAACTTCTATAGACAAACGCTTTGGGAATTTGTTCCAATTAATTTTTCTTCTTAAGCACAGAGCTGACCGTGTTTCTCTTCTGTTTAAAATTCTCCCTGGCTTCTCACTACCCACCAAACACAATAGAAGGCCCTGGTTCTGACTAGTGGAGTCTTCATAACACAGCCCCCTTTCCCTTTGAACCTCATCTCAACCAATTTCTCAGCTTAGCCTTCTAATCCACCACCTCAAACTTCTTGGACGTCCCTCTGTAGCCCTTTGTGGCTTTTAGATGCAGTCCTTGTTGCCTTCAATCTCTTCTCTGTCTTGTCCAACTAGAAAACTCTTACTTTTCCTTCAAAACTCTGCTCAGTAGTCACCTCCTCTGTAAAACCTCCCTGTGACGCCCTTCACCTCCTTAAAAATATGCACTTCACACACACACACACACACACACACCCCTTATTCCACTGTAACTACTACTATCCTTCCCAATGCGGCTCAAGGGAAATCAACTCTGGGCAGCCTTTCTTGAGCCTTCAGGTAAACTCAACACTCCATCCCTCACCTCACTATCATATACCTATCACAGGACCCACAGATATTTATTTCTAGCATTTCCATGGCTCTTTTCTTTCCTGGAGAGGAGAAGACTGTATGGTCCCTGAGAGCAGCCATTATCCCCTTGGCCACGGCAGTTCCCACCGTCAGTCCAACACTGCATCTGACAGGTCGGGTGCTCGGCTGGACATGACACAGAGCAGGGTGGCACACGGTTGTTGAGGTCCGTGCTGTCCTGCCTCTCTTCTCAGTTGCCCGTGACAATGCCACCACTGAATACCACCTTAGTGCTCGATAAACATTGTTGATTGAACTCTCATCATTATTTACATTTGTAATTCTCATTAGACTGCCTCTGACACAAAGACAGAATGTCATATTTATTTTTGAATCCTCAAGGACCCATGGCAGTGCCTGCGGTGTCAGAGATACCCAGTGAATGTGGCTGGAAGAACTGAGCAGATGAATGCATAAAGAAACAATTTGCTTTGGAGCCTGTGCTAGTGACGGGGCACAGCTTCCCACCCCCTTCAGTTACTGTTTTCCACGCTCTTAGACTGAGGACAGAGTTCTTAATGGGACCTACCCATCCCTACATGGGCTGGCTTCTGCCTTTCTGTATGAGTTAGGCTTATGTTCAGCTGTGAATGAAAGGAACTTCGAAATAGCTATAGCTTAGATATGAGAGAAGTGTGTTCCTCTCTTCTGAACACAAAGAGACAAACGGAGGGCAGGGAATGAAGGTCCTTTGGTCATCAGAGACCCAGACATTTTCCCTTTTGTCATTCTGCCATCCCTCACACATGATTCTATGGCATGGTCCACAGTGACAGCTCCAGCCGTAGAGGTGATATTTGGGTTCCACCCAGTCAGAAAGAGTAATGGGCCAAAAAGCCGGTGCCCTTCTCTTTAAGAACATTTCCCAAAAGGCACACATAGCACATTTTATTGGCCAGAACTTAGTCACATGTCCATGCCTAGCTGCAAGAGAGGCTGGAAAATGTAGTCTTTATTCTAGGCTGTCTTGGACTCATTTAAAATAAAAGGCTCTCTAGTCAGAAATAAAGAGGAAACTATATCTTGTGGGACAAAGGGCAGCCTTTTCCATCCTTTCTCTCCACCCTGATCACAACCATGCTCCCTTCAGTTTCTCCTCTGCTCACCACCTTCTTCCTGCCGTGCTCCCTGGTGACATGAGATGCCTGTCCCATTGTTACCACTCTCCCCTCCCACTTCTCCTAATTCACCCCTGGTCACCCATCAGAACTCAGCTTAACCTTCATCTCCATAGGAGACCTCCTCACTAAACCAAAGAATCCATGATTGGAATTCAAAGAATCATGCATCTCTCCTTTAAAACAGTTGTCAAAATCCCAAATGTACATTCATGTGCAAACTTATTTGCTTAACTAGACTATAAGCCCCACCAGGCAGAGAGCATGCCTGCATTTGTTCACTCTTTGGTCTCCAGCACCAAGCACAGGGGCTTGTTTATAGTAGGTTCTCAATAAATCAGTGTAGAGCAAATTGATTAATGAATTATATATAAACTGGGGAGTCTGATATAACACTTTGGGGCTGGGGAAGGCTATTAGACTAAAAGTCTTCATTTGGAGTTACTTGCACAGAAGTGAATGAAATTGTGGGAATAGTTAAGATTCTTCAGAGGACAAGAGAAAGAGAGAAGAAATCAATACTGTTTGTATTTGCTGCATTGATATATAAGGCAAAAAGACAATAAGAAAAAAGAAAATATAGAATAAAAAGAGAAAAGAAAAGGAGGCAGGTTTGTCAAGCCCTGAGCTGAGCTCCTTGTTTGGATTATCTCATTCATCCTCAAAAGAGCCCTGAGACCTAGCTCTTGGTGCACTGAGGAAGAGGGATGGACTGAGGCTCGGTTAAGAGACCGTGTGACCTGTTTAGGAGACAGATCAGGCTGACTCTCAGCCCTTGCCTCTCAATGTGGGTTGTCTACTGAGAATGTGCTCCTGAGGAGGGATGAGAGGATAAGGAGAGGGCAGGATTCAGAAGGCTATGACTATGAGTCATAAAGGTCAAGAAGGGTCAGAAGGGCCTTGAACAGAGGAGTCACCTTTGGCTCTCCCCATTGGAGGTCACTGTAGATGAGCAGGCCCAGCAGAGGCATGGCAGTCCCCAGCACAACGAGATGAGCAAATCTATGTCTGTGAGGTCTGTATTTTCTGTAAGTAGCTAATATTAAAGAGAAGAGACAGGACTCCAAGGAGAGGGTAACCAATGTGGTCTAATGTAGTAGAGGAACCCCCAAAGCTAAGCACCTCAACCCAACAGAGGTACATCTTGCTCCCTTTATAGACCAATGTAAGCTCTGGCAGCTGTCCTGTATGGTCCTCCTACAGCTGGTGACTCAGGGTGGCAGGCTGCTTCTACCTTGCAACCCCTGAATCCCAGAGACCTTAACTTCCAGCTACAAAAAAGAAAAGAAAAAAGAATGTGCGTGGAGAAGGCTCACTGGCTCTTAACTGCCTTGGACCACAGGTGGCACCTCACTTTTGCTCACTTTCCATCTGCAAGAATCAGGGCTATGACTTCTCCTAGATGCATGGGGTCTGGGGATATGCTTTTGTCAAGTGCCCTGGAAAAAGAAGGGACTCCATGAAAACACAGCATTGTCTCTGCCACACAAAAGCTTTTTAGACTGTAGGAGGATTTGACTCATTTTTAAACAAAGGAAAAGGAACTGGCAGAGAAAGAGGTATCAGGACAAGATGGCAGATGAGACCAGGTGACGGACTCTGGCTGGAAGAGAGCAAGGTCCCCTCTGAGATCAGAAGATGGGAGAAGGGCTAGGACCATCTCAGCAGCATACATGCAGGGAGATTAAGAGCTCAGGTTGTAGAACCAGTCTTCCCAGATGAAAATGCTCCATTTACTATTTGCCAGCTAAGTGACCTTGTGTGACATGCTTACCTTCTCTGTGCCTCAGTCTTATCAACTGTAAGATGGGAATAGGACTACAGTCTATTCCACAGCTGTATGGTTTAAATACGTTAATTTATAGAGTGCTGGGTAGAGTCCTAGGCATATAATAATAATTCAAGAACTATCCTAGACTCTTACAAACATTTATTTGTAATATATGTATGTATATGTTTTTACACAAATGAGTGTACACACCACAAGTTCCCTGCAACTACTGTTTCCACTCCAGGCCACGTGCAGTCCCTTATCAGAATGCTTGTGTAGCGTTCCGTTACATACATGCACCATCAATTATTCAAGCAGTCCCTTATTACTGAGCATGTGATGGTTTCCAGTCCCTTACTGCTGTTAATAATATAAACAACACTGCAGAGAACATCCCAGTACTCGCGTCTTTGAGCACATGTGAAAGTCTGTCTGTTCTAGAGGTGGTTTGTTGTGCTCAAAAGCACGTGTTTTCATTTGGAGACCCACTCCTACAAATTGTCCTCCATGACGTGGAGGACAATTGTGTGTCCTCCCTAACTCCTCCTAGAAAGCTGGAGTGAGAGTACCAGTTTCCCATGTGATAGATGTCTGTTTAAGGAGTAAGTAGGGCTGTTTTATACATCTGGCACCATAAAGTCTATGAAAATCTTAGAGACGCGGAAACACACACACACACACACACACACACACACACACACACACACACTCCAAATTAAGGAAAGAATACTGCAAACTCAAAATGAATAAATATTTAATTCAGTGGCCCCCAAACAGAGAGGCAATCCTGCAGGGAGACAAAGAGCAAAGGCTGTGACAGGCAGGGGCTACCTTGATGTCCTCTGCCCTGCAACGCACTGTGTAACCTGGGCAAGCCACTTAGGCTGCATGAGCCTGAACTGCTTCCTCTGTAAGATGGAAATACAGGCAAGTCCTACCACATGGGCTCCCTCTAAGGATTAAAAGGTAGCACATATACATGGAAGCACCTAGGACCCATGCCTGATACGTAAGAGGTCCCCCATCATGTCACCTACTAATGTCCTATGTCAAGAAGGCACCCACAATTCATCTCATTATTATTTATAAATTATATATATGTGAACTGTGGGGTACAGGTGCACTGAATATCCTGAGATGATGAGGTGCAGGTCCCCCAGCAGGAAGAGAGCCCAGGGCCCTGAAATGGCCATGTGAGTGAGGAAGAAAGAAGCTAATGAAGATGGAGAGAAGGAGTTGACCAGGGAGTGCGAAAACTCATGTCCTGTGGCTCTTGCTGAATGTCCTCATTTAAAATAAGGGCAGGGACCAAAGCAACAAGGGCTCGGGAGACAAACATGTAGGGAGATCAAGGGCATGGCTGATGCTTCCAGTGACACTGAGTCGCACGTAGAGAAAGGCACTGCGTTTCAGCCTCCATCGGCTCTTCTGTAACCCCATGTCGTCTGTGTGTCATTGACTTATGTTTGATTCTTACTGCTTAGTGCCTGTCCCTCTAAAAAAAGCTCTTTGAGGGCAGTGATTTCTGCCTGTTTTATCCACTGGCATGTCGTGGGTCTTAGGGGTGCTTGGCACATAGAAGGCTCTCAATAAACTTTTGTAAAATGTGATTGAATGAAACAGGAAGTTTCATTTGGGGGCTAATAGGTCTCTAACAACCTCTAACAGTTGCTAACCTCCCTTTCGGACCAAGAGACAGGAATTCTCAGGCTCAGAATCTTCCGCAGCAAGAATTTAATCACCTGGCTTTCATTTTGTAGTATCGATGTTGATCACCTGTCATGGTGGCCACAAGGCTGCTCACGACATAGCTGGTCATAGTCCGGCTCTCCTCTCCATCGAGGTGCACGGTGTGGTGGCATCCCCAGCACATTTTTTAAAATTAGATTTATTTATTTATTTATTTAATTTATTGGCTGCATTGGGTCTTCGTTGCTGCATATGGGCTTTCTCTAGTTGTTGCGAGCGGGGGCTACTCTTCATTGTGGTGGTGGGCTCCTCACTGTAGTGCCTCCTCTTGTTGCACAGCACAGGCTCTAGGCGCGTGGGCTTCAATAGCTGCGGCACATGGGCTCAATAGTTGTGGCTCACGGGCTTAGTTGCTCCGTGGCATGTGGAATCTTCCCAGAGCAGGGCTCGAATTCGTGTCCCCTGCATTGGCAGGTGGATTCTTAATCACTGCGCCACCTAGGAAGTCCCCCCCAGCACATTTTGAAGGTAGGCAGGCCAGGTGACTTGCTTTGGCCAATACGATGGGATCAGAGGTGACAGATGTCCCTCCCAGACAGGTCTTGAAGAGACAGTGCATGGTTTACAACATGGCCTTCCTCTCCGCAGTGGTGGTGGGAGCAGGTGGCAGATGGAGCTGGCTTCATCCTGCATCTCGGGGTGACCATGAGGGACAGAGCTCCCTTGCTGACCACCTTTGCATATATATCATGAGAGGGAAGCACCTTGCTGCAGTCAGCGACTGGGATTTTGAGGTCTTTGTTGGCCCAGCATGGCCCAGCCTGGTCTGTCTGATATCAGTTTCACTGAGGGACAGGAAAAGCTCATGGAGAGGCCAGTGGAAGATGCACAGACACAGGAGTCCTGGACTCCAGTTTACTCCATGGGCACAGATCCCACAGGGTCGCCCTGTCTCTTGGGGTGCCCCAGGAGGGCTCTGGCCACCACATGAACTCAGAAAAGAAAAGAAGAAAGTCAGGGTGGCCCAGGGTGCCTCCTGACAGAGGATGGAGAAGGTCCAGCTGAGGGTAGAAAGATGGATCAGACTCCTAAGGGCAGGGACCCTGGCGCAACCATCTCTGTAACCCATAAATGCCGCCTCCCCACGCAGTGTCTAAAGCAGAGCCTTGCCCATAACATCTGTCTGGTAAAGTTTGGGGGATAGATGGTTTAATTTTAAGCAAGAAGCCTAATGGAATGTTTAGCATTGGGGATCCTGAAAATGGACAAACGTATGCTTAAAACATTTGATCTACAACAACCTGTACATGTGACCTTGAACAAACCCCTTTAGCAATCTGAGATGTTTCCTCATCGCAAAAATGGAGATGCCCAGTGTCCATTGCAATGCGATTTACAATAGCCAAGACACGGAAGCAACCTAAGTGCCCATCGACAGAAGAATGGGTAAAGAAGATGTGGTACATATATACAATGGACTATTACTCAGCCATAAAAAAGAATGAAATCATGCCATTTGCAGCAACATGAATGCAACTAGAGATTATCATACTAAGTGAAGTATGTCAGACAGAGACAAGCAAATATCATATGCTATCACTCATACATGGAATCTAATTTTTTAAAACAGATACAAATGAACTTACTTTAAAAACAAAGACAGACTTACAGATATCAAAAACAAACTTATGGTTACCAAAGGGGAAATGTGAGGGGCTAGGATAAATCAGGAGCTGGGGATGAACATACACACACTACTATATATAAGACACATAACCAACAAGGATCTGCTGTACAGCACAGGGAACTCAATAGCCTGTGATAACCTCTATGAGAAAAGAACCTAAAAAGAATGAATATATGATGCGTAAAACTGAATCACTTTGCCGTATACCTGGAACTAACACAACATTGTAAATCAACTATACTTCAATAAAATTAAAATATCTTAAAAAGAAATATTTTTCAAAGATAAAGAGAAATAAATAGACATAGAAATAAAGATTTACTTTGCTAAAAAAGGAGGGGGGATGATAGTTACATCTATTCGTTAGATGGTGGCGAGGGTTATATGAAGTAACATGTGCAGAGCGCTTCACTTACTACCTGCCCACAGCGAACACCCGATGTGGGTGAGCAAGGCGGGCTCTGCAGCCAGATGCAGGTTTTAATCCTAATCTGGTCACCCAGGCCAGTTCATTCTGTTTTGAAGTCCCTTTATTGCTTAATGGAAATAGTGTTCTCAGGCTGGACATAAAGCACCTATCGTGGTGCCAGGGCGGTCAGCACTCTTCCCCATCACTCTTCCCCGGGGAATCCCATGGCGGCACAGGCTCAGCACCAGGACCCCTGCAACACCCACCAGCGCCCTGATTCCAGCTCCCACTTTGTCAAAGTAGCAGCTCGTTAGGACAAATGAAGCCGTGCAGGGGTGTTAATAGGGGACAATGGGTTAATGTGTTACCTCTCCTGGGGTCAAATTTAGAACCTCTCAGTCCTTGAGCAGATCTCTAATGGCTTTGCTAGGGTCCTGTCAAGAGGCTGGCTTGGCTGGACGGGGTAGTTAATGGTGAGCCATCTCTTGGGGCCGTCGGGACGAGGCTGGCCATGATCCTCAGTTGTTTGCAATGACCCTTGGTGCAGCTGTCCTACAGATGTTGGCACTTACAGCCGGGCAGTGAGCTCGGGGCTGGAGAATTCAGAGTGGGCATGAGAGGCTCTCAGACCCAAAGAACTTACTCTTTGCTTCTACAGCTCTCCACCCCTAGCCCCAGCTGGAACCTCTTACCAGTAGATCCTTTACAAGCTGTGATCAGTCTGATACCCAGATGTCCTGTCCTCCCCACATCTGGAAGCAGCTCTCATTTCCATTAACATTTATCGAGCACCTACTATATACCCATGAACAGCACTTTCTCAAATGCCATTACGTTCAGCCCTTCCAGAGACACTGTGAGTTATATACACGGCATTAACTTCATTTCCCAAGCAAAGCATTGAGTTTTGGAAATAATAACTAAGTTGCCCCCAATTCAAGGGGACTACGATGTATGTTATCCGGGCTCAAAATCCAGTTCCTCTTCTACCTCATTACCTTGCTGCTCCTGATGGTGAAGAAAGTAAAGAAAACCTGCAAGGATGACAAACTAAATGTTCACCAAGAGCTCCGGGGAGACAGGGGGCAGGCCGTGACGGATGGGATCTCGGACACTGTCTGATGGTGATGGGAAGGGAGGTGATGTTGAACGGACCTCTCCAGGGGTGCTGCCCAGACGCGCCATGTGGAGAGGTCTGGAAGCTGCTCAGCAAGCCTGAACCATCGCAGCAGGAGAGCTCCTCTCCAGAAAATATCTGTTGCCCTTGATGATTACAAGTGACACCTTAGAAAATGCTATTATTAAGCCCTAGACCCCAATCCTGCAATTTCAGAGGAAATCAGTAGTTTCCCTGAGACACTGGGTGAGCTGCCAGGTGAGGACCTGGCCGCCCATCCTGGGCCGCGATAGGTCATGGAGGCTGAATGGGATGGGCCCTGCTCTGTCACACTGCTCTCCTTCTAAAGGGCGTGGGAGGGCTCCCTGAGCACACAGGACTGGGGGCTGGGAGCAGGGGCCCAGTCACTGTTCACTGTGGTTGCCCCAGCTTCCTCTCCTCCAGCCCAGGCTGTGCCTGGTTCTGGCCCCACTGGCAGCTCTCCTGGAAGCTTGCAGCTGTCCACCTAGCTTCTCTCCCAGCCTCCTTTTCTCCCACCCTCCTCTGCAAAGTTAGAGGATGCGAGGAAGTTTTGAAGAATGAACCTGGAGCCATTTGGCCTTCAAAAGAGAAGACTCGGGGGTGTAATGCCACTCTCAAATCTCTGACAAAGGGGCAAATCTACTCTATGTGATCCTGGGAGGCAGCACGAGTGCTGATGGGCCAAGCATCAGGGATGCAGAGGAGGATGGGCTGGGATGACAGAGGGGTTTCAAGTCTCCCCGAGCAGCACTAAGACTGCCCCATTGCACTGGGCTTCTTTTCCACCTGTGAAAATCCCCCGGCACAGGGATGGCGGTACCTTTGCTATTAAATCCAGCAGCTTGGAGGGAGGAGTCAGGGAAGACAGAGGCCACATCAGAGTTTGGAGGAAAGGAGCGCCACAATCCATTCACAAGGGCTGGGGATGTGAGGGGACCTGTACTCGGCCCTTGCTGTTTCTGGCCTGGCACTGCTCTTTGCCCTGGAGAATTCTCACAATGGTGCATGAAATGGAATGGTGCTGCCTTGGATGTGCTGAGCTGCATCCAGCCATGACAGTATGTCTTCTGACGCAAACTGCCAGGGCCCTGAGACCCCTCTCCCACAGCTGGGAGCAAACTGGGAGCCTGCAGGGGGTCAAGTTACATGGTCTCCAGCCATGCAGGAGGATGTAAATCCCACATGTGTGCTGTCATCTGTCTGGAGAGAAATGCTCACAGGCTGAATGCAGTTTATTTATGTCAGTTGACTTCAAGTATGTGAAGTACAGAATGCCTTTAAGTAAGGCAGGAATAATTAGAGAGCAGAGGAAGACCATGGACTTTGGCATCTGACTCACCTAGCTTTAAGTTCCAGTTTTACCATATCTTGGAGGTGTGCCCTCTGTCACCCTCAAGACTCTCATCTGTCCACAGGGCCCAGTGAGAGAACCTCCTGTACAGGTTGATGTGGTGATTACACGAGGTGACACCGGGAAATCACTTCGCCCATGGCCTGGTTCCTGTCAGCCTTAACAAATGGTTGCTATGCTAATTAATATAGTTTTAATAAAATGCAGTCCCCTGGGAGCCTGATTGGGTGGAAGGATGGTAGCAGTTTGTAATCAGCCTGTCAGCAGTGTCTATGCAAGTGGCTACCTTCTGAAGACTTCCAAATCATGTCTTTCACGGAGCCATTGAGACATCCTTCCTACAAACGCACTGACTCTTTGGCTTGACCAAACTTCTCTCCAGAAGGGGAGGCAGTACACCATCTCCTGATTACCTGCTCTGGACCAGGAGCTCCCCCTTCCAGCCTGTTGTTCGTCTTCTCAAGTGCTGGGAGGGAAGTGTTATCATCTCCGTTTTACTGGTGCTTTCTCTGGGCCTCCAGAGCTGGCAAGGGGCATGGCGGGGTGGGGGTGGGGGAACCCAGTGTGCTTGATTCCCCATCCAGATCACTTCTCATGACCCACGGCTGCTTCCAGAGACAGATCCAAGGTGCCTCTGAGTCCAGGCTGGGCCCCAGAGTCACCCCAGAATCTTAACCCAAGAGGTTTCCCCACTAGTCCGAGTCCCACAGATGGGGCCAGCGGGGGATCCCCATCCCTGGCATGTGGCGGCGTTGCTTGCTGAACACCAGAGCTGCTGGGAGTGGGTGAGCGGAGAAGGCGGCTTTGAAGTCTTCCCTCACGCTGAGCTGCAGAAAGCGCTTGTTGTCTTATGCAGAGAGCAGTTGAGGATATCAAAGGCAAGATGGGATGTTAAATTTTGAGTGATCAATGTTTAATAGTCAGGGTTGTAAGCTGTCATGAATGGTGCTCCAGGAGGGATTCTGTGTGAAATGTAGTTTGCGATGCAATGTCTGGGGGAGGATCAGCCCTCCAGAGCCCCCGAGCAGATGCTCTGGTGCGGGGCCCACATCCCACCACCCACGGACTTGTCTTGGGGGCTTGACTGGAGCGTGGGCGTGACTAGGGAAGAAAGGGTGAGGATACAGCCTCCACCTGCCCCAGAAACACCTCTTTCTGCACTGGTCCATTCATCCAGCAGAGGCTTTCAAGGTAACTAGGTACAGATGAGGTCTACATGACCAAAAGAACCTACAGATCTAGCACTTGCTAGGAACCGTCTATTTGATTTTTCACCAAAACTTCTCTGGAAAATTCCAGCCTTGCCCCAAGACACCCAGGGAAGAGGTAAGTGTCACCTCGGTATTGAGGCAAGAGGCAGTGTTGATTCCAGAGACAGTCATGCTGGGATGGAGGTGGCCTCTTAACCTGCAGGTAAGGCCCGGCAATGTACACTGGTTTTCCTTTCTCTTCTGGGTATTCTAATATCAAGCGAGCCCTGTCACTTACTCAAATAGCTCAGAAGAGAGGAGGAGAGAGACCATATCCCCTTGCCTTGTGATCAGCACGCCCCAGCAGATCTGGAATAAGTCCTCCCAGGACCATGAGAAATGCACTGTCTACCCTTGCAGACTGCCACCACAGCAGAGAACATAGGCGTGAATCCCAGGTCCAGGCCTGTTCCCTCTGGAGCTCACACTTTCTCGACAGGGAGGCCATGGACAAGGCCATGGGTGGGGAGGAGCCCTCCTTAAAAGCTTTTTTGGCTGGAGAGCAAGAGACAGACTGAGGTATCCCCCACTGGCAGCCTTCTGCTGTTCCCAAATTCGGGCATCACGAGAGGAACATGAGAGGCTCAAGTGAGTACCAGGAGATCCAGCTGAGCCCAGGGATGTGGGGGGAAGAAATTGGCACAAGGGCAAACCTGGAGCACCAGCCACTGTGTCAGGCGGGGTCACTGGACTGCCTGCGGGCACCCGCCATCTCCTCAGCAAAATGCAATTTCACGACTCTTTGGGGGATAAAAGATTTTATTTACTTCTTTTGCAAAGCTTTGGAATTCTTTCTGAACATCAAATAACTTCTGGCAAACACAACCTGATGAGTAACACGGAGTGAAATAGAACCAGATGGGCACACTCACTCCGGGCTGTGCACTGGAGGAAGAAGGGCAAATCCCTTTGGGGATGAGGCCAGGCCCTGGGCCCCAGGAAGCCCACCAGGAGGGGATACACCCTTCCCAAGGCGGGGGTCAAGGTACCTGGGACCTTGCCGGGAGATGGGGCCATGCTGCCTGCCATCTGGCTTTGCTGGGAAGAGAGATGAAGAGAGGCCTCAACAGCTGCACGCTGGGGGTGCCCATCACGTCACCACTGGCAGTAATGGCCAGGGGACCCAGGGGCAGGGACTGGGGTCACACGATGGGGCGTTAGGATGCCTCGGTGTTGCATAGAATCCTACGAGACCTGGTGAGGTGGTCTCAGCTAGCTGCCTAAACAATATCCAATCTCCCCTTTCTTTCTTGCAGATAGAACTCCTGAATTTGTTCAAATCAGCTGAAGCACTACATTTCCCAGGCTCACTTTCAACCAGGGAGACCCTGCGACTGATCCGGCCAATGAGAGCCGCAAGCATCTGAGAGGAATGCCTGGAAAGCTTGCTTTTCTCCTATAGGCAGTGCCCCTTCCTCCTTGCCCCT